>NC_088845.1:10218396-10553396 GCF_904066995.2 Poecilia reticulata
GAAAAACAACACGAGCCAAGCATCCTCACAAAGCTGAGCGTTTTTCCAAGTGGCTTATATACATTCTGCAGATGCCGTGTCAGAGGTAAAACTGCAGTCCATGAAGACCATATAGTTCCACAGAATGAAGTTAACAAGCTCTCCGCTGCAGAACAGTTTGATTGATGGTGCAATTTCAGTGTATGAATCACTGCTGTTTGCTGACAGGAAATGAAAGCAAAACCAGAATTTGGTGACGACGACTAGTGTTTGGGGGAGGCGAGGTTGCTCAAACACTATTTATCTCGGATGGGACAGCAAATGATGATTCCACACTCCAAGCTCTAAAGGTGACTCGAAAGTACCCGTCAGTTTGAAAAACATTGAGTTTGACTCTGTAAAAGAAATCTGGGCTCCAAGTTTTTGAGAGGCCTGAGGTAGTTTCCATGAGCCCCCCTGGCATTGTCGGAGAGACTTAGAAGACCCTGAAAGTAAAACTGGGTAGAAAAATCACAATCCAGAATGTTGTTTGTTTTATAATTTTGGTCTCTTCAGTGTAGAAAACATTGTTTAACACGTAGATTGCTTTAAAATGCATGTCTCACATTTCTGATTCATGGAAAAAAAACTGTATTCCAATAAAATGTTTGTTTTGTGTGTTTTTTTTTTTTTTTTTTTTTTTTGGTGGTTTTGTGACCAAATGCAAAAAGATCCAAGGTGGTATGATCACTTTTGCAAGTCACTTTTTTTTTTTAAATTAATGCCTTCATCTTATTTCTCACCTTTAAGGTAGACAAAAGCCATGTGTTCCTCAGTTCCATCCCTGGTCCTCAGTCTGGCACTGTAAACACCTTCATGCTCCTTGTACACAGCCATCATAGTGATGATGGATTTATTGTCAAACGTCTTAATGTCCACATTGCTGGACTGCTGCAGCTGTATGCCTGGAGGATGACAGCATGTTTGAGTGTCAGAAGTGTGCCATATTTAAACTGCCAAAAATGTGCCACAAGCGACTCCAGTTGCACAACCATCTCTGAACCAGAGGACGTCCTGCTGGAAAGGAAGCAGGTCTGATGTGAAGGTACACTGCAGGGAGAGGCCACTCCCCTCCTTTACCCAGGTAGGTGGAAAGGACATGTCAAACTGGGCTTCTTTTTGATGCTGCAAGCCTAGAAGAGGCAGAAGAAAAAGAAGGTCAAGGAGTGTGATGTCATAAAAATGTAATAACAAAAGAGAGATGGGAAGGAAGACAAAAGGATAATATTTTGAGTGAATGCTCTTTTGAACTGATCGAACTACAGGAATGGATCCTGATGATGGGAAATGTAGGTACATTCTGTCATTCTGCCATCAAAACTGATGTGTGCAAAGATATCAACTTGTTAGTATCTGGAGGGAACACGTCCAGCTTCTTCAACATCAGAAATGGAAGGCTATGAAAGAACACCAGCGGGATTTTAGCTAATTAAAAAAAGATATTTTTATGTTGTGTGGTATAACCATAAGAAAAAAATAAACCCTTCATACAAAAGACCACAAACACAAAAGACCTCCACATGAAGCAGCCTGTGGGGACACCACATGAAACAACAGTAAAGCTGAAAATGTGGCACAATTTGAAAGTGAGCAGCTCCCTTCTGCTATCAGTCATTTCCTGGCTTACCAAGGCATCAGTCCATAAAATCTGGGCATGACCAACATGTGTTTCAAGCAACTTGTCAAATCTGGTTGTCTGGAGTGAATCTGTCACAAACAGACAGCAAAATGTTTTCTATGGTAATTATATTCTGCTAAGCTAAATCACCGTTAAGTTAATATACATATCCGCTTGTCATCATTCAAACCCTCGAAGATAGTATGACAAAGATAAATTTGCCACAGTTGCTCTTTTGTTTATTGGCTGATTTGTGCAGAAGAAGAAAAAAAACTTCTCATGAGATAATCAAGTGTCATTTAGATGAAAAAAAAAAAACAGGGCGTGCAACTCTACAGGACATTTTCTAAGATGAGCTTCTCCTAGATACTGATGAAACTTTATTCGAAATGATTACCATCTGATTTCTTACTTTGGGGAATGTACTGTATTGATTGTAGAGAGAGCTTCTGGGAACATACTATTGCAAACTAGATTAAATCGCATAATCTTGATATGCATTTGTATGTATTTTCAGGGATGTATCCAATTTAAAATCATTTAAAGTGACAACAACTTTATAAATATACATTTAAAATCTAATTCTACAAACAAATAACGGCCTAATTAAACTATTTTAGATTTACACCATAAGATTAGGGGGAATTGCTTGCTAAATGAAATGCAAGGTCTCCTTGTTATACAGATTTACATTTCAGCACATTCAAAGTTGCAAATCAAGCACATCCCAGATTTGCTATTTAGGTTGTCTCTGAGTAGACTGAATAGACATAATACGATTGGAAAACGCATTCTATTTGTTTCTAATAAGTCCAGACCTGCCCAGATTATTCTTCTTTTTGAAGGACTTGGATACTATATTATGGTATAAAAATCGAGTAGATTAAAATATCCGACTTCCACATTAAAGCCAAACTCTAAAAAACCAATTATGTATGACCTCATTCCTCAAAGTTTTGTTCCTGATATATTTCTGCCTTTTTTCTACATACATTCCCAGGTCATCCTTGTCAAACATTATGAACAATCGATCAATTCTAATGAGTGGGCAGCCTCGTTATTATTGTAGAAACAGCAATATAAATCAATGAATTGTACATTTTGGCCAAAAATTGCTGATGGTTGAGGCTATATAGGTCAAAGACTACCAGAGCTGGGAGCAAAATGGGATAAATCTCCTGCTGCTGCCGAGATGAAATATACATGACTGTCATTTCTGCTTAGATATGAGCAAGTCATTTTATCCCTGCAGCAAGCGACTCATATCTAATTAACACCCTTACATCCACAAACACCCACGGAGAAACATGAATCCAGCGATAAACAAACACCAGCGATGCAGTGCACCCTTTCAGTCCAACCATATCTTCCTTGAGGAAGCACGGCACACAGCACTGCCTGGTGTCATGCCACAGTTTTCAAAGCCACCCAGACCTCCCTCCTTCGCAGAAGAAAAAAGGGGAGCTTCAAAGTGTGGCAGAGAAAATGAAAGGGGACACTTTATATTAGGCCCTGGTTTGAAACTTACCGGTGGTCTGCGAGCACTCTGAACCAGCCATGGCTCCATGATATGCTGGATCACGAAGTAGCAGAGCAGGACAGATTAAAGAAAGGAGGGGAGGTTAAAAAATAGAGAGAGACATCAGGAAGAACATTGTAAAAATGAAGGAGAAGGTAGCAAGATAGGGAGGCAAATCAAACTGGGCAGTGCCACATTTACAGAAAACACAGAATATTCTCTGTAACTGAGGATTTAATAAAATAAAACAGATATTTAAAATATACCCAAAGAGTACACACCTTGAGTAGTTGAATAAGATTTTCATAATGAATAAGATTTACAGCATCTTAAATCTTGAATAAGATTTAAGATGCTCAAATCTTATTCAAGATTTAAGCATCTTAAATCTTACAGTTCCCTCTTACAGAGGATTTCTATTTTAGCCTTTTTGTTGAACCTAAATGTTTCGTATTCTGCGTAAAGTGATATCAATGTTCATAAATCAGACAAAAATAAAATAAGTAAATGCAAAAATCTTTTTTTCAAATGAAGATTTCATCCCTTTAAAGAAAAACACCAGCCTGGTCATTTGCTTAAAATATAATTGTCCCCCTTGTTGTTTTGGGAGAAAGTGTTAAATTGCACTGTATTATTATAGATCAGTCTGGAAAAGGAAATAAGGCACCTTTTAAGTATTTGGGACACTAGAAAAATAGTGAGAACCATTTCCCCCCACACATAAAATAGGAGTGAAGCTTTTCATGAATTTCTAGCCAATCAAAATTACTCTGACAGCATAAATGTTTCATCCAGGAAGTCCTAAAATAACCAAGAACAACATCTAAAGCACAGCAAATCTCACTTATGCCTTATTCATTCCAGTTTTATGGCTTCGTGAATCAGAAGTACTGAATAAGATCTGATACACGACTAACCTGAACGTGAAAGGAGCCCAGTTTCCTAGGATACCAAAAGCAGGTCGAGGGCCTGATTACGGCTAAATTGTGTTCACCTGTGATTAGCTGACCATAGCCGCAACACCAATATCTCAGTTTTCATGCTTGTTTATGTACCACTGTAACTGTTATTGTACAACAAAAATCTACACAGAAACATGGTATGACCAAGTGTCGCAAGTGGATCTATATAAACATCGTCCACCATAAACTTACGGTGAGAAGCTAACTAACTCGGTAATGGTCAATGGAAATATGCGGTTTAAGATTAACTATGACATTTTAATGTACAGAACTGGAAAATTTGTTGCGAGAAACGCGCTGGCTGGGCTACTGTCTATTTGCGGACTTCATAGGAATCTTTATGGTGAGTAAATACTTTTTTTTTTTTTTGGCCCATGCTGTTGTGGTGGAAGGACCCGTTGGCTCGTCGTCATTTTGACTTTAGTGCATTTTGAATTTTTGAGATGCTTTTCATAATCTTGCACTGGTTGTTTCGTTCAGGTTCGAACTAGTTTCCTAATATTTCACAATAATTATAGTAAGGAAGTCTAGCTTTGACATTTGACTCTTTTGTTTGTTTTTCTTGGGAGGTGAAAGGGTGTCTAATGGCCACTGAATTAGGTTTGTGATGCTCTCAAGTATTAGGTTTATCTATTTTACTTTCTCTGTTTGAAACACTTAAAGCACTTCTTCTGTCTCTTGTGGTTTTAATGTTTTTGATAAGAGCTTGGAACGTCTTCACTGTTTATTCTAGCACTAAGCTTCTTATGTCCCCCCCACCTGGACTCACTTGTGGTTTCTACTTAGACTAAAAGCTTGATTAGAAGTTGTCTGTTTGACTAAAACCTGTGTTTACAGTTTGCTTACCTACAATAATCTATTCATGGACAGAATATTCTGTGTTCATCTTAATAAATTTGAAAATCAGATGAACTGCATTTATTTCAATAATCCAACTCGGAGTAGAACTCGCTAAGATACAGAAAGAAATGTTTCTGCTGTGATTTGCTTTATATGCACTTTACAGGTGTTTTCCTTGGTTCAAGTGTTTCCTTACACACAACAACTTGGAGAACCTGTCCTGAAAAAGTAGACTTTTTATGAAAATCCCCTAAACATTGCTTGACAATCCTCTCAAGGCTGCACAGCTTTTACTCAAATTTCCATTATTGGATACATCATACTGTAAACAGCCAGCTTCTATAACAATAACTTTTTGTGGCTTATTCTTTTTATGGAGGGTATCGATGTCTGCCTGCTAAACAAATCGGTTTGCTTCCTCATGGTTATGTAGGTCATAACAAGACTAAGGAACATTTCTTCAATATAAATTCTTATGTAGTACTATAATTTTCTGAGAAACTGCATTTGAGGTTTTCATTAGCTGTTAGGCAATGCAAAATTTAAAAGGACAAGTTTACTATATTTATAAATGAATTTCTCATATATTCAGGTTTTTACATTCATTAAGATGCACTTGTGTTTATGTTTGAATATTTTACAGCTGAAACGTAGCCACTAGGAGGCAGTGTTGTCAATAAATAACTAAATAGATATAGTATGTGTTAATTTAATATTTGTGCAATGCAGAGTTGTTGATACTCATCACTGGATAATATTATGACAGCAGCAGCATGTGCACTGAATTTGTCTGTAGATATTTCACTTTGTAGCGAATCTGAATATTTATTTGCTTGATATTTGCCAAATCAGTTTTCCAGTGTCTCATAGCGAATATAAAGCCTGAAAGTGAACTCTTCATTATCTCAGGATCCATTTTGGTTTTCATAATGATTTGGAGCAAAACTTGTATGACATGTATACGATTACTCACAGTTTACTACTAAGGTTCCAAATGTCGTTGCTTCGCCCAGGGCGCTCTTGGCAACCACTTTATACTCTCCAGCATCTGCCGGAGAGCACCTTTTGAAGAGTAAAGAATACATTGTAAATGTTTGACCACAAAAAACTGTTTACTCCACATGTAGTTCTCTAGCTCAAGTGGGTCGTTCACATAAATAAAAAAAACAAACCCCAAGGGGGAAAAAATACTTTTCATTTCATTTTGCCAGCCACAACTTGCAGAATATCGTGAGTTGTTCAATTTCTGTTTCATCCATTTATGTCCACGCCCACAATAAGCTTTCTATGCAAATATTTTCAGCATTAATAATACTTTTAATCTTGGACCTACCTTCTGATCTCCAGTAAACTGAGGCCAAAATTTTGTTGGAGGCTGTAATTCCATGGTTGGGAAGATATTATTAGTGGTTCACCGTCTTTGTACCTGAAGAATAAGAATGAATAATTTCATTAGTCTTTGTTGATATGACAGTCATGCATGCATGTTCCTTTGAAATCAAAAGCTGCATTTGGATGCTACATTCTCCTGCTTACTGATTACTCGTTTTTAACATTCTACATCAAGGTAAAGTTTGGCCGACTGTACACAGCAGAAGGCAAGCCTTTGATCTTTCATTCTCTCAAGTGCTGATTTTTGTTGAGCACAGACCTTTGCAGCTCATTGGGCTTGATGGGTCCCATATGGGTTGGTTAAACTCAGGAGCCACAGGTTATCTTGATCTCGGTGTTCATGCATACTAAATATCCTCAGCCCTTTCATCACCTAGTCTCACAGCAACTCAGGTCTCAGGGTCAACAGTTTGGCAAACTTCCTGAATTTGCACGAGTAATTTTATATTAATACACGGTGCAATATTTAGCTCTGGGACCTCGGCTTGGGAAGAAAATGTCTTGACTTTTCGGCCACATGCTGGAGGTCATTTCTATTTCTTTATTTACCTGTATTTGACTGTTATGAATGTGTGTTACTAATAGTTACATGGCCAACAGCAATTTTGGCATGAATTTATATTGTATTGCATGAGTACCAAAAACCACATTTCATTAGTTTTTGCAGTAGAAAAAATTTATTTTTCTTTGGAAAATAAGACCCTTTAAAAAACGGTGTATATATACATAACATTCAGATATCTTATTTCCTACTAAATCTATCTATATTTAAAAAGTATGCACACTGAGAGGGGAGTGGATCCGAGGTCAAATAGTTTGGCCAGAAATGTTGCTTCTCATTTGCATTTTGCCACTGCCTTCAAGTGATAGATTTGACAGTCCAGTCATAGACTGGATGACTAAGACAACTCAAATTTGGTAGTGTCTCGAAAAAAAAAAAGAAACTCTCAATAGATTATTTAAAGCCATATAAATGACATGCAGAACAGATAGATGCTCAGTCATACCACTGAATCTTTGGGGGTGGACAACCCCGTACACTGCAGGACAGTATCACAGTCATTCCCTCCCAGACTGTGTGAGCTCTCAGAGGGATAGTGAAATCTGGAGCTTTCTGACTCAGTCTCTCCAAGTAGTTCATATGGGCAGACTTCTTATTTTCTGCCTGGAATGCAGATGATAGACAGTATTTTAAGAAACTAATATATTCTGTGGAAAAGGAAAATGAAATTAAGCATGACAAACTTTGTATTTGTTAAAGACAACAAGGAAGTAAGAGATTACGGTATAAAAAATAAACATTGTGAAGAAATGTGAATGCTCACGACTATGCTAAGCTCTGTTTTTCATTACTTCTACATAGTGAAAAACTAATCTGTAGTGCTTTTTAAATGTGACAATCTTTTGAGTTTTCTGTGTATTGCAAAACTATTCATACCTCCTGAGCGTTTTCACAAAAGTTAGGTAAAGTTTAAAATATTTTACTCAGATTAAATATGTTGTAGAGGAATACAGAGTAGTCCATCACTATGAAGTGGAAGGAATATAATAATTGAAATTCCAAAAACTGTAGCAGGGTTTTCTAGGCAACCCTTTATCGTCTCTAAATAAACTAAATTAGTTGCAACAAGTTGCATTCTTAAATAGTCTTGTGTGTAATTTAATCTCAGTGTAACAGGTGTTTTGTGTTTAGAAGACCTCAGAGGTTTTTTGAGATCATTAGTAACCAAACGGCACCATAAAGATCAAGGAACAGGTAAAAAAAAAATTTTCTTAGAATAAATCCACTTCATGTTTTTCTTCCCCTTAACAATTTGACATTGCACAGCATTAGTCTTTAATACAAAATTCCAATAAAATGTACTAAATGCTTAGGAAAACTTAGGTGTGAATACATTTGTAAAGCAGTGTGCTTTATAAACAGTACAGTGCAGTGTGCTATTCATGTACACTATGATGTGTACATGAATAGTTCATGTACACTTCATGTATACATGAACTATCCAGGTACACATGTTTCTACCTGTCTGCGGAGCGCCATTTTGTCAACACGATTGCGCAACAGATGCTGGTTCCTTATCACATCTTTCTCAGTTCTCTCCGCCTCATTGCCAAAGCGAGTCCACTTCTCTCTGTGGTACTCTTCATCTGCAGCCATAGTTTCTTGCAGAACTTCCCTATCACAAAGGAAAATTAAAAGATTTTTTTTTTACTTACATATTTTTTTATTAAGTTATAACAAAGTATAACTGACACCAAGGTAAAACAGCATTACGCCTTAGTGGTTGTGTTACCTGCATTATCTAGCTTTTTTTATTTTATTTGGCAAAGTAGCAGCAGCATCAACAACCTGAGCAGGTTCTGAACCAATTGCAAGGTGCCACTGATCATTTTTTGAATCCAGATATTTAATTCTCTCCCAGTTTATTTAAACAAATGTTTATTTTCTTTTATGGCTCTTTCAAAAGCACAGGGTCGACCATTTTGCTTTGTGCATCTGTCGTTTTGTATAATGAGCTCGATTTGCTCCCATGTACTAAGGGGAGTTGGATGTTACTCTTACAGGACAGGAAAATCAAACCCAGCTGCCACTGCTGATTTGTTTGAATTTAAGAAGATGAGCTGCCTGCTACCAAAAAATCTGCCACATATCTGTCTTTACAGGAATTCACATGTGGACAGTTCAAAGTAATTCTGTTTTTGGTTAGGTGGCACTATTAATTTCTCTTTATTATACAACAAAACATAATTTTCTCTTTTTCATAGCTGGTGAAATTTTTATATCTGTGCTTGCTCTACTGTTTCCTTGCTTTTGAAAGAGAATCGATTCACATGTGTATAGCTTGTTGTAGTTGAATATTTCCATATTATGTTGCATCCAACATCTCCTGTGTTTAGTATAGTTCATCCATATGTTTGGTTTTAAACATGCTTCACACACAGTTATGGACGTTCCCTGTATTTTCTAGACATTTTAATAGTCGCCCTTAAACAGGGACATTTTTTTTTACATCTTTTGATTGACAGTCCCAAGAGCTTAATTATTTCAGAACCTACTTCACAAACAAATACATTGCAGCAGCAGAGACTGGAACTTCAGTATTGGCTTTGATGGCCAGTAGAGTAGATATAATGGACCCCAAATGGTTGTAATTATTCTGTAAAATGCAGAAACTGGATGAATAAATATGCAAGTAAACGCACACGCTTAGAATCACATACACATCCAGGTGCTCAAAACACAGCTTTAACTTGTGAGTTCAGTTGATGATTTAGTGTTTGCCAGTGTTTTTGATATATTTTGACTCAAATATGTTGAGCCTTGAGGGGATAAAACACAGAATCTCTTAACGTCATTTTAACATGAGCTGTTGCTGAAATTGCATCTCATCCTAAAACTTGTAGGTAGGCAAAATGTTGGAAAACCACCAAATGCCAGATTCTCTTCAACAAAAATTTAAATGAATGTCACTCTCTCAAATCCTGTCAGGCATAGCCAAAGTAATAGTGTTCGACTATTCAAAAGCTTTCAGCTCTTAACCTGCAGGAGTTAATCATACTCTGCATTAGGGGATTTCCCTCCCTTTGTGCTGAAGTTTCAACCCATACTGAATTCATCAAGATGTCTGAGAAACATCTTGATGATAACTTCAGAATAAGTTATCATCGTTGTGATAACTTATTAAAGATAAATCTACCATCTGGTTTAGATCAAACATGCTATTGCAGCAAGACAAAATATTTAAAAGCTGAAATGGCCTGGTAAAGTTGGATTAATTGTGCACAAATAATGAAAAGGGCTATTGTCTGATAACATTGAAGTTTAGGGAAGAGCACATAGAGATGTGGGACAGTAAATTGGGTAGGACCCATTCATGCTGCTTTGGTACAACTAGAATCTCCCCTTTATTTCACCTCAATGGTAATGCTGTCTAAGTATTCGCCATACTTTCCATTTACAGGGACAGAAATAACAGTGCCCCCATTCAGATGTCTTCTGTTTTTACTTTTCCAAAAAGTCTTGGGGATTATCAAGATATTTTTTGGCAAATTTCAAATAAGGCTTTGTGCTACATTTGTTTTGCAGTAGATGGATATATGGATTTTGTCTGCGGTAACAACTATTCCTTTGACGGGGCTTTGTTGAAACAAAAATTAAGATAATGCTAAATAAAATTACAGTGAGAAAAACAAGATCCATACTAATTCAAGGAAACTTGGGGTTTGCTCCATTTGTGGATGAAAGCTCTCATAATTGATGACTGGAGTCATTTTGTAACCATTTCTAAATTGATCTGTTCTTGAGCTTTAGATCAAGGCAGATGTTTCTTTTTCAGTTTTGAATACTTTGTGTTGTCAGAATCTATAGGTGTATTTTCTAATATTTTTCAATTTTAGTTAATATATGAAATCAAACTTTATTTTGCTTCTTTTCTATCCTCTCCAGCCCAAATTGGTGGGGAAATGGGGAAAAATATTCCAATGTTCCAATTTACACTGCTGACAACCTAAAGATGTCACAGATGTTTTGACACAAGTTTAATCATATTCTGGATGTATTAGACAACAAAATAGCTGCTCCTGCAGTTAAGCCTCCAAATGTGAAGAAGTTATTAAATCTCAAGACAGATGCTGCGTGACCCAGACGAAACAAGGTGCCCTTACAGTAAGAGAGGGATTTTGATAAAGCAAATCAAGTCACCAGAGGCAACAATTCCCTTGCTTCTGTTCTCTGTGACCTAAACCTCTCCATTCTGGGTCTTATTTTTAGATGTGACATCCTCTTTCTGACAGCTGAACAGTAATCCTGTTCTGGCAACATGATCAGGAGACACTCGCAGAGTGAAGGATAGCTCTACACTACATGCCGTTAACAAAGTGCTCCTAGATTCCTATTCACTAATACTTTAGACTACATGCTCTGGTTACAAATTAAATCTGGTAACCAGCATGATACTACTGTTCTTCTGCTGGTAAATCTTTTAGCTTGTTTGGATTGTAACAACAAGTCTTTCACAAAAATCCCTTACTAGTGTCATCAAACCTGGTGATGAGTCCCTGGAAGTAGAAATGTTGTCAAGTAAACTGAAGCTTAGATTTACAACACACTTCACATCTTGGATCACCAGTTGTAAAGATGTATAACTGCAGGAATGATTGAGCTTTTCTGATATTATGCCTGGAGTTGCGTAACTTTCTTAAAAAAAAGAATAATTAAATGTCCAGATTAGGGAAAAAAAGCTCTAAAATACACATTTTGATACAAAATAAGATTTAGGTTATTCTTCTTGAATGTTTGTGCCTAAAATTGCTTTATTTTGCTCTCTTTTTGGAATGCCACATTGATTATCCAGAATATCATTAATATTATGTTAACTATCAGAAAAACCAGCTGATAAAACTCTGTACCATTTTGCAGACACTTCCTTCTCCTCTTCCTCTGTATGAAATGGAGACAAAGCTTCTGCTGTATGACACAGTTGAGTGATTATGGCTCATTACTGGTGTGACATTCTTTAGAACAGCAACTGAAGGGCACCAACTGGCCTTTATAGACATGGATGAATGAGATGAGGAAGAAGCCCTGATTTCCATTGTCGGATGAGACTTTAAAATCTTTTACTCTGACCTGACTTGCAGGGCAAAGTGCGCATAGAACTTGACCCTCTTCTGTTTTTTTCTTTAATGTGTGGAGATGAAGGCTATGAAAGTGAGATCTGATTGATGGGAAGAGCATTAGAAGATGCATACATCATATAGGGAGGAAGTCCTCAAAAGAAACGGGGGTGAACTCGGTCTTTAATTCAGCATGAGTATTTTTTAATTTTATTATTATTATTATTATTATTATTTATTAAATTTTTTTTGCCATCTTATAAACAAAATTATTCCGACCCTATGAGAAACTGAAAGAATTATTGTAATCATGAGAATCAGGACACACTGCCTAATGTTCCCCTATCTGGCCTATGGTTGACCTGTCACTGTACTTGACTGGTCAACTTGCTTACCTCACTAAAATCCCACAGCAATCTATGGAGTTTTGTAAAAAAGGAATATTAGAATCAACAAAGCCAACAAAGCAGATTTAATGGAGCAAATCTTGAGCACTGTGGGTTTGCTGACCTCCTCAGCAGAGGCACATTTCCTTGGAAACTGGATGTTAGGTTTTCATTAAGCCATAATAATCAAGATTAATAGTCACAAAATACTAATGTGTGGAAACTCTTTGAGTTTTAATTTTTGAATTAAATTACTAAAATTATATTTTTGATTACACTAATTTACTGATATTTTCCTGTGGCTATTATTACACTATACAAAAGTATCACAGATGTTATTATGCTATTACTGTTGTGCTCTCAAACAATATGAGAGCATATTGTCTCTCTTCTAGGGCATAACAGAAAGATTTGTTACAATTGAGGACCTGAAGGGACTTGCAGTCCTCTGTGTTGTAAAAGTAATTGAGAAAAGCGTCACTAGATGCAGACAGCAGTGTTTGCTTTTATATCTATGATGTCACTCTAGGCTGAATTGTCAACAAAACATACCGCATATACAAACATGGCTGAAATCCTGTCTTACCAAGTCCTGTGGCGGGGTAAATTGTTCATGTTCAGGATCTCTTTGACAGACATCAGATCAGCAGGAATGATGGGTTGAACATTAGAGAAGGAGGCATCCTCATCACTAAGGAAACATATGGGAGAAGAAAAAAATACACTTATTTTACACATTATTAAAACACAGATGATGAGATATATCTGGTCTAATGTCATTTACTTTTCTAATTGTAAAATTGAGCCTTCAAAACAGTTTTAATTTTCATTGTACCACTAGAAAGCAGCACTGACTGCATAATAGTCTGAACTTTGAATTAAATCATGCTTCTACATAAGTTCTGCTTACTACTAACGCATGGAATGTACATGAGGCTTTAGGCTAGTAAGGACTAGTTTTAAATGGTCAATAAAGAGCCTGATTTTGTCCAATATGTTGTCTTCTCAAGTTGAACAAAAGAAGCAGTCTGGAGTTTTACACTCATGAAAAATAAAACTCCACATTGTTCTGCTACTATTCAGGAATAAGCCCTAAATGTTGATTAGTTTGTAATGTTTTATCTTTTGTTAGTTTTAAGTACTCTAGAAGTACTACATTGCAGTTTGGTGATTCATGTTCAGCAGAATCTTATTTAGAAGGTACTATTAAAAAAAACGTATTTACAGCACTGTCTTGAGGAAGTATCACAGCTTACAGCAATAGAGTATTTTCTTTCACTTAAAAAGAAATTCCCAAAAGAGGTTTCTGCAGAACTTTGGCATAGCATCAATGGTTCAACTATCTATTGTCTCTCTTGTTCTGTTTTTAGGCATTTTTGTTCTTATTTCCCACGAACTCAGAGGTTTAGTTATTGCTTCCTTGTTGTATTTAGTCTTTTAGAGCCTACACCATTTTATTCTCTAGCTGACCAGTTCTCAGAGTCTTTTAGAGCACAATCCTGTTCAGGTAATTCGGTTCTATGTTTTGTCTAATAGTGGTGCTCTTGCAAAACTTTACTCTGCAGTGAACTTTGAACTAAAATCTTCACTCACTGGTTCCTTTTATTAGGAACCAGCTGCTTCAGCTCTGTAATGCTATTGGTGAACATGAACTCACTGGTTCCTAATAAAAGGAACTCACTTTTTATTTCACTTCTTTTATTAGGAAGTGAAGAAAAATTAAATAGATACAGCTATTTAATTTTTTTGTTTGCACAAATATTGAATCAGCCATTTCTATTATATTGCAGCAACTTAACACATTTAGGGATCTAGGAGGGGTGAAGAAACCTTGACATAAAAATCAAAGATCAGAGTAAGGAAGGAATGGAATTTATGAGACTTATTGTAGGCAATGTTGTAGTTGCCAAATGGGCAGGTCTGGAATGTTAATGTACTTGAGTTTACAAATCATCCAAGGCATGCTGATAACCGTCTCTGAACTCTGTTGATATCTTGAACCTCGTAGCAAAAGAGGTACAGCAGCAGAAAACCACAGAGGGTACCACAGTTTGAAAGTTGCCTAGTTTGAATAGTTTAGATTTTAGCTGCAATGTTCAGCTGGTGGTCAGAATTACAAAATAATTTCAATAGTTCAGCCTTGAGGGGTGGTGTAATGATGTGAGGGACTTTTCCTGGCACACCTAGCGCCACAGCTTTGCAGAGTATTTTTCGGAGCCTGACCATCCCTTTTTGGTCATAATGGGTGCTCATCTGCTGATCTCTTTCAGCTAAGTAATGTATTGTATCATAAAGTTTAAATAATCTCAAATTGGTTTCTTTAATGGGTTCACTATACTCAAATCACCTCACTTATCTGTGCAGCTGAAAAATCTGCAGCAGCAATGTAATGGTATTGGTGAACATGAACCAGATTTCATGAGGTCTGTTTTTGACTCTAGACCAGAGATGTCAAACTCAGTTTGGCTCTGGGGCCGGATCCAGACTTTCTGTTCTCAGGTGGGCCGGATCAGTAAAAGAATGTCACCTCCAAATATTTAGCTTTGTTTTTCAGTACTATGCTTTATCATTCAGCCTACATTTGTGGCCTACCCTACATATCATAATTATAGATGACAAGGGATCTTTTCTGAGCACAACACATTTATTCAACAAACAGGGGAAAAAAAATATCTTCATGTTTGGGTATGAATGTGTTAACAACTGGTTTATTTTAACAGTTGATTGAATGCAGTTTTACACCTGAACCAACTCACCACATTAACAAACTCAAGTGGGAGCTATGAACAAAATATTTTCGCCTTAATTGTCATACTGCTTTGAAATAAATAAAAAAAAGTGCAGTGCATGGGCAATAAGATTAGGCTACGCCAGATCAAACTACTAGGCTGGGCCTACTGAAGCTGAGAACATACTGCACAATATCAATTGTCTTTAATATGAAACCAGATGAATCTTATTTTTAATTATCTGCATTCACAAGTGCAAACAAAATCGTGTCATCCCACTTTTTTTCTCTCTCTCAATGCACTCCTGCAAACTTGGCATCTTTTTGCCTTCACAAGTGCATCGACATTAGGTGTCAAGAGTAGCAGCACATTTAACAATGTCATTCAAGTGTTTATTTGTTAACTTTGAGCGCTGCTTTGTTTTATTATTATTCATTACCGAAAACACCTGTTCACAAAGATAAGTAGTCCCAAACATGGATAGAACCTTTGCAGCCATGGCTGTTAATTTGGGGTAACCTGGCACGAGATATTGATAAAACGTATCCAATCCCACTGTCCTAAATTTATCCTTCATAGCGGAATCGCATTGCAAGTCAATAAGCTCGAGCTGAATGTCAGCTGGCATATCAGAAGGCTTCGCTGTAAATGGCAAGCGAAAAAAGCCAAATTTGTTCTGAAGTTCACCGAATACCTGAAACCTCTGCTCAAACTCTCGCAGTAAATCTGTTATGTTATCTTTATATTTATCCAAATCATTATCGGGACGGTCCGGTGCCTTCGGACGCACAGCTGTGAGACAAGAGAAATGCGCGGTGTCACCGTTGGATAGCTGCGTCTCCCACAGTGACAGTTTCATCTTGAACGCACTTATGCTGTCGTAATATTGAGTGACAACTCTATTACGGCCCTGCAATTTAGTGTTAAGTGTATTCAAGTGTTGTGTAATATCAACCATGAACGCAAGATCCTGCACCCATTCCTTGCATTTAAGTTCCTTTACTGGGCATCCCTTCTTCTCCATGAACTGTCCAATTTCCCCTCGTAGCTCAAAGAAGCGCTTAAGTACTGCACCTCTGCTTAACCACCGCACGTCAGTGTGGTATGGTAGGCCAGCATGAATGTCATTATCACTGAGAAATGTGTCAAACTGACGGTGATTTAGCGCGCGCGCTCTGATGAAATTGACAGTTTTCACAACCACACTCATAACATGGTCCATTTGCAGTGTTTTACAACATAACGCCTCCTGATGTAAAATACAATGAAATATCCAAAACTCTTATCCTCCATTTGCAGTCTGTACTTTGTCACGGAATTTTGTGGCAACGCCTGCCTTTCTCCCGACCATTGATGGCGCACCGTCGGTAGCCAGGCTCACGGCACGGGACCAGTCCGCTCTCACCTTGTCCAGCGCTCCAACGAGAGCGCTGAAAATGTCATCTGCTGTTGTGGTGTCATTCATGGGCACCAATTCAAGCAGCTCCTCGGTGATGGTCAAAGTTTCATCAACACCTCTAATGAATATGGCCAGTTGAGCAATATCTGTGACATCGGTACTCTCATCAATTGCAATTGAAAATGCGATAAATGACTTGATTTTCTCTTTCAGTTGGCTGCTCAAGTCACTTGAGAGTTCTGTCACCCGATCTGCGACAGTGTTCCTTGTTAGACTAATATTGGCAAAAGCAGGTCGCTTTTCAGGGCACACGACTTCTGCAGCCTTAAGCATGCATGTTTTTACAAACTCCCCATCAGAAAATGGCTTGGATGCCTGCACCAGCTCGTTGGCAATAATGTAGCTGGCTCTTACAGCCTCATCAGAAATATCGCGGCTGCGTGTAAAAGTAGACTGCTGTTTCTTCAGACCAGCGACCAATTTGTTTATCTCGTCTTTCCTTATTTGTCCTTTCAAGTGGTCATACTTTTCTTTATGATGAGTCTCATAGTGGCGCCGAATATTAAACTCTTTGAACACTGCAACTTGCTGATTACATACCAAGCACACTGGTTTTGAGTTCACTTCCGTGAATAAATACTTCTCAGTCCATTTTTCCTGGAAAACTCTGCATTCCGTGTCCACTTTTCTTTTTTTTGACAGTGCCATTTTGGGAAGGGTGTGTTGACCGATAACTTGTTTAGTAGTGGTGAATGGTGAAGTAAGATTGCCGGTTTACTTTTACTTGGACGCATCACGTTGCGAATGTTTACATCCTGTGACTAACTCGTATCAGTGCCGCATGCTGGACGTGAGCGCTTTTACACATTTACTGCCCTCTAGCGACCGGAGGGAGCATTTGATTTATATTTATTTTAAAAAATCACAACTTTTGATAGAAATGAGCTAGAGACTCAGAAATTTATGCCGGGCCGGATTAAATCATCCAACGGGCTGGGTCCGGCCCGCGGGCCGTATGTTTGACATGCCTGCTCTAGACTGAAAGCAGTTCTCAAAGCATATGGAGATTCAACTTGGCACCAACAGGAAGTATCTAATAAGGTAACCAGTGAGTGCTTGTTTTATAGGATCAACTCAATTGGTGCATTACATATGTTTTGTGGAAAAAAAAGAAGCAAAAAACAATAGTAACTCGAGTTCTGCTGTACACAGTGTGACCCATTTTTACTCGAGTGTGAAAAATGTCATGACCAGAATCAGCTGCTTCAGTTCTGTGAGTGTTCCCCTTTCCCTCAGTGCTGTACAAACACACATGCTATTGTCTTCAGGGATCTTATGCAATCAGGAGGAACAGTGATTATGGTTGAGAGGTCACGCATATACCAATCATGTAAGTTACAAGCCAAAGGCTTTTGGATCTATTTAACACTTTAATTATGGAACAGTGATGATGTTTTTGTGGCATTTTAGCATACAGTCATTGGGAACATTTAGCTCTTGCAGTGCACTTCTGTCAACTCTTAATTATGCTTGTGTGTGTACTTCAGTTGATGAGCCAGAACATAAACTCAACATAATGAAAAAAATAATACAAGGAACTAGACATGTACAGGGAAGGTATTTTTAATGAAAACGCAACCAGTTATCTCCTTCAATAGAATGTCTCTTTAGGGATCCAAAGCATGTCCAGCCATGCAGATACACACTTGATACTCTTGTATACACTCTTGTGACTGTACAACTGGCTTGTGAGAGGCAACAAGTGTTCACCACCCAGCTGACCTTTTTCTTTGGCATCCCCATTTACAGGAGAAGGGCTTTTATTGGCAACATAGTCTCTAGTGGCAATGAGGTTTAAAGACATGTAGTGGAGGAGCTACTTTTTAATTTGCTCCCCTCTTTGGCAGATGAGTGTTACTTTTTTTAAATTGAGTAATTACAGCTACACTGAGTGCATTTAAAGTTTCTGCTTTTTTTGTTGTCTCACGGCTATATTTAAAATATTTGCTCAACATTGAAGCAAAGTACTGTAAACTCCACCTGCATTGAAATAAAAAACACAGTTTACCTGTCAGATAAGTTTACTCAGGTGTGAATGACTCAAAACCCAACTACCGTTGCCGCTAAGGTCTAGCCTCAGGCATTACTTTCCACAAGCCATCTTACAAATTGCAATGCAAATTTACACGACTTCTCTTTTCCTTTTGTTTGCCAGCTCAGAAATTTCCCCATTTCACGGTACTGTGACAACAACTTCTGCTTTCCTGTTCTACGGGTGGTATCGCTAGAGTACAGCCACAGTTAGATACACAAAGAGACAAACCCACAGGGCACAGCATATAAACACACAGGTGCATCCAGTAAAGCCAGCATGTGACTTGTACTCTGTACAGAAAACTGGGGGATGTGAAGTCGTGTGTTAATAAACATGAAGAGCGTTCCTCAAAACACTAACAGGAGGAAATAAAAAGAGGAAAAATTGACTGGTACAGGGCATTCTGCTCTCATTGTTGTGTGCATCTCAAAAAGTCTTACAGAACAATCTAACCATTGCACACAATGGGGGGGAAGTCGAATGTTTGAAACCATAGTTTGAACAATTTTTTTAATTTATCAATACTACAAACCACCTGCTCTCTCTCATAATTACTGTATACACAAAGAGACATGTCCTCTAAGTTCAAGTTAAACTAAGTTTGATGGTATAATTGCACATTTTCAACCTCTAAGCAGGAAAGTGGATCCAGTGCTCTTTTTATTCCGCAGTGGAGATTGTAGGTCCACAGGTTAGCCTAATTTAATAACTCGCCGCAGTAGAGGCTGTGAAAATCAAGCAAATTTGACTTGAGTGTCGTATGGCAGACAGAGAGTGATTTTGGTTAAATCTCAAAAGGATTCTTTTGGCTCATGTTTGATTTGTTGTATAAATTTCATTTTTATTTTTAACAGAATGTGTTGCTATGTAGGCTCACGGTGCAGTATTTGAGTCAGTGTGAAGATGATGAATATCATCTCACAGGGAGATGGGCTTAGAAATATATAGGGTGTGCTGCTGAGATGTGTGTGGAGGTGGCTGGAGTGGAGAAATCTGTGATGAGAAAAGCAAAGTATCATAAATTCTTGTAGTCAGAAAAGCATTTTGAACTCTTACAAGCATATTGTGATTTTTTTTTTTACTTGTCAGATGAATTAACAAGTACACAAAACAAGGACATTTTTGTGAAAATACTGTGCATTGTTCCTGTCATGGTGCTTTGTTTTTTGCATCTCTTACAGTTATACACAAATGGTAGTAACTGGAAACCTTGCTGATTTTGCATTTTTGGCACCTGTTTCAGAACACCACCAGTCCCACAATTACCTGTCAGTTGCAGATGTTTAAAATGTTTACTTCTGTGGGACTTTACATATTTTTGACTTTCTCAGAAAGTCAAAGTTTTACATTGGCTACATTTAAACTGAGAAACATCGTTTACTTACCCAGTTGAAGATCAAGTGGAGCTGTGTGAGCTATCAAACTTGCCAAAAAGGAATCTAATCTAATGTCCCACAGATTCACCTTTTTAATTGAAAAGATTGAGCAAGCAATAAAAGGTATTTACAGTATCTGTAATGGGAATGTCGAAGTGAGCTGAAGTAAATCTAATTGCACCCTCCTGTACCTAACTCAATAAAACAGTGTGCCCCTAATTGCAGCAGTTTCATTACTGGAGATTGTATTAATAGTTTCTGGGTCGCAGATAAGGTAGATGGCACAGAGGAATGCTCTTTCTAGCTGAAATATGAATACATGTCGGATAACTACACATTTGGCTAAGCTTCCTGCTGCAGTGTTGTAGTAAATAGGGCTTAAATTTCAGGGCCTCACCAATTTAATTCTTAAACTGCATCCATCCTTATAGCAAAATCAGAAATCTTAGCAATATGTGACCCCCTGTTTTCTTTTTCCTCCAACAAATCTCAATAAACGCTTTACACCTGGAAGTGAAGGTCCTCTTCTTTATCTGGGAGGAAAGCTGAATGCCGTGAGACATCTGGGACATCTGCTCTTCTTGCTCTCGCTGCATCACCATCTTGGTTTCCATGGTAAAATACCCCAAAAGGCACCTGTGAGTGTGTGGGAGAAGAGAAGCAGGAAGGGGGAGCCAGGTGGGATACATAGTCGATGAGAATCTCACACCAAGTGCACACTAGTACTAGCGGGGTAATTTACTGGATTTGGAATAAGTTGGGCGTATACAGCTTTAGCAATAAATGTATGTATACAGTATTAAAATGTTGAGAAAAAAAATTTAATCAAACTTGGTAAACTTTTTAACAGATTGAAGCAATTTCTTGAGGTATTAAAGAAATGCCATCACATTCAATATGTGATGGCTCTACTTTCCCCTACTTTGTATTTACCACATGATTCTTTCTTTCCATACCATATTCCAAGAGTGGTAGTTGAGTTTTGGATGCCACTGTTCTCTCGTCTTTCATAAAATATGTATTTGGAGATGGTATTTGGTGGAAAAAAATACACAAAACAAATTGAATATAAACTACAAGATGCAGCAACATCAACCCAATAATTCAAAATATCAATAGCAAAACTGATGTCACACTAGCTCACTACAAGGTAACTTATCTTTCTCTGGCATCTTTATTCTAAAATACTTAGTTTTTTTTGATCAGGCACAATAAGTAGTTTATCTTCGAAGTGCAATTTTGCTAAATATTAGTCAAGGCTGTGCAACCACTGCACTGAAAATGGAAATATGGAAGTATATCTTATAAAATATCATTTTAGGAAGCATTAAAAATGAGAACAACTTGTTTCCATAATGAGCTGATAAAACATTCCGTGAGAGGAAATTAGATTTTTTCAGTGTCTGCCAACAATGCACAAAGTACTGTAAAAACATTTTTCAACTTGAATACCTAGGCAAAAATATCTTGCCAGTAGTATTTACATTTTTCATATTTAAAGCACATAGAATGGAATGTTATTTCAGGTTGGAGTTGTACTGACGTTGGGCTTTAATGAAAGAAATATGACGGATGATGTTCTAGATCTTTCCAAAACAATTGGATTTCCAATTGTTTTGGAAATCCAAAACAATTGGTATGAGAATAAAGTTAATGAACTTTATTCTCAAAGTTCATTAACTTATCTGAAACATCCTCTATAAGGGTGCAGTTTGGTGCACAAAATTGTCCAGAAAATAATGACTCCACTTTACATTCAAAGAATATGGGTATAAAATCACAAAACTGCAAAGGTGTGAAATGATAATCACATCTAACAAAAGCATTTACACTCCCTTGTAAAAATATCAGTTCTTAACAAGCTTAGGAAATACAAAACATAGCGACGTTATTCTCAATTTAAAACATGAATACAATTTACAGCATTTTCAGATATTATATATTTGGCATTGTGCTGCTTTAAGAAACATATCAAGGAATTTTGTATCCCTGTTTATTGCAGAATTAAAGGTCAATCAACAAATTTACCACCCAGTATTTAAAATCTGATGGTATATATTTGTGTAAAAGGAGATTCCCATTTGTTGTGAAATATTTCAAATGCTTCTTGAACAAAATACCAAGGATCGGGTATGAGTGTGGGTGAATCCAAATAGGCATCACTGAGAAATGAGATTCAGCCTAACTGGGTCATCAGTTATGCCTGCTTCTTTCTTTTTTCATGTTGAATATGTCAACTATTTAGTGAATGGATTAAGTGTTACACAAGCAAAATGGAAAATGGCTAAATAAATTAGAGTAAAAATATCTTCCTAATTGTGGTTAAAGATTTGGTGTCTTGAAAAGGTGTGTTACAGTCCCATGTTAAATGAATCACTCTTCTGTAGGCTGCTGAGTCCCTAATAATCCATCAGTTGAGGTTTGGCATGCTGCTGCCCACACCCTGCCTGTCATTAATCATGGTGCTGCTCTGGGGAAGTGAACGCAGAATACGCCCAACAAACAGAATCAGGTTGCGCTTGAGTGATGGCTTCATTCAACCACTCCCAACAGAGAGCACCTGTGTTTGCAGCATAATGTGTTATTTCTTCTCATCTTCTTCGATTACACGGAGGAAAACGGTGCAGAGTTAGATAACGGGCTAATACACTAGTGGGTCAGTTTAATCCCTCGTTTTTTTTTTTTTTTTTTTCTGTGTTCATGACTCTGGTATACCAAAGCAGAAGTTTGTTTGAGTACTATTAATGGCAGACCAAACTATGTGCTCCATTAAAATTGATCAATATCTGTTGGTAGGCATGGATACTGGTATGGAGGGAAAAGGCAAGCACAAAGTCTCTTAACTGAAGTGCTCCCAAAACTCATATTTAACACTGTAAAGGTGGAAGAAAAGTGTATTCAGATGATTTTTCTGTTCGGTTTGCCAAGGAAAGCAATGTCTGAACAAAATGAGAACTTACTTGATGTCATCCCTAGAGAGTAATTAAAAGCTACATCCACTGAGGCCAAGAAAAGATTAGACCATTAAGAAGTTCAACAAGCTGGATAAGCTAGAAAATACACTCAAGAGGGAACAACAAGAGAAAAGACTGTCTAATTAATAGCACTTTGCAGATGTGTTGGAGAAGAATGCAATTCACACAGTCGTAATATTTTTTTTCCCATGTATGGTAATGCATGAATTCAGTCTTTATTGACATCAGATAAAACCCTCTTGAATACTGTTTGTAGTATGTCTTGAAATGTGAAATGATTGAGATCTTACTTACCCTTTCTTCAAAAGGAAAACAGATGAGGTCTTCTGGCTGTCAATAAATAGTAGAACAAATTGATCCCACTTCTTTTTCCGGCTGCCTCCTTGTCTCTCACCTTAAAGATGTTCAGTTTTGGAATCTCCTTTCTCTGTATTACCAGTCACGGTCTACGTCAACCTCTGTCTCCTTTGTCTTTTGCTGAAGCGATGAGGTTGACCCTGAACACAAAGTGTCCTCCAGTGCCAAGTATGTGGACCACACAATGCTCTTTCATTCTTAAGTTGGTAAATATAGACTGATGACATCCTCTCCTACCCATAAATACCCCCAACCTAGGCTGCACACAGTATGCGCACAGTCACCTCTACAACCATATTCCGTGATCATCACTATCAGCCCATCCGATTTAGAGCTATTTTTTTGGACAAGCAGCTAAGACACAAGCAGCAATGAGACAACTTTTCTCTGTACAATACTGACTGATCTTTGAGAGGAAAAAAATAGAAAACAGAAAGAAGGCATTATAAAAAGGAAAACAATTGAGAACTGAAAAAGTCAATCGTGTTTTACTTTTAAAAAATTATCTTATGGAATGTAGGTTGCGATAAATTTGTGAAACCAACAACTCTCCACTTCTTGTTGGGTCCAAAATATCTCCCATTTTGAAATGTTGTCAAACAGTGGTATGGAAACTATTTTAAAATTATTATAAGGCAGTGCATTCTTGTCTTAACCTTTTTTTTATTGGCACATAGGCTTTAATATGCTGCTAGAACTTAATGATATAGCAACATAGTCATCATAATCTGTTAACAATATTCCAGTAACAACAAACTGCTACTATCATATTTATTTGATATTAAATTTCAGATGTCAAGCATTATTACTCTACATGTCAAAAATGTATTAAGCCAGATTAACTCCTAGCTGTCCTAAACACCCACAGCTGATGCATAGAGATACTAAAGGTCAAGGAGAGTGATGAGGGCATTGTTTATGATTGATGATCAATAAAGAAAACAAGCCAAATATGGCTTAAATCTAATCAAGCAAGAGTGGCTAGAGATGTATCATACTGAAGAGTAAATTATGATGTAGGCTACAGTATTATTTTTTTCAATTCTATTGCCCTTAAAATATTTATAAATTTTTGTAATCCCACTTTTTCTCATATTTTAATCTCTAAGATTGTATTTGAGTTTGTGGCTTGTTGTTGATGGCTTCACATGTCCGCAAATAACTTAAAGAAAATCTGTTGAATGTGTGTCATATTTGCAAGATTATTTTTCTTAACATGGATGAAGTGGACATTGGTCATTGTGAGTCAAATCGGCAAACTTCCACCAATGCTCCAAGTAGAGGGAATCATTCAAGGCCACAGAATATATTTATAAGCTTTTAGTGGGCACACCTGCCTTTGGAATATCAACACACAATACAAGCTCGGGTTGCTGTGCCCTTTATTTTCGTCATTCATCAGCATGAGTGTTCGACTAAGAATAACTGAGACAAGACAGCTGAGACGCGCCTTTGTAATTTATTTCTTCTTTGTATGACTCCTCAGATTCTGGCTTCACTTGGAATAATTTACCCCAGATTTGCTTTTTTTATGCTATTGCTAGAGAAAACCAGATATAATGATGAGTATTATATCTATATCCAGAGTCCAATTGAGGACTCGTGATACTGTCGTAACTTCCAAATAATTTATGTACATGTAGGAAGAGTCAGTGGATTACCACAAAAGCGATCAAACTGCAAATAATAGGAGTGATGAATCATCTATACAGCTATAAATCCAGATTTGAATTTAAATGACCAAAATTTTCCTAATAAACAGACTAACACTATGGCAGTCGCATGAGGGAGAGAAATTGGAAAATACATGTGGTTATCTCCAGGCAGACACCATTTATGCATTCTATTTTTGGTTGGTTATTTATTTTTCATTTGATCTTCCTCCTGGTTTCACTAGAGAGGTCAAAGGTCAACTAACATGAATGTCACTCTACTAAATAAAAATTCCTACGGTGTTCAACTTTCTTAGACAAAATTTTATGTTTTCATTATCTGTAAACAATCAAAATTACAAGAAACAAAATCTTGGAATAAATCAGTCTGTGTGTGATTATTCTAGATGACATTAGTTTAGCTTTCTGAGAAAACTAGCGAGAAATATTGCTCTTTTATGCAATATTAAATTTTTTTGAGCCGTACTAGTATTTGAAGTTGAGGACAAATTCAGAAGTTTACAGAAAAAGCTGCCTTTACATTTATCTGTTGTTTTGTGTCAAGTAAATGTAATTTTATTAAATTGTTTTGAAAAGCATTGAGAAATGTATTTTCGTAAAATTATAAATAATTACCTTAGTGGAGTGAGGTTCACACATGAACAGCTGATGATTTTATTGGGGACCAAAAATGGAACAAGCTTCACTAAGTGTCTGGAAAAATCTATTAATAAAATGAAATGGGGAATTTTTTTTCTGGCAATAAAAATTATATGTTTACTGGTCATAAAGTACTTAGAAGTGTGCTCACTGGACGAGACATTTTCTGGTTATAAAGTACTTGGACGTGTGCTCCCTGGCAATTAAAGGTTTTCCCCCTTTTATTTATCACCGTTTACAGTTCATGTCTTTGAGAAAATGGCACAGACACCATGGAACTCATAGTTTAATAGACAACTCAACATAGGAACAGAGACGACTCCACTCTGTCCAGATTGGATCGATTGTTTCCCTTCAGGAGAACTGACCTGGTTCAAACAAAATATATATTTTTTCCATCTTTTCACTGGCTATCAAACGCAGAAAATACCTTTAATAGACATAGAAGTTTCAGGGCAGATCAGTCATTTCTTGGCCGGCTTTGACAGCTGTTTCCATGGCTTTTTTTTCTAACAAAAGGCCCATTAAGACATCATTAGAATGCAAGAGAGGAATGGATGAGTAGCAAAGTGATTGCATCCAATTACATGTAGACTTCAATTTATGAAATAATTTGGCTTGGGAGACAGGTCAGCCTCGTCTTCTGATCAGGACGGTCGGCTGAAGGTTGTGATTCATTTATGTCACTGTGCAAAATCCTCTAAACATGACCACTGGGAAAATCAAAAGAAGATCTGATCTTCTCTAATTTAATAAGTGGTATCTGATCAATGTTAAGATAGAAACTGATATATTAAGGCCTAGTATAACTGGCTCTAACATCTTACATATTTTGACTATGCAAGAACATCTTCAAACATGTGGAACCTTGACTTGTTATGGGGTTTATTAGATTGTAATTGGCATGGGTTAAATAGAAAGGATTTTAAGACATGCACTTTGTGTTTTGGTTATGAGGGGAAAATATATTTAGCTTTTCATTCACTGTTGCTGGCAATAATCTATATTGTCATCCTCTACAGGGAGTACTAAAACCTTTATGGTAAAAATGATCTCTTCATTGAACAGATTTAAAATCCTATAAAATGGCTCCAGTCCAGATTTGACCTTAGACTACTGCTTTATGCTGAAGGTAACAGTGAAAACTTCTTTAGCAAAGCTTGAAGGTGAGGGTGCAACAAATGCTGTCGTGCTTCAGCTGCTTTTCAGTGATGAGGAAGGAGAGCCACATTGTTTGGTTCGCCAAAATAAAGTCTGATCTCACTTTGAGAATTTTATGCTTTACCAGACTTGTTGTGTTAAGGGACAATCTGAAACTCAGGTCAGATCTTTTATTTTTTGATTGAGTGATTTTTTTATCTATAATATGATGTGACCAGTTGTACAATACATTTAATTAAAGTAGAAATATTTTGAAGCAACTGTCTAATCATCAAAGCACTTAAAGGCTTTGTGAATAAGTTCTATGCATTTTGAGAAGTATTTACTGAATATTAATATTGTTCTATACTAACACTTGTGCTATGTTTTTTTTCTATGTGACTCCTTATTCATGTTCATGTTAATTTTGTTGCAAATAATAATGGTGAAGCTGTTTCAGCTTTGATCATGTTTCATAATGTTTTGGTCTGTAGTTCACACTAATTTGGAACAAATCCAATTATTTTGGGTTAGGATGAATTTGTATTATTGTTTTTTATGAAGTAGAATGTTTTTTTCTTCTTCAAAACAAGTGTTAAAGAATAAAGAATGTTGTCAAGAGATGAGCATATATTTATAGAAAAGCAAAGTAGATGTGATTTTCTGAAGTTACCAGGTTGCTAAACATTTTTTTTATTGATATAAGTTTTAGACATTCATTGTATTGCTCGTTGTAGAAAATAATCTCGCCTGCTATAAGTAAAAATAAAAACGCATCCAAAAGATGCTTTTGGTGTTTGAACTATATATTTGTGAATAATTATATGTTCAAAGATTAACCAAATAATATTAATTTCTTCATCTTACTAAAGCTGCTACTTCTCAAAATAATTTCCTTTCTAGAAATGTCAAACCTTGTTTCTCTAATCCATGTCCTGCTTGTGAAAGAAATGGTTGAAGTGGCCAGACTCAGAGTCCATCTACAAATTCATTGATCTGGGCCAGGCACAAACCCACAGCAGTGATTGAAATTCTGTTTGGGTGGGAAAAACTGGGTTCACTCAAACAACCATCCTCCTTCCAAAGTTTCATCATGGCTCTGGCACTCAAGAGAGTTTGCTCTGAAATGTGCTCCTCGATATCACCCTGACTTGGAGATGTGAAAGAAAAGATTGATGGGTTTTCCAGCAGACAGAAAGAATAGAACATGTCAGAGCTGGTAGACAATCTAAAGAATGATTATTTCTTTCTCTTTTCCAAAGATAAGCAAGATATAAAGACAGATTCAAAGGGCATGGTGGAAAAATCTTGACAGCAGCAACTGGCTGGTTTCTTGTCTTGTAAGACACCTGAGACAAAAAAATGTCTGGCCATTAAAGTTTCTCATTTTTTATTGCAGCATTTTGTCTGAATGATTGGTATCGACTTGAACTCTTATTTCATTCGGCTTTTCCTGTTTATTTCTTCACTTCATGCTTTTTTTCTTGAAAAAGTATTGTCTTATTTATAAATTGGATATTTCGTTACTGGCTCCTTGCATAGGAGTTCACTTGCTGCTTCTCACAGGAGACATTTTGAATGTTAAATTCCTAACTGTTGTGAGTTTCCTTTCTGAAAATTTGAAATCATCGTCCAGGTCTTAATCTTGACTTGCTTTGAATAATATCTTTATAATAACCTTTTAGTATGAGACCTGTCCTCACTTTAACCTGGAAATCACTAGTTGGAACATAGTCCTTCACATCAACCTTTTTGGGGATTGGTTGACAGATCCCAGAATAATTAGGATTGTGTTGTTGTTGTTTTTTCCAAAATCCTTGGGGGGAGATGGGAGGGAAGTATCAAGAGAGACTGAATAATGTCAAGTAATCTGGTGTTTTCTGAAATTACAAAAATAAGTGATTATAAAATTGTTTAGTAAAGGATTGAGAGCAAATACTAAACTGAAAAATGGATGCGGTGAAAATATGATCACAAAGAGAAACTATCTAACTGGTCATAAATTACTATTAAGAAAGTTCTGTGATGCTTTAAATAAACTCATAATTCTGATGTTCTGTCTTCTTTTTAAAGTTCAACTGCATGTGAACAAATGTCTTATATCCTCCCAAAAGGTTTAACTTGACTTTCTTTTAAAGCAGTAGTTCCCAACGTTTGACACCACTGGGGTTGCTAAAAACAAATCTGGAGTCCTGAGGTCATCTTTATAAATATAAGTAAATAACAGAATGATGATGGGGGGAACAATCTATTTACACAGTCGATGTCAGAAGTTGTTCAAAATGTAAAAACTGTGCCATGGCCATTTCTGTTTAATGCAGTGAGCATAAACATAAATGGTTAAAGGCCTTAAAATAGATCTTTCACTGAAAGATATGATTCTTTTTTTTCACTGTAAACATACATCAATGGTTTAAATTGTATTACAGCTGATAGAAACTTAGTTGTTGAGTTTAAACTGATTTGACTATATTACAAAGCAGAAAAATTTACCAATTCAAAATTATTTACCTCTCTTCACAAAATTATAACGTTCCTTGTAAATGTAAAAAGTACTATCTCCCTATAGCTGGGCCTTTTTCTGGGTCTTGTTTTGTCCCTATTTTTTTTAACCTTTGTAAATCTATTGGGAACAGTAATGATGGCCTCAGAAAACTATTATTTCTTTTAACCATATTCTGTAAAAGTGAAAAGAGGCTCTCTTATTTCATCTGCATGTACATCAGACTTAAAATATAAGATTTCCTATTTGGGTAGCAGTTGCATAGCAAAGCTAACAATAACCATTGAGCTTCAAATGTTAATTAAGGCCAAGACAGTTGAAAAATATCCCATCAGTACATTTATTTTATTAAAAGTACCCAGTCTAATAAAATAAGAAAATTATCCTGGTTTGGCATTTCATGTTTATTGTAGTCATCCTTTAAGGAAAGTGACTAAAGTGTTTTGTTAGGCATTTGATTTCAATACAAATCCTGTAGTATGGAAAAATATAAACATGGAACCAGAAATGTTTTAACTTAAGCACACTATGACCCCAAACATTCACTTCTTTCAAAAAGGCTGCCAAGTTGAACTTTGGATTCTTTGTCATTTTTCTCCCCTTTTATCGTCTGACAAATGTCTCCGAGCACAGAGTGATCACTTACCACTCTTGATGCTCTAGATACTTTGACCTCTGTTACTTAGAAACCCAAAACAGTATTCACATTTTATTGTTCTCCGCAGTTGACAATCTCATTTATGTAAAGGAAGTTTACATACACACACATATATATATATATACATATACACTCATAATTTTAACTTTACAACACAGACATTCAAGAGAAATCAACGTGACATTTTGTACAGCGATAGATATACATTATCATTTTGTACATAGTTACTCATATCACTCTGAACACACCTCACATTATTACTTTACAGCTGTACATAAAAGATTGCACTCAAGCTTTTAAAAGCCAAGCTCTTATCAGTGTGGCTTATACTGTGCCATGACACCACCTACTAATATTACTTTATTGTGGCACAGGCTATTTTTTCCTTCACTAAAAGAACGGCAAACAATCTGTACAAATTTAAAACAAGTTTGAAAAACATTTTCTTATTTCAAGACACAAAGTAAGGTATGAGTTTCTATGCATCATAGATAATACTGAAATATGATGGGAGGAAAATGTTCTAGTTTATAGTTTCATCTTCCATCTATTTCAAAAGACTGAAAACACAGATTTTCCTATGTCTCTGACAAATGATACATTGTGGCTAGGTGAACAATAGTACAGCGAGGTTTGTTTTCAGAAAACTTTCAGACTGATGGTCGCATTGTGGTAAAATAACAGTGACATGTATTTGAAAACTATTACATAAATTCCTAGAATGGTATATAGTAAAGATGCCCTAGGAAATTGGTGACAATTTTGTCCAACTCCATCTGTAACGAAACATAGGTAATTAAAAATCAATGTCTTTATTTTGAGTAGTTCTTAGTAAGGAGGAGGAATACTGCATGTGTAGGGAGACTGTTTAATGTTTGTAATGTTAACTGAGGTAAAGACAGCTTAAAATTTGCCTTCCAATATAATTTCCCTGGATTCTCATCTTCCTTCAGTGCTCTGTCTGGGATTTCTCCAACTGAGCTCAATTCCTCAGGATGCATTTCATCCTAGCCAATCCGCAAACGAAAGTAGTTTCGAACAATGATATTAAACTTCTGGGTTGTTTTAGAATTGTAGTCTGCCTACGGTTGGAGTTTGGCAATGGCAGCGGAGGAAGTCCATGTTGATCACACTTCTAAATATTGAGCAGTTAAAGTCAGAAAAAGGAACTCTAAGATATTTAGCGATTTTCTCTTTGCAGAGGGAGATGGTTGCTTACAGTGTGTACAATTTCAGGTAAGCTTCATAGCATAGCTTTCTTCATGATTGAGCTGGCACATTACATACATCGTGGTCAAATGTTATCTGTGTAAAATGAGATCTAATTGTTTAAAACTTCAGCAGAACACATGGCTCCAACAAGAAGTCGTCTTTCAATATCTGAGGGTTCCGGCCATCTGTATGAAGCAAAGAGCAAGGGACTGGTTTTTACCACGCTAGCTAAAAATGCTACCTCTGTAATTATGTCTTCTCAGTTTCAAAATAGTGAAATTGTGTTTACCGTCAGACTGACTGCTCTCTCATACACACACGGTGATATCTCCTCTCCTCATTATATAAATAATGATCCATGAGGACAAAAAGGTTACTTGATACTTTATACATGGTTAGAATAAATGAATTATTCATCTAGTTACAAATTTCTTGTGAAACGGTGCACAACTACATTTTGAGTTGTGTAAAAACATTAGTGAGATGAGTAAATGACATACCAGATATATATTCCGTAACTTGGAGAACTTTACTGCATTTGTAGATATGTGACACAAATTGAGAAAAGTCTTACCTTTCAATTAATAAAAATTCATAAGAAATATTTTGACTTTTGGGTGTTGAGTTAATCATAGTTTCAAGAGAAATCAGAATTTGTTCAAATGGAAATAGGACAAACTTTAAAGAAATCTGAGTTGGGAAATTAGTCACAATGTACCAGATCTACAAATCTCTATGTAGTTGTGGCAATGGCACATATATTCATAGTACATGCATATGTTTTGGCATTATTTGTGGCATACAAGTTATAAATAGTAATATATAAAATAATGAGAAACACTACAAACCATCCTTTGTCACATGGAGTGAAAATTTACATACAGAACTGCTTTTACATAACCATCTGCACTTTCATGCAAATCTGCTGGTTTTCTCAAAGTTCTACATTTTCCTTCTAGTTCCCATTTTTCTGGTCAACTTCTTCCACCACTCTTTGCTTAAAAAAGCTAGGGGGGAGGAAACAGTCCTTGACGGATATTGCTGGGGAGGATTTATAGAGTAAAATCTGGACAAATGTTCTTATGGTTGTAGGAAAGTTTGTCATTTCCTTTTCACACCTGACCTTCATGTCTCCTAATGTCCTCTTTGTGTTTTTTCTTGACTAATGAAGGTTCAAGTGTCTGTGAATGTTGATGGGTTCATGTGGCCTTTCAGGCATCCAGTTTTGTTTGTATCCTGATTGAAATATGGCATCACCAGGAAACGTGGTCTGACATTCTTGCTGAAAATCAGGAACCGTTGTTTCGGAAGAGTAACTGGTGTTGCAGTATAAGCTGGTTGGTGTGTTAACCATGCTATCATAACAGCCAGAATCTCTCCCATCTAAACTGTCTATTCTTTCAAAAAGGTTAAACGGTCCATCCTGGCAGGTTACGTCTGATAAGAGCAGCTTCCTGTCTGCGTTACCTAGTTGAAATGCAAGTTGTAGTTGTCCATCGATGCCTCTTACAGTTTGTAGCACCAGTGGCTGCTGCTCGGGATCACTCCAACTTGGTTTAAAGTTGGGTAGTTGTGGTGCAGCATATGAAGGAAATGGTTGAACAATTCCTACTTCCATCTGGGGTTCTTCTTCGCTGCTTTCTACTTTCACAGAAAGCAGCAAATCCTGGTGCTGGACTCCAACCGCAGCGTAGCTTCCAGAAGACTGGGCACTTGTGACAGGGTTTTGCGCGCTATACGGAGAGTTCTCAGCAATGTTTAGAGATGTATTGTCTTTTTTGTGAACTATTTGGTTTGTGTCCTTCATAAAAACTTCAGAAAGCCTGAGATTCTTATCTGGATTTTCCATAACTTTGCTTTCGTTGGGGGATATTACCTGTTTTGAAGACGGTGAGAAGAGCTCTGTTAATTTCTATAAATATTTATACAATGAACAATGCTAACATATTCGATACTGACAATAGAAAGCATCTTAGCAAATCAGGTTTTTCTTTTGCATCACTAAAATAATAAAACTGGTATGTGAATGCCTCAAGTAATGGCATTCTGTGGCTTGACATTCCTGTAAGGCAAGATTTCCTTGTTGCTTCAAGGAAGGACTGTGACGACAGAACGGACTTACCGGTGTCTTTATCATGACTGAGTCTCCACCCTTCACATAGTTGCGCACACACACAGCTGATATTATGACTATGCTTGCCAGAACAGCAGCACCCAGGAGAGGCCACAGAAAAGGTACATGAGGATCATCTAAAGGAGGAGAGAGTTTGTGTTACTGTCATGTCATGGGGAAATCCAGATGTAGCTCTAAACGAAGACACCCAGAGGTGCTTCAAAGCTTGCAGGGGAAAAAATTCCATTATGACTTGTATGCTTAGGCATTTTTAGAGGGAAATGTACCCCAGTACGACTGCTAGATCTGCTAAATGTACCAAAATGTTCAGGTAGCTGTATTTGCTTCTGAAAATTGCTTTGCTGTGAAGATCTAATGTGTTCAGAAGAACACATTATGCAAGATGAATAAGCTTGGAATGACTTTGTATGAATTTTGTAAATATTAGGATAAAATGAGAAGTCATCTTTGAAAATGTGAAAAAATATATTTTTCAGTTTAACTCTAATGATGTAGAAAGTTAGTTTCCCAGTAGTTATTTTAATAATTTTTATAGAACAAATCATTATTTTCATTAAATGGTCAACAATAGTAAGGCCACATCTCAATCTGAAACTGCAGTGTAACAAGTTTTAATTGGTTAGACTTTTTCTCTGTGCTGTAATGGTGTTCATAGTGCAGACTGTTTTGCAAAGGACGGTTTTATAGCAATCTATTACTAAACACTGTATTATTTCCAAGTGGCTGCAATCACTCAAGAAGATTAGCTCAAACTGATTAAGGCAGCATTTGGGAAAAATGCACCAACTTCAAGTGTCTTAATTGGTGCATCATCTCTCCAGCAGCTGTGACTCCAGAGCTGCTAAGGGTGACACTGTTGCTTTCAGTTGTATCACATTTTTGTAAATGTTGTAATGGTTTCTGCTACGTCCAATCAAATTCTTAAAACGCACATAAAGTATTTAAAGCAAAATCTAATTTACTTGAATTATTAAAAATATATGAATCGTGACTGTTAAAACTAATCAACTCTGGTATGAAATTTGTGATGATCATTTTGCTCACCTGGCAGAGTTTCACAGAAGGATGCATTCTCACTGTCTGAGCGACCCCATTCTCGAGTAGCTTTGTAAACCACATAGCCGCAGTAGACTGACTCGTTGTACTTTAAGTTGATGTCAAAGTAGTTGTTTTTGCTTTTGACGACCTGGAGACACGGAAGGATAGGAGAATAAATTGACATTTAGTTCACTGCAGGCAGAATTGACCTTGCATTTTTGGAAAGTAAGACCAAAGTGTTTAACTAGAAAAATAAATATTGCAGCAGATGTAGTAAAGCACAATGATGTCTGAAAATGCTCTTATACAGATGTGTAATTACCCGGAAAGAGGGTAAATTTGAAAAAAAAAAAATATATATATATATATAGATATATATATATAAATCTCTTTATAGATTAACAGGAAAATGTTTGGAAATTATATTTTGAGCTCAAAACTATAGACAAGGCCATAGCACAGTAACTGACACCACTGCAAACTCCTGTTATGAAAAAAAACAAACGATCCGATTCATTATTTGTATCCATCCACTTGTAGAACATTGTGTTCCAAAGTCTTCAACAAATCAACTTCAGAAAACCAATTTTATACAATCTAACTGAGACAACTAAATGGTAGTTCACAGTCGACTCTACAGTTTTAGAGCTAAAGATGGCTGTTGCTCAAAGGTCAGACTTATCACTGTGTGCACATTTAGGTTCGGGCAAAACTGCTTTTCAAACCAATACTTTTTATGTTGAAATGATCTCCAGAACATGCTTTATTATGGTTCATTTGATTTAGTTTAATTTGTAATTCTTATTAACTTACGATTTAAGTTCCTTTTTAAATTAAGTATTTTGTTTTGTGCTATAGTTTTTTTCCTCCATATTTGTCTTTAGTAGCTTGTGTATGAAATTTCTAATTTTAACCAGAATCCCCAGTAGAGTAGCGATTTTTATGCCAATGAGACATTCCTGTTTAAAATCAAAAATATATTTATGCCTGCTTTTCACCATGGTGTTTTATCCAGTTTCAATAATTAATGCAAAATATTTTCTAATACAAGATAAACATATGTTCATGATGTTTGTTAATGTCAACAAACCTGTGCAGCCCACTGTGGACGGGTTATTTTTAAGGTGTACTCCAGCACAGCGTTTTTGGTGGAGTTGATGATATTTGGAATTGATTTTCCATTTGGCCCCTTTGGCACAGTGATGTTGACATGCAGGGTGGACGCTGTTGTGCGAATAGACAAAAGTGGTGGACCAAGGACAGCTACAGACAGAAAATTAAAGCAATAAGTGAATGTCATAGGAGAATACATCTGTGATAAAGTACATCATAAAATAACGTGTGTGGAGAATCTTACTGTCTCTCAAGGGTTTAAAGAAGGTGGTGATGTCATGACAGCTCCCATTAACCGTTACTTTAGCTCTGTAGTAAACGTCATACACTGATGGGGTTTCTGCAGTTAGGTCACATGACAGGCTGCTGATGTTTTGACACTCCTTTTTTATCAAGTAGTTCTGATCATCTCCCCTGTAATCAGTGCAATAGACAGTATAGTCAGTCTTTTGGAAATTCACAACCGCATTAATTGTGTAACTACTAAACCAATTCAATCTTACAAATTTAAAATTAGTTCCTACATTCTCATTCAGAGCCTATATTGTTGCAAGCAAGGTGTCACTGCACAATATAAGGAATATATTCTTCCCTCTTTCCTTCAATTTAGTCATTAAATGCTTTTTTCAGGCATGAGCAACATGGCACTAGGAGACCATCTAATTGGCCAAAGAGGCTATTGGTCATATGAATGTATGGTACTTAAATTAAAAGAGCCCTCCAAAAATTACAATAAAACATTCTTTTGTAAACATTATTGTAATGATTGCAATTCAATTTGAGTGTTTTCAAATCAAATACATATTTGCTTTAAAAATACTATGAGCATTTCGGCATTGTATCTGTTCAGTAGGCCACATCTCTCTCAAGGTATAAAATCATGCATAATTTCCACCTAGAAATTTATTTTCTAGGTGGTTGATTTGATTCTTTGTCAGTTTAGTCATTTCAGGTGATGGTGCCTTAGAGAAATGTCAACAGGAATGGGGTGGCACTTGATATTTTTTGCACAACTGTCCCGTAATTAGCCAAAATAACATTTTTAGTTTGAGCCCAATAGTAAAGAAAGAATTGTAGCTTAAAATTAATAGCCATATCCTATTTACTGAGCTCTGCTTCAAAAAAAGTTTGACATGTAAGTAAATGTAAAAAGCATCCTGTATTCAGCAATGTGTAGCTTTTTAAAATATGATTAAATTCTTAATTTTTGAACAGTTTCACACTCAACATAGTTGCATAACAATTTGAACAAATACGCATTCTCAAAAACAGATCTTTTTATCCACGTGAGATAAGTAAACACTAAAAATGATGAGGATAATCTGTTTTGTGTTGTATTTGCTCAGGAAAAATCTAAGACCAATGAGGCCAGTTACTCAATACTGATGGTTATCTATACCATGGATGGCACTTGAACACAATATTAATTAAATTTCAAAACTTGCAGCTGTGTAGTTTTGAATTAAATTTCAAAACTTGCAGCTGTGTAGTTGACAATGGTTTAATAGACTAGGTTTATTCAAAGTGTTGACCCTTATTGGTTTTAAAGTGGAGTACTTTTGATTAGTGAGTAGGGGTAATCTTAATTTTGAGTTACAGAATGGTTCATTGGAATTGGCATTTAACTGATAATTTATGCAAAAAACACAAAAATGTCTTTGAAATTTGAACAATTATGTTGTCTAAACAGTTTTGGAAGTCTGTGCTAGACTTCTTTTTGTGTATTGTCATCTGGAGATTGGGTGAAAATGGCCTCTTCGGAGACTTTAGATTGATGACAATTGAGTAACATTTAATACTCTGATCTTACCTCCAGTACTGCACGCTATAGAGAACTTTTTGGCCTGGAAAAGCTGGCTCCACAGGATCCCAGTGAAGAACGTTGTAAAAGTTTTTGGACTTGAAATACACACGGCCATTTCCAGTTGAGGGTCTTGCTGTTGGAGAAAGGGAGAAAATGTATTTCTGCTTATTTACTTGGTTTGTTTATTGTTCAAGTATATTCAACAAATTTAATTGTAATTGTTCCAATCATTTTAGAAAAGGTGTCAAAAAACAAGTTTTAGGCATTTTAAACTGCTTTTTAGTCTTCAAATGTGATGCCAATTTATTATATGCAGTAAATTAAATTTTCACTTTCAAACATATTTTTATCCTGAGCAATAGGTGTGCGTGACTCAGCCCAGTGTGATATTACACCCTGGATTCAGGGCGTCACAGAAAGTATTGTTGGAGTTGGACTTTGTCTCTGCTAATAGCTGAAACTCAAAACTGCTGTTACTTAATCCTACTCGCCACCTACTTTTTATACAATACATTTCTAATATTTCAAGACGGGCTTTAGAAAATAGCGTCCGGGACATCATACTTTTTGTTGCTCTGAATGATCTTGCATAGAAAGTGACTTGAATTGTGTCATTTTTTTAGTTTACTAACCTGGAGATGGTAGAGATATCTGACAGTCAAAAAACTTAAACATAACAATATGTTTAAAACATTATACTTAAAGTGTACTTAAAAGTGATACAGTCTTGAATTAACATTAAAATAAACCAGCATTTCCTGTGATGGAGTTCTCAGACTTTCCTTCATTATTAATGAGTGGCAGAGGTTTTTTTCCATGTGTTGATGGTTGTAACTATTATTTGCTTTTAATAGTATTACCTAAATAAATAGTTAATTGAGTGAAACATCTACATCTAAACATCTTCAAATTAAAAAAGATAAATATGTACTAGCTGGCTTTACTCACCATAGCAGAACAGAAGAAGGACCACTATGCTCCTAGGCCACATTTTCTTCAAGAGTGCATATACGCAGGAGAAAAAAGTCTATTTTTGCTGCTGTAGATGGAATGCTGAATTATATGTACATTCAAATACATTGAATTAGTCTTCAAAAAAAATTCTCCCAAACAAAATTAAAATCCTCTGCAGTCTTTTTTAGACCAACCTCTTGCTTCAGCTAGTCAACCATCTCTGAGCCACTCTGGACAAGGAGTGGCTTTGCTCAGGTGTGCAGGTGTACTTTGTTACATGTTATCACTTAGTTCCTGTTTTTCTGCTTATTATGAGCACCACCCACGTGTCTCGTCGTCTCAGAATGCTACCTTCCTTTTCATTCTGTGCTCCCAATTTACCGTGAGTCTCCTCCTCCCGCCGTGGAAGTACATCAGGTTCTTTCAGTTTTTTTTTTTTTCTGTTTGCTGGAAATGATCACACCTTGAAACTAAAATAGGAACGACTCCACATACCACATTCAAACCAAATAGCAAGTGGTAAGAATAGAATTTGTTCTAAGAATAGCATTCCTAAGTAGTGAATTTCTCTTCATTGCAAAGACATCTTTGGCTTTATTTTTATTTTTTCTGAATTGATCAACATGTCTTTCCTCCAGTCACTGGATTGTTTACTGCAGGTTGAATGCAGGTTAAGCCATAGTAAAAGAATATTTTACCACCTATTTGAATTCTGTTTACCAATTTAAAGCAAAAGTAAATCCAACTTTAGGGGAACAATAAGACTCTGTTTTTTACCTGTTATCTAGTCAAATCTAAGCCAAACTGTAAAATGCCCTTATTATGTGAGATCTAAAAGGTTAAGGAAGAAAACAGGACTCTGATCAACTTTACTGATCAAACATACAGTTGATCAAACTGTATGTTTGATCAACTTTACTGAAGTTGAGTTAATTTGCATAGCTCATTATATAGCAAGGCAGTTCAAAGTACTTTATACTATACAAAATAATACAGTACCCAATTAGAAAACAGACCATAAACATACAAGGAGAGGTTTTGACAGTAATGATTCGATGCATCAGGTATGTGGTCATACATAAAGAAGGAATGAGTAATATAACAGTAGCAAATCTTGCCATCTCTCTGAAAAAGACAATAAGGCAATTGTAAGCTATATGGAGTTCATTATTGTGGAGTAAAAGGTGTGTGAAACTATTTAAAATGGTGGCTTGTCCTCCTAGCAACCATGAAACACAAACTTGATCATACCACCTTATGTATTCAGGACAGAGGTTAATGCAACAACACTCATTCTCTGTGGCTTAATTGACACACAATTGGTATCAGCAGTTGGTTAAGGTCAGTGCTGCTGTACTTAGTGGATTTCAATGCTTTATATTACGAGATTATCCTCTCTAGCTTTGAGCAGCCATTAGGTGTCAAATGTTGAGCCGCTTTCATCCTAGTGTTAGGATCTACCTTTTAATTTTGTTGTCTTCACCTCTCCTGGCCTCGCTTTGGGGGATCCACAAGACTACCTTGTCAGTCTCGTACTTTTATAGATTACCATTTTTTCTCATGCCAGTTGATACCATTTACTAAAAGCATGGTATTGCCTTTTTTTAGGTTGACATCTATCAGATTTTTTTCCCAACTGAATCACATTGGCAACTACTCTGTCCAGACTCTCCTGAACTCCCTTCTTCATAGGAGGAAATGCATGGTATTAAATCTTTAATATTTTAAAGACAGCCTGGACTTATTTAGACTGAAGCGCACAGGAAGGAACACTTTTATCAACCTTTCTTTCCTGGCATCTCTTATTGAGCATTAATTCAAAATTGGGTGTAAAAACAGATCCCTTAAACTTGAAAGAAAGAAAATCATCCCCTGTGGTTTCAACAGAAGCAGTTGAGATGAAGCCTGATTTGTCTAAAAGAAATCTTGAAAGAGTAGCCCATGCTTTTATAACCTTATGTCTTGTTTAATATAATGGCCCCGTTTTTAGAAATAGTCTTCTGTTCTTTGCTCACATCTTGTACAAGATGAAAGGCATAAGTGAACAAGAGAAGAGTCCTTCAATTTGTGCTACCCTTCACTGATTCACTTTTTATCCCTGTACCATTAAGTCTTAATTTTGAAGTATTTTAAGACATTTTTTCTCAGAACTCCTACATCCATATATGCTCTCAGGTCATCAAATGAAGATTTTATCTTGCAGCTGCAGAATGCAATTGAATGCTTAGTCAATAAACATTAACCTGCAACCTTATATTAACATTTTTTTAATCTAATTTAAAAACTCTCTTCCATGCCACTCCTATGGCTTTTTACCCAGTGTGAGTTATTGACATTGGACTAATTTTTACTTCTGGTACCATTTGTATTGTATTCTACTTTTTGTTAATGTATATTTTTGGGTATTTTATCACCTTTTATTCTTGGGCCTTTCTGTATGTATGTTTATTTTACAGTATAATGGTCAATTCAGCTGTTGTTTGGAGTGCTTCATAAAGTTGTTTGGAAAAGAGCTGGTGACAGAATGTTCTGAAATTTTCTCCAGGAATGAGTAGCCAAGTATATTGTTTTCCTTTGCAGACCTATTAGAAGGTTGTCGAGCAACTTTATTAGTTAGTTTGTTTTGTGGTGGACAACATGCTGCTTTGATCTATAATCATATTGTGGTACAATGTTGTTTTCCATGTGTTCCTACTTGTTTTCTCTTTTTATTCCTCCTGCAACTGTATTAAACTTGGAGACGTATATCCAGTTTTCTTTTGAAATTGCACCAAGAGTAGCATGTGGACTAAACACAGTTTCGGCTAAAAAAAATCTTTACATAAGCATTATTTGTTTTAATGTTTGTTTACATTCGTTTGTAATTTTATTTAAGGTAACATAAGGAAAATCATATTGTAATCCACTGAAGCGAGGACCGTCTTGCAATAATTCATGCTATTGGCATTGATTGATCGTTATGTACATAAAGTGCCATTCATTAGATGTTCTCTGTGGGTTATGGTCACTGCCGCGTTATTATGGACAACATGCCTGGAATTTGCTCTGATAGTTGATTTTAATTATGTCTGTGTTTGACTACTCTTGTGTAACCACTGTTATTTGCAATCTACCACCTGTCACAGGTGTTGCTTGCATTGTAAACCACTCAGGCTATTCTACTTTTAACTTTGTTAAAGGAAAACAGGCACTGGAAGAGCTTGCAGAATTGTAAAACTGTTTCTGACTTGCTGATTCTACAAAATGCAAACATCAGACTTGAGATTAGGGATATATTTTAAATCAAAGCTGCTAATATCCATATTTTTTGCTGTTTAAACATCTTAAAGATAATTTAATCTATTGAAGAATTAACAGTTTTTATAACATGGATTGTTATGAAATACAGAGGAATTACCAAAAGCTAGCAAAGAAGCTCATGAAGACTTTCAGCTATGTATATTTTGTTTTAAACATTTGGGTTTCATTTAGCAGGCCAAGGGTGATTGCTGATAATTTTTCTTTAGGTCACCATTGTGTACTTCAGCAGTTTTCAACATTTATATCCTCACATTTTTTATGTTGGAAAAAGCAGCCTGCCTTGTCATATTACAGAGTGGTGTGCTCATTTGGATGCATGGTGGGGATATTCAATATTCGATTAAATAGGTATGTTTAAAACAAAAAAACAAAACCTCTCAAAAATTGGGGAGGAACACTTTACAACCCTGCCGTTAAAGGGGCAAAAAGGTGTAAGCTGTCGTAAAGCAACCATGGCCAAAAGCGGATAAGATGGTAGTATAGAGAGAGAGACATTTCTGTTGTTTTGTTAGAGATTGGCATCAAAGCCACATCTTCTGTCCTCTCCGTCTCTCTGCTCCATTTACACCTCAAAGCCACTTAAAAATGTAAGAAAACTGACAATCTATGACATCTTCAGTTTTCTGCATAGTTGGGCACTCTTCTGACCACAGCAACTTTTTTTCTTATTCTTTGCAAAAGTGATTCACAGTAAAGACAGCCCTGAGAGGGGAGTACGCTGTGATACTTTGGTCACACACACATGAGATATTTCTGTGGACTCTTGTGCTTCAGTGAATCACTGTCATCAATTAACTGTCCTTTGCTCTGTCACAGCAAATCAAATCTATCTTGCATCTCTGACTTCTCCAACCTTTTTGAAACAAAAAGAAAATGGAAAATCTTTGATCTAACTCGGTGAACATAGATGAACAAGACATATTCTTGCTCTCCATCAAAGTGAAAGGAAACTGTCTTCTGTCTGAAATATGATCCATCTGTTAGCATGAAAGCATTAAAATGGCACCTGGTTTGAATGGTTGCTCTTCATTACACTGTTACAAATATTTTGACAGTGCAACAATCTCAAGATTCATTTAGAGAATGTCAAGGCATTGCCAGGCTTGAAATCAAATGCTACATTGTACAAAAAGAAAAACATTCTTCTTACTGTCCGACATTAAATAAAATTAAATACTTGTGTTTGGTCAATTCTCATCAAATTCTGTCTATTTGTTAAATGGCAGAAAAATAAGGAAAAGTTTCTTTAGGTTCAGAAGTTTACATACTCTTTCTATTTTTAAGCAGTATGACTTGAGTCTTGTAGAAATTTCAACACACTAGATCATTAGTTCTCAAACCTGATCCTTAGGGCCAGCTGCCTTTTGTATTTTAAAAGCATCTCTCCTCCAGTACACCTAATTAAAATGATTGCATTACCTCCTCTGCATGTCTTCAAGTGCTGCAGAGGCCTGTTAATCACCCACTCATTTAAGTCAGTTGTGTGGCTGCAACTAAACACTAAAACATGCAGAACAGTAAGCCCTGTTCTGCTTGGAACGGGACTCGCTGTTCCATGCAGGAATGAGAATATTGACAGTACAAACATAAAGCTGATGGATGTACACTGAGTTTCCTTAAAACCTTAAACCCTTTGTTATAGTTTTTAAGACCCAAAAGGAACATTTTCCTTTTACTTTTGGGCCACCTTTTGAGAAGAGAGAAAACCGAAATGCATACATTAGTCACATTCTTTCAAAGTTTAATCGGTAAAATCTTTATGAAAAAGAAAAATGAGGATTCCTAGTTTTTTCAAATACTGAAGTTGTCTCATCTCATTGTGAATCCACTGTCGTGAATCATTTTCTTGTCGTTTAGGCTGAAAGTATTAGAATGTATTAGATGTTTTGCCATCTCTAATAAATGGAATATCTGATTGTAATATTCAAATTACATTTCCGCTTACTCATTTGGGCTTTTTGTTGCTTTTTTTTTATATTCACAAGATCCTAGATACTCAAACTCCTCTTTCACAAGAGAAACCAAGCAGTAGCAGCACAACAATGATTATTTGCATAGAACATGCCGCATTGATTTACACAGATTAATTGGGTGCAATAAAACACAGTACCCAAGTTTCACTTATTTTTTGCTACCCATGTAAAAAAAAAAAAATCTATTAACGTTTTGTACTGAAAACCAAAAGTGAAATTGGTCACAGTCTCTAGGAATCTATCCATATGTGACTGAGCTCTTCTGTAGACAGCAAGAACAAACATATGGTAAAGCAGCGTTTTAAAAGATCACGGTCTGATGAAGCCAACAGGACCACATCATCCGCAAAAAGCAGAGATGTGATCCTAAGGCCACCAAAACGGATCCCCTCAACAACTCGGCTGCGCCTAGAAATTCTGTCCATGAAAGTAATGAACAGAATTGGTGACAAAGGGCAGCCTTGGCGGAGTCCAACTCTCACCGGAAACGAGCCCGACTTACTGCCGGCAATGCGGACCAGACTCTGACAGCCCGTATCAAAGGGCCCGGTAACCCATACTCCCGCAAGGTCCCCCTGGGGACATGGTCGAACGCCTTCTCCAAGTCCACAGAACACATGTAGACTGGTTGGGCGAACTCCCATGCACCCTCCAGGACCCTGCTGAGGGTGTAGAGCTGGTCCAGTATTCCACGACCAGGACGAAAACCACACTGCTCTTCCCGAATCCGAGGTTCGACTATCCGACAGGATAATAAAGATAATAATAATAAAGATTCTCTCCTCTCCAGGACCCCTGAATAGACCTTACCAGGGAGGCTTAAGAGTGTGACCCCTCTGTAATTGGAGCACACCCTCCGGTCCCCCTTTTTAAACAGGGGGACCGCCACCCCAGTCTGCCAATCCAGGGGAACTGCCCCTGATGTCCATGCGATATTGCAGAGTTGCATGAGCCCAACACAACCCTACAACATCCAGAGCCTTAAGGAACTCCGGGGGGATCTCATCCACCCCCGGTGCATTGCCACCAAGGAGCTTTTTGACCACCTCAGCAACCTCGTCCCCAGAGATTGGAGAGCCCAACCCAGAGTCCCCAGGCTCAGCTTCCTCATGTTGGTGGGATTGAGGAGGTCTTCGAAGTATTCTGCCCACCTGCCTACAACGTCCCGAGTTGAGGTCAGCAGCAGACCATCCCCACTATAAACAGTGTTGGTGCTTCACCTCTTCCCCCTCCTGAGACGCCGGATGGTGGACCAGAATCGCCTCAAAGCCGTACGGAAGTCTTTCTCCATGGCCTCTTCAAACTCCTCCCATGAGTTTTTGCCTCAGCGACCACCCAAGCCGCATGCCGCCAATGGAGGCACGGAACATGGTCCACTCAGACTCAATGTCCCCCACTGGGAAGGCCACTTTCTCAGGGTCCTTTGACAGTGTTGAACATTTGTCTGAAAAACCATCTCTGAATTTGAAGATTTCTGTTGCTGTCGAGGTTTCCTGTTCTCCTGGAATTAACTCAGAAGATAGCGTTGGCTCAGATCTGCTAGATGTAGGGAGGACATCTGCAGGACCAGGACAAGTGGAGCAGAACTTCTTCAAGTTGTCCCCCATTGGGACACTCAAACCCCTCCACCACAATAAGGTGACAGCCCAAGGAGGAGGGAAACAATTTAAATAGTTCAAATTGTTTATAAGAAATGAGGAAATAAAGCATTTGAACAACAATGTTAAAATGTAGATTAATTCTGCTCAACAACATGTTACCTGTGGCCACATGGTGATGTTTTGAAATTTGCCCTTTACAAAGATTAATGGGAAAGGCTTTTTATGTAAAATTCATCTACAACGTGTCTTGAGGCTAAGACCCTTGATTTCATTGCCAACGTGATTTGCGTTGTGCATGCCATGGCATTATCTCAAGTCATCAATTAACATCAGCCTATTAGATTTTCTGAAGGAGGTGGAGGTGTTTTGTGCTCAAAAGTCACAAGGAGAGCTGATGTTGCAGCATGAATAGATGGATGAGAAAGGATCACATCAATGAAACATTTAGATATGGTTGCTTCTGCAAGCTTACATAGAATCTATCAACTAAAGCATGTTGGTTCAGGTTTGCTTAATTTCTTTCTTTTCTTTTATTTCTTTGATTGCCAAAAGTTGAGACAAAATAAAGACAATTATATAACCTCTGCATTGCATTCAACCCTTCTTTGTTTTTGAAATCACTTTGGCTGTTAACATAAAATTTAGTCAAGATGTGTATTTTAAGATTTCTTTTTTTAATGTTGAACCTGCCTTTTAAACTAACTACAGCCATATCCCTAATGCATCTTCTGTGCCTTTGATCCCCATTCAAATGTAAATGTTTATTTTTAAACTCTTTAGAAATGCTTGTTTGGCAGCAGGGTTATGTTCATGTACTATCAATCTTCCAATTTATATGTATAGGATGGAAAAAGTCAATTTTGCACAAGGAATTTTGCTCTACTAGGCTTGGGTTAGTACCCTAAAAGCCCCCACACCTTCTGCTATTAAATATTGGAGATCAACACACTTAAAAATAAGCAATTTGCAACTTCTGATTTCACAAGTTAACAAATTCGAATGTTTTAAAGTTTTCCAAATCCGTTCATCACATGACAGGTGCAGTAAAACCTTAAATTCAGTAGTAACTATGGTAGGGCTGGAACAATTAATTGTGATCAAACAAGTATTAAAATATCAATGAAAGTAATAATTGACTAATCAGTAAATGGTGTATACAGACTCAATCACATTTTGCTGAAAGAACACAATCAGCACAGTAATTAAGTCAAAATTATAGAAAAAATATGTTTTTTTACATTTAAGAAGAAAAACAAACCAAAACAACTTTTTTCCTGTAAATGCAGGGATGAAAGTAAGGGGGTACGGCAGGGTACTGCGTACCCCTAAAAGATTTAGCGGGGGTACGCAGTACCTGTAAGAGAGGGGAGCGGCTGTCTGCTGTAAAAAAATCAGTGAGTTCACTGTGCAGCCGTGAGTTCACCCACTAATTAGCCGTGACTGATTAGTTTTTCAAGAACAATCTAAAACACGACTTAATCAGTTATTAACTAACTTTTTTTCAATTTCATATGGTCTCTGAACTGTTCGTGCTATAGAGCAGGGCTGCAACACGTCGATCGCTGAGGGTTTTGAGTCGATCTCAGCATGAGGTGACAAACTGAACGCAGCCAGGACGCTGAGACCAGAACGTCCTCCTCTGGGTCCTTATCAAAACGTTCGTATCTTTATTAAAGAACAACAACAAAAAGATCAACAAAACGTGTTCAAATTAATGATCCATCAACAATAATAATCTCAGTGATTATTATTGTTGATTATATTGTTTCAACAAGGTGTTGCGCAATTCTCTGCGTTTCGGTTCCATAACGAGCAGAGCAGGTGTTTAAAATGAACTAATCAACCACCGCTGTGTTCAGGGAGGCTTATTAATGATCGCAAAATAAATATCTAGCCTGAAAACCTGATATCATAATGGACTGAACATTTTTAACATAATCTCTGGTCGGCTTGTGGGGCGCAGGAGGTTGCCATGGCAACGGGTGCTTAAATGACAGAGAGACGGAGAGTAAAAATGTGCGAGTGGTTTAGAGTTGATCACCTGTTCAGGTTGTTTTACCTTTGTTTGTCTTTGTCTTGGCTCATCACAGCCGCTGTAATTTCTGAACATTCAACAAACAACAAACTTTTACTAATTACCACGTTCTTTGTGACTATATGTCATTTACAACAAACGTCAAACACGGTAAATACGTTTAAGTATTTAACAAACAAATGGCTTCTACCGCTATAATTATGTGAAATTAAATTGTCTAATATAAAAAATAGTTTGGTGCTGTCGGGCTCAGTCTGAGAGGCTTTTCCTTTATCAAACAACTTTGTTTTTTGCCTCTTATTTAGTGGAAATATTGATGTTGATGAGATGTTTTCCAAAATGATAAAATTTTTCAACCTTTTTAGCTCCACTGTTGAGAAGTCCAATATCTGGTTTGAGGTGATTCCTCTGGAACCTGTTGGCGGAAAAATATCCCAACTTCAGAAGATGTGCTTTAACCTAACAGAGCTCTGTGATTCCTCCTATCAGGAGGCGCCATGTTAGGAAGAGAAGTGGAAGCTGCAGGATCTTCAGAACAAACAGGTCATGATGCTGGGCTACTGATTATCCCTCTGTCTGGACACAGGATCACTATAACCAGATTAAAATATAAAATGAATTATTATATGCCAGACATGGAAAATTGGGATGCACCCCATGCCATGATGTTCAGGATTTAGGTCTCATGGCATCTCAAGGTGTTAACATTGCAGCAAATGGGCTGAGGGAGGAAATACAGCTTTATTTTGTAGCAATTCAAGAGATACCCAGCTTTATATATATATATATATATATATATATATATATATGTTCTATACCTCACTCACTCACTCACTCACTCTGTTTTGACCGAGGCTTTGCGCTGTCCGCTGGACCTGCCTCCAGAGTCCACATCTGCCTACTAGATCATTTCAGTGGAGATTTCAGACTGTGGCAGGAAGCTGGAGTGCCCGGTGAGAAACCTGCAAACAGGAAAACTGTCAAATCTTTTTAACTTTTGTCCCCTGATGATCATCTCTTCTCGTAAATGTAAGTGAAACCGTTGTTGGACATGTCTTCACTGCAGTCGCTGTCTGCAGTGAAGACATGCTCGTTGTCTGCCTTCACGGTTCGTTCTCCGTTCATTAAATAACAGTAGACGCCTGTCAACTTTGGATCCGCACAGATAATGGAGGACAGGTGGTACGTCTCCGTCCCACATTCTGCAGGCACATCGATGGTCTGAGTGGCTTTGGTTTGGTGCTTCCTGGTCAACCTGTGCAGAAAAAATACCAGGACCTTGTTATCGGTCAGGCAGTGTTTTTTCTGCCTGGGTGACCCGCAGCCTGAACAACGGCGTTTGCATGCCAAATCCAACCAGTATTCAAGCAGTATAGATATACTGGTTGAAAATAACACCGGTGGAAGGGCAATCATGGCGCCGTTGTTCAGGAGCCTGAGGGAAGTGGCTCCACAGTTAGAGCAAGAGTCGTTGTCATACAACTCTCTATCTGTGTCACCGCCAAACGAATCCAGCCAGACCAGCACAGACTCCAGCAAACTTTTGATGTCATAGTCCTTTCCCACGTCCGACAGGAGCTTCTTCTCCCTCAGCTCCATCAGAACTGGGGAAAGGTCTTTCTGACTAAAATGCTTGCTGGGCTGACGGACAGCTGAGAGGATGAGACTCCCACAGCAGGGGATGGACGATGCCTCTAGAAAAACCCTTTCCTTAGCGAGACACCGCTTGGTGACGCTCAGGTTTAGGACGCTCTGGAAGGCAGCGTTCACCCAGCTGTTCTGGAGCTCATCGGAGAACTTTGAAGAAGTTTTTTATTTATCTAACATGAAGAGATTAATAGATTTGTATATGATTTAATTTTTGCTTTTGCGGTTTTCCATACCTGATGTGGTATAAATGTTCTGAAGCCTTTTATCCACTATTATTTTTAATTTTAACTCATTAGGATTATTCATGTATTAATCATTGCACAGTACTAGGAACAGTCTGTGACTTATTATATTTATTAATTTTCGCAGACAATTTAATGCTGTGACTATTTTACCAAACATAAGAAACAAAAGCAGAAGAGTGATCCAGAACTGCACGTATACATAATTTTATTGAGGTCCAGAACCCAGAAGTTCTTGGCTTGGCTTGTGTCATTCAGGAACCTTGGGGATAAAAAGGCTCCATGATTGTATGAACAACTCGGGCAAGAGTTTGGGTCAGGTGCTATTTCAAGATGTAGATGTGTGTAGGAATCTCCACGATGTCAGTAACACAGAGTAGCATGTCTTAGTAGGTGTGTGTGTGTGCACGCAAGTAAAATGCTTGCTACCTTTCTGTGCACAACAGTGGATATATATATATATTTCTTTTTATTTATTTTTTTGTCAGTACCCCCAAAAATTTAAAACTACTTTCACCCCTGTGTAAATGTGTTTTACCTCAAACTCATCAAGTAGCAGGCACCGTCTTGCAAACATGCAAGACGGTGCTCCCTGAGGGCCAGAGTTGGGTTCCCCTGCAATAGATGGTACCTTTTTGGAGGAATTTTAAAATTGTGTGAAGGGAAAGATCTGAAAACCTGAACTACTAGGCAGTGACGACTGCTGGGCAGGTGTGGAATTGCAGGTGTGGTGACCCCAAAGGAACTCTGATGCTGTATTTAAAGCTGAGGAAGAACGAAATGGGATTTTTTGTTTTGCAATGACTGAAACCCATTTCATTCAATTTTATTTATTTTTTATTTTTGTTTAATAGGGACAAATACAGGTAAAAATGGCCTCCTAATTAGAAGCAAATGCTATGTATAGACATTTCCATGGCTAATCTGCAAGCCATGTCCTTGATTTGGCTTCCAGGATTAAGATGGGTTTATAAAGTACAAAGGTTTCAAATATTACAACCAGTAAAATAAAGCTAGTATTTTTGTGTACTTGTATTCACATACATGCATGCATACATGCACACATTCATACATTTATGCATTCATTCATTCTAATCAATGACCAATGGCTGCACATTTGAATATTCTTCAGTGTAATTAGTACCTAAACAATTTCTGGGCTTTGAGATACTGAGCTCTAACCTTCCAAGTTCTTTTGTTTCTGTAGGAACATAACTAAATGAGTAAAAGCTTTGGGTGAATGTAAATCATTGATCAGTAGACAGCAGCCAGAAAACCCAGCTGCAGAGGATTTTAATGGCAGCCTCGTCATTTTGAACTGAACTGCTGAGAGATGTGGATTTTGAGGCAGCCACCTTGGGGAGTTTAGGGTGATACAGGCAAAGTGACAAACTTTACCACAGGGTCCATGTGTCATCCTGGGATGACAACCACCATCAATCTCTCCTGCCTGGGAAGGAAGTATATTGGATGAGCATAAAAGACAGAATACATCACAACAGAATAATGCGTAAATGAATGCAAGTCCCTTTTGGGCTTTCCTTTGGATCCACAAATCAAAATATGACAATTCCAAGGCACAGAGCACCGTCTAATCTGTAGCCTGGGCCTATTTCTCTCAGTTGCTCCTCCCTCCTAGTCATGGAGCTAGGACTTTAGCCTGTGGCTATGGTACTAGTGATGGGGCTGATGGCTCTTTGAAGGGAAGCAAATATTCAGAATCTGTTTCAAAAAGGCATTTACCAGTTTTTATTTTTATATATGATTTTAAATTAACTGCTTGCAGTTATCGATGGGTTCCAAGCCCAACCCAGCAAGTCCTTGCCCCTCCAACACCCATGAACTCTGCTCCCCAGATCCGTCCAGAATGGCGTCTCGCATATTTGCATATTGGCCAAGTAAGGCTCACTCCTCAAAGGTGTTACCATTACAGTAAATTAGCCTATGTGCTGCTGTAGTATTCAAGCAATTTTCCTCCTGTCTCCACCCTTTCGCCAAAGCTCTCATGTCCTGTTAACTTGTTGTTGCCAGGTGTCATCGAAAGTTTACTAAGAATTGGGAATTTCGAGGAGAGTGCTTACGCCAAGTATTTACGCATTTATATGGACATTCAATTAAACATAGGTGGTCTCTATTTACAGACTAATAAATGTAGTTTGTTTCACTAGTTTTAATTTTGGAATATTTTAAAAATGCTTAAGCATGCAACATTTTTCAGATTTCCTGCCTAGTTTTAGCAAAGCTTTCATATTCTTGCTTGTGCAGGATTACATTCTTAAGCAACTTTCACTAAACTGCCACCAGCATTGTGACTGCAGGCCAACTAAGACTAGGCAATTTTTGCATAATGTGATTCAAAGCCTTTCCATTAAATTTGAATGTATTTTATAGCCATTTGATGCTTACAGAAGAGATGCAACTCTTTTTCATAGTCTGAGTCTACAAACCTTCAGCACTTAATGGCTGATTGTGTATGTTTTCCCTTTTTTATGGTACCTTGGAGCCATCCATATAAATGTTTTGGAGATGAGGCAAATTGGAATTAGTGTCGGTGAAGCGAAGCGATGGAGTAGAGGAGGAAAATACTTACAAGATTTATGTTGGAATAATCTGTTTATTTAATTGAATTGGGAGGAGGGAGGGAGAAGAAACTCATGAAATTATCTTCAATTCAAATAAGTTATCTTAAAAGTATGACTTTATGTATCTTCCAGCATTTCACTGACACTTGTAAATTCTAGATTTCCAACAAAGGCATCTAAAAGTCAACTCGTGCTCTATTATTCAGCAAACTAAACATTAAAATAACTGTTTGGGTTGCCACTTACAAGAACCCAAAACAAACTTCGTGTCCGACATAATTTTATCCGTTCACTGTTTAGCAGTTTTAGGAGTGTTGGACTGTATGGCTGTCATGGGAAAAATTTGTTTTCCAACATGTACGATAAGTCGTACTACTTATTCTGTCATCAGACACATACTACGGGTATATCTGATGACAGAAGGACATTATGACATGATATAAAGCTGAAAAAGTTTATTTGTGCATAAAACGGCTAATTTAATTCTAGATTTTTTCCCCCTTACTTGAATATCAAGTATTGAAGGAACAAAAATCATTGTGTTTCTACATAAAAAATTTAGCTTTCTATGTGCGTTAAGTAGTGAAATAGTGTAGTATATTAATGTGTATTATAATAATTTATATTAAGTACGTTTGAATGCTTGAGCTGATTTGTAGTTCAGGTCAAAAGAGTTATTTACAAATAAACCATCAAACGGTTTAGACAAGACCACAGGAAGCCAGTTTTCATTGCGTAATATGCAAATTTCATGTTTGTGAAAAAACAAACTATATATTTTGTGCTCTATATGTGTGCATCTCAATAATAATTTGACTACCAAAGACAGCTCACACTAACTTTTATGTCAGAAAGTCTTAAAGATCTTTCTGAATATGTCTATTCAGAGTGCTATTCAGAGTGCTTTATCAAGGACTGTCATAAAATGTTTTTAGTGGAAGGCTAAATTGTGATGTGAAAGAACATGCACAAGCAACAGGGTAAATTGCAACCTTGAAAGGATTTATGTTTCAAAATCTTTTATAGAGGCAAAGTCATTGCACACTTATCAGGAATATAGGCTTCAACTATCAGATTTTTTGTTATACCACTCCTGAACCAAAATCAGTAGTATCTTACCTGAACTAAAGACAAAATGGACTGGACTGTTGTTCAATGATCAAAGCCCTCTTTGCAAAGTAAATTTTGCATTTCATTAGGAAATTGATGTCCCAGAAGTCTTCAGAAGATGAGTGAAGAGTGCTAGAACCCAAGCTGCTTGAGGTCCAATTTTAGGTGTGCTGATGCTTAATCATAAGCAATGATTGCAAGAACCATGTTATCTGTTGGTTTATTGCGTTATAATGTCCAAATCCTGTGCAGCCTATTACTAGGAAACTTTAGAGCTACCATCTGCTTAGGAATCCAGACTTGGGGAGATGAGGATCTCAGTTTCCAGTCAGACTTTCCACCTACACACCCTGCCAAAACCAAAAATACCTGCTGTAACAAACATGATGTTATTGTACTTGACTAGTCAGAAAACTCCCCTGATTTAAAGCCATGGAGAACCTATGAAATATTTTCTAAAAGATGAGAAACATTGGAGTTATTATTGCAGACAAGCTGAAGGCTGCTTAAATCAACCACAACTGTGTTTACACCTCAACAGAGCCACAGGCTAATCAGCTCATTGTCTAACTGAATTAACACAGTAATTTGAAAAGAGTCCTGACCTAATGTTGAAAGTACTTGGACATATTTATAAGTGGGCCAACATTTCTGTTTTAAAGCAAATATTTTATTGATCCTATAGAAATTTTCTGCCTTTTGTCTTTTTGGGTTTTCATTAGCTCCAAGTCACAATCATAAAAAAAAACAACAACCTTGAAATGTATTGCCAAAATTATTTAGCTGCCTATCCTAATAACTGAATTAAATTGCTCTTACCACTTTCATGGCTACAGGTGTATAAAACACGAGTCCCTGGTCATTCAAGCTGATTCTACAATGATTTCTGAAAGAATGTGTCACAGTCTTGTGCTCAGTCCAGAATGGTTACCCCTTCGTGATTATGGGATGTGCAATAAGTTCACTTGTGAAATGTCCTCACTACCTTTCTACATTCATGTTTGTAGTAGTAGCATAATAAAATGGAAGCTATCGGGAAGAACAGCAGCTCAGGAGGCAGTGATGTAAAATCACAGAGCAAATGATGCCTAGAGACCTTCAGAGAAGGGTTTTCCATGGCCACACAGACACTTCAGAGAATAACGCCACTAGAATTTAAAGCAGTCGAGGCATGTTCTCTGGACTGATTATGTCTCTTTGCCTGATAATGTAGTAGGCAATTGTATATCCACACTGTAAGGCCCTGCTGTTTATGAGGGTATGTTGTGAAAGAGCATATTTACTTCAAAAGAAATAAACTTCACTTCCTCTTTTGTGTTTAGCTAATTAAGAGGGAGTGAGAGGGGATTAGGAGAGAGCTGGGGAAATAAATGAGACTTACTGATGACAAAGATTTACATTATCAGCCTCCTATTTGCCCAGCCTCTCTCTGCTGATGAGACGAGTCTAAATAAGGCCTTATTCCATTAACCTTCCAGAAAACGGAAAGGGCAGAGCATTTCAAGCTGTGTCTTGATTTAAGAATTAAGTTGGCTTTTCAGGCGGTCCTTTTTTCAACCAAGGTTTTCTGTTTCTCTTCTTCAAAACCACAATTTACATTTTTCAGAAAGGGTTTACTGGTGGAAATAAGTGAATATTATCTCTTTTTGTCATGGAAAATTTCACGTTCCACTGGGAAGTCTCTCCCTTTAATCTCAGAAAGGTTAGGATTATTTTATAAATTGCCTACACCAAATTTGACTGTTTCTTTTTTGATTTCCTAAAGTTTTCAGCAAAAGCATCTACAGTTTTGTCCAAAAACACTATGTGGGTGGAAGCCAGTGGCTGCAGTTTTTGGGAATCCAGTGTGTCGATCCAGCACTAGTTGAGTTCAGTGCCAGTCACTGATTGGCTCATTCTGATTTTTGTCATTCATGGTCCTGCTTCACAGATCATTTATAAAAGTTTTATCTGAACTTCTAGAAGTTCCTGGGTTATAACTTTTGGTTGTATATGGGTGACAAATACCCCTAAGTACACCTGTGTTCTGCACAGTTTATTTGTTAACCACAACAAGATGCTGAATAAACCCAATTTATTTATTTCTGTTTGATTTTATTTATTTTTCATGTTTTAAGGTACTAAAGCTGCAATGCAACCAGTATTTAAAATATTCTTTAGGTTTGAAGTATGCTAATCCTGGGTACATTTGTATGACTAGAAACCTTTGGCAAAATATACAGCATTACTGAAATATCAGGGATTAGGGATTTTTTTTTCGCTGTATAGAGTGAGCAACTGCAACTTTGTCTTCATTTGACCCAGAAAAATTTAACAACTCTACAAACCTTGTAAATTTTAACATTTCACATTCAACAAAAACCTAAAACTACAGAAAAAGCACCACAACAGTTCATCTTTTTTTTTTTTTTTCTTGGCAATTATCAACATTAAGGGGTTGAGAATCTGCTGGATCATGATTCTACCAAACTCCGTCTCCATCTCCAATAAAGAAGGCACAAACTCAGATAGGATGTGACAGGCTGATAGCGGCTTGCTGGGCCTGGTTCAGAAAGCAAGACTGACTCTGCTCGTCTGACGAGAAACTTTCTAGAGACTGTCAGAGGTGGTGGATGGTAATGGTGGATGGCTTTACAAAATAAAAGTGAAGAGTGCAGGACTGGCATGTGTGACCTTTTGCAAATAGATTTCTGTAAAGCTTTTTGTTGTTTTTTGCTGTAGAAATGAAAGGTAATGACCATGGCATTCTGATCATGTTTCCGTTTTTTTGTGAAGATTCAGTATGCACACATACACACCCATAAATATTCACTGAAACTCATGCACACCCACACTTTCATTATTATATACTGTGCATGTGGGCCAATTTTCAAAAGAAAGGTCAGCGCTGACACTAGTTTGAAGCGCTTTTGCCTTCTGCCAGGCATGAGAAATACATGGCATTACATAAAAATGAAGGGTTAAAGGATGCATGAATGAAAGATGGATTCAGCAGTTTAGCACATAAATGATGCTGTTACCTGCTGTGTGCTCATGTTTATCATAGCTTTAGTCACAAATTACACCTCAGCTTCAGTGAGGAAAGAAAGTATCTTGGAACAGGCAGATTTAGAGTTAAAAACATGCAGTGGTTTATGCAAAAAGTTGAGATGAAAACACATGAGGCTGCAGAGCTGAGGAAATGCAGAGTTAACTGACATGATCTAGACAACTGGCTACAGGCACCACCCAGGCGTTGTGCAGATGCAAACAGATCTGATATTACATAGCAGACAGCTGCCAGTCCATCAACACATCCGGTAGTTTCTGTCTGATGTTGCACATGATCCATGATTACTGTTTTCTACACCTACAGAATATTTTCAAAATTCCTTCTTATGGCTGTGCAACACTGGAGACTTCAGGTCCCCACCTGTTCTTTTTTGTCTTGTCTTTATTGACCAGTTATGCTATGGTCAATAAAACAGGTATTGGTACTTTAGGCAGTGTAGGTTGGACCAAGTCCTACTGGAAAGTGAAATTGGTCTCTTTATTTAGTTTGTAAGTAGAGAGTATTAAGTTCTCTAAAATGTCCCAGTAGATTTCTGCACTGACCCTCCAGTAGACGGCACCGAATGACATTGATTTCAAAATTATGAGTAAATTTGAAGACTTCACACTGGACCGCAATAGGGCATTAACATAGTTTGTGACATTGCTAACTAAGGGCTACAGAGTATGGCTTTGTAACAGTTAGAAAGGGTTGGAAAGATTTTCTTCTGTGCTGTGCTTGTAAATTAACTGTCACAGAAATCTCAGTAAATGTTTGTCTACTTTTTTGTTATAAATCTAGTTTCTACCAATATAAAGTGCCAGTGGAAAGGAGAAAACTTCAATGTCTCTTTAGAAAAATACAAATGAGACTGGCATAAACAATTCTGATTAAGGAAACGGCTAACCATTTTTAGACTATGAATAAGTCAGAACTAGATGTGAAGGCAGAGAAGGTTACAAATAGCTGTCATTAGTAAGTTGCATTTATTTGCTCACATTTCTGATTTATTTGCATAAAAAGTTTTAGAGTTCTTGTCATTAATTCATCTAAAGGGCAGTTTGCTTTGTTTCATAATTACCACTTGCTTTGCTGACACCTGCTGGTGCACCCATAACAAAAATTATTAAATGAAATGGCCTTGCACTGGTACTCGTCCACCACTAGCAATGTTTGCTGTGTGCTTTCTCTATCTTTTCTGTGGCTGGGTTACAGGACTGTAACTTCCAGCTGACAGATTCCACCATGCTCTGCTGCCTTTGGTTGTTATCTGATTAACTGGAGCGAGAGGCCAACCAGGATTCATTTCACTGCTGTCTCTCTTAATTTCATTCCCTGCTGTTTCCCAAACAATGCCCTGAATCTTAAGCTTCATCTCATACATCTTCTGATAACGCAGAGCCGTGAGTACTGCATTTGTTTTAGATACAGAATATCTATGTAAAATATACACTCGAGGGATCCTGTTACATTTACATACTTTTTAGTGCCAATCGGTTCAGACTCAAACTGATGTTTTCAATATTTTTGAAGAATATGTCTGGTATCTTCCTTAAAAAGGGCTGTAAAACACTTTCTAATGAATAGCTTGAACACGCCCTAAGAACTCGGCAACAATGTCTTCAGGGATATTAAGTTAAATTATTTGATTCCATAAGTTCATCAAGTTTATACATTGCTTGTGAGCACAACATTTTAAGTGAAAAAGCAGGGTCTAAACATGCTGAAGACATTTAATTTATTTGACTATTTTACCAAGACGTAATACTCACAAATCTACCGTGAACCCAGTTGAGTCCCAAGGCTAGAAATAGCATGTGTTGCAGGAGACTACAAAGCGTTCACTTGCTTTAAAATCTTAATATCTTTGTATGAAAGGAAGACCACCAGTCGGTTTGAAGGGGGCTTCCCACTGAGCCAGTGAGTGCATAAGATATTAGAGAATTTTTATTTAAACTCTCTGAATCAAACACACAGCTACGCTTCATCATTTTGTTCTGCAATTAAGCTCTTACTCTTCAATTTATTTCTAGTTCACAGTTTGTTTAGAAGTATTAATAACTAAAAAGGTTTTAGGAGTTTTTGCCAGACAAAATGCATTTTTGTAATATGTTGTAGACAATGTGAACTTTAGGACATTTAAGGTTGGTCTGTCACCTTAAATCTCAATAAAATACAAGGAAGCTGTGGTTCCTACCTGGCAAAATCGGAAAATGTAAAGAGGCATAAATACAGCAACGAATGCAGCAAGATGTTTGCATGAATTTTGTATGGATTAAAGGACAAAGGTGACAAAAAAAGAATGTAATCACAGCGTCATAATCAACCATGTAGCAGTGTGCTTTGTATTTCACGTTGGTTCTTCTGTATAATTCGCATGAGCAGGAACACACGTCGAGTGAGCTTGATGGCTCAATCAGTGCAAGTTAATTACAGTCGCAGCTGGCAAGAGGTACAGACAGAGATGATAACCTCGGTGCAGACTGTAGTGCACACTTTTATGGTCTCCTAAAGGGCACATTATGTGAACTCGGAGGGGAACAGAGCTCTTTGGCAGTGACAGAGTATTTTGAAAAAGCAGCAGCCACAAATGGAGCCGCTCATTAACCGGTTGCCACTGCGGGTGAAATTGGCGAGTGCCGCAAAATGAAAAACAGAATCAAAGGCACATAAAATGGAGAACCTCAATAAACAAAGCCTTTGTGTGGCCAATGAAGAAGTAATTAAATTGCGTTGACAAAGTCTGTTTGGTCAAAAGGACAACTAAAAGGCCAGCTTTTTTTATCTGCATGGCATTCGCTAAGAGAACCTCAGGGAAATTAATTAGTTCCTGTTGTACTGTGCTGTCGGGCTGCACATTTCTGCAACGCTTCTCTGGTTCCTTCTCTCACATTTGTTTGCAGTCTGTTCATGCCTGTAAGGAGCAGAAAACCTTCTCTCGAAAGCAAATTAAAGGTTTTTAACAAATTGCGTTTGATCAGTGCGTAAAGCCATAAATCACAGATTTCGTTAAAAGGCTTCACTTTTGTTTTTATACAGTTTGGAATTGGCTAGGATTTACCCAGTTCCTTATGAAACAGTTGTTGCATACAAAAGACAAGTACGACATTTTGTATGCTTATGTTAACTTGTACATTCAATTCTAAAATTTTAAATAAAGAGCTAAACATTAAAAGCTGTTGTGAAATATTGTAATGACTTGAATCCAAACTTTAAATTGGAGAGCAGGTCATTTCAGGCACATTTTGTTATATTTTGATAAATTATTTGACACAAACTGTTTCACTATCAAAATGCATATTGATCTAATCTCATACAGTGATTGATGAGCACCATTAGTTTTCATATATTTAGTAACTGTCAAAGAGGTTTGAGAGGCAATTTGATAAACTGCACATAGATGAACATTTTGTTTTTAAGCCTAATGACCTATGAAGCACCGGTGTCAAAAATAAATTTTTTTCTTTTAACTACTAAAATGATTAATTTAAAGTTTAGATACATAAGACATTGGATGTAGCCCAAGAATAACTGTGTAGCTTAATGTCGTATAAATAAAAATCCCCTTACAATTTCAGAATAACCATTTTTCCTTTTCAAATAACAGAATTCCAGAAATATTGATTTTTCTATGACTACCATCATAAAAGTTAGAGTAGTCTATGGCCAATGTTCTACACATTTGTTTTTTCCATTTCATCCTTTTATTTTACTATACTTTTTTTTTTTAAACTTGGGTTCATAGTTTTCCCCTTTTCATATCGTAGGACAGAAACACAGGAGAACACCTACTTCTATAGGTAGAAACAAAATAGGTTTTGACCACCAGGTGGTGGGAAGTTTGAGGGGAGAATGCAGGGGCATGTGCAAGCAAGGTGGTGTGCTGGCTACCTTTGAAATCTGATTGGGATTTCTTATAGTTGTATAAGAACTCTTATATAACTATAAGCGTTCTTATAGTTATGAATGCTATAGAAAGTTATAGCATTCATAACTTTCTTTACTGTACCACCTGACGTTTGCAACAACTATTCATTCGTGCAAAAACCCACCATTCCACTTTGATGAACTGATAGTTCAATGGGTTTGCTAGCATTGCTTTTTCTGTACATGTGTTTTTATATTTGTTGCTCCATTTCAAAGTGATCATTTCTGTGTTTTATGCTGGCTCAAGAAGTGTTGCAAGTTTAAGGTACTTCAGCTATTAAAATAAATCCTTTCTGCAAAACTTGAATAATTATGATAAAAAGAGTGCACCCTCAGTTAACCCTATTTTATTACAGTATTGGGGATCTGTTGTAAAATTATTCAATTCTGCTGGGTGCAAAAACATTAACATTTTAAAATTAATTAGTGTTCTTTAACTTTTTGCTTTATCATTATACATATCACATTTTTGTGTTGAAATATTGTGACATAATCTGGTGTTAAATTGACCATCTGCACCATGCAGTTAGAGCCGCACAACTGAGTCAACTCCTTGTTCGCTAAGTGAGGCTGATGGTTAATTTGAAAATCAACTAAATAATGGCTTTGCCAATGCATGTTCTATTACATACCTCTTCCAAAAGTACACATTTAGCTTATCTCCTTTGGGTTTTCCATAACGATACACATTTTTCTTTCAATTCTACTTGAATAGTGAAGAACTGCATCAGAGAGCTTTTACAAATCCTCAAAGAGGCCTTATGGGAATAGCATGTTGCTTTAAAGTCCTTGATCATATAGAGGGTTTTACCACCATCAGTGTGCTCACAACCAACAACTGTTACTATACTGAGGCAAAAGCACTCGCAGAACTGCAGGACACAACATCAGAGAGATGCGGTATTGATCTCTTTGCTTCATGCTGCTCGACAGATGTATTTAAACCAAAAATGTAGCCATAAATTGCCTTCTTCCCCACTGCTCAGTGTTATGTGAGGTGTCCTTTCTTAAGTAAACAAAATAAGTTTAGAAAAACTCTGCAAAGTCATAAGGATTTGGATGTTCCACACCAGAGAAGCGGTGCATTGTGACATGCTAATATGCAGGTGATTAACAGAACCAAAGTAACATTTGAAAGCCTGTTCAGTAATGGGTGAGAGTTTTGTCTCCAAACATCCCACTGGAGTTTTTAAGTCATTATACTTAACTACTAATGGACTATATTATGTTGATATATATTTTTTATATATCACCATAACATATAAAGGTGTGTGTTGGTGAGATTTTAGGATTATGGTCTTTCCTTCCCTCTCATGCATGTTGTAATGGGCCGTAGTTTAACTCACTGTATGAGACACATATCTGTGCTTCCATGAAACCACCGACTCATGCTGGTTGGACCAACCAGGGGGACAGAGTTTAGTCTCTGCAATTGGTTGGCATCAACAAGGCTGATCTGAGCTCATTAAATTCCCAGATGGCGAGGGTGCAGGAGCAGCAGAGTGAGGAGTATTATTACCAAGCAGGTTGAGCTATGGACCAAATGGTGTCCTAGCCTGGCTCAGGACCACCAATCCATATCGAAGCTGTGAGCTCTTCTGCTAAATGATTTATCTCTATGGATTAGGCAACAATAAAACCTTTATCTTTAAAGTCTGGCATCGCATTCTTAGCTTCAATACCTAACAAACGGACTTTAATTATTTTACATCTTTAAAAAAATCCATACAAGATAAAAAGGACATTTCCAGGAAATTAAACGGTTCCAGAAACCTTGCTCATCGGATTCATTTTATCCAAGTACATCACCCTCACATCGACCAGACAATCTTTTAATTTTTGTAGCGCAAATCAATCACACTCACATTTAGATAATTAGTTTCACAGATGTAGCTACCTTCAGAGTGTAAGGCTCAGAATTTGCCAGGGGACAGAAAGGCACATTGCATGTGTTGTGTCAGAAGTGAGACTAAACTCGCAAACAGATGCAGGAGAGCTGCTCCAACTGTGCAGATGGTCCTGGCAGAAAGATGATGCCAGTCAGAAACCCTGCTGTTCCTCACAGCCTTATTGACCTCCTATTTAACATCATCCTCACATGGAGCAGATAATAGAGTTGTTCTCAACCCAACAGAGCCTTAGCCGTCTGCACTAGAGCATCTTACCTAATTACTGTTTGAAAACAGAAACATTGCCAGAATGAGACTCACAAAAGCAATAAACCATTTTCTACATCTGATCCCTTCTTTGGAGCAAAAATGGTAAACAAGTTGTGATTTTTCAAGTGCAGCCATCTTACAGCTACACTAAGCAAAGTTTTTTGAGACGATAGCAAAAAAGAGCAGCCTTGCATCTCCTTTTAATACAAGAGAAGCTCAGGAAGTGGTAAGAACTTGTTTTCCTACTATTTGTAGCAAGCAGACAGGTGAATATGCCACTTAGAAACAAAGGAAATTATTATTCATCAGGGTCTAAACCCACCTGTCCTTGTAGTGTCATGAGGGAGCTGGGGTTTGTGACTGGCAGTCATTAGGAAAAAGTCGGGGCACACTCTGAGAAAGTGACAAGGCAACACAGAGACGAACAGGACAAATAACCATGAACACATGAGCGCATTTTAACTTCAAATTCAATAAGATCTTCACATTATACATCACCATGTTCACATTGCATATGAGTGCTGCTGTATAGCTTGAGAAAAATTAAATCAATTATTAGACATTTTCATCTGTAGTGGATTACTAAAGAAATGCTGCTGTGACTCCTTCAACTGTAGAAGCAGATGGGCTAGTTCAAGTCAGACAACTATGGACAACCTGGTTGAAGACATTTTTTATTTTTTTGACAAGTGCAGAAATACATCCTGAAAGCACAATTTTTATCAGTAATAGTATAATACAAAATTTCTGCATTCTAATATGGCTAGAAAGCTTCTTTTGATCTTTATTCTGCCTGTAAAGCAGTCTAGTGTTTTCTAAAACCTTTGGAAAATGAGGTCAGGTGATCAACTTCTAAAGTAAAACTTTTCTCACAAACATGAAAGCAAGTGTGTGATTAACTTTCTTTTTAAAGAGAAATTGTCTTTTGTTGCTAAAACTTTTTGGGGGGCTAAAGAAATAACACTAGTTGCTCTTGCTCCTACTTTCTTTCTTTGAATCATGTTGGCACGAAGGGATTTCTTCCAAAGACTTTATATTCAATTTTAGGAAGACTTCTTCAATCCTTGTGGGCATTTTTTAAAAATGGCAAATAGAAAAAAAAGACAAAAAAAAAAAAAACACACACACACACAACTAAGCCTTTGATTGAAATCCTGCACAGATGGAAGAAATTTTTTTTCCCCCCGCAAATGTCAAGATGCCATTTAACTTAACAAGGCACTTGACTATATATAGGGTATCAGAACAATTCCAGTTTCTCTCCAGTCATTTGCACCCTTTGTGTAAAAAGCCCTAATGATTTGGTCTTTAAATGCAGTATTCTAATTTTGCATCAAATTTTAGAAAACGCCTGCTCCTAATACTTTGCATAACACAAAAAGTGTGTTGAGGTTTTTTCTCCGTTTTAATTCTAGACCATGCAGAGATCTCCAGCCATTCCTCTTTCCATGATCTCTTGAGTCCTCTCAAATGCTTTCTGCTTTTCAGTCCAACCAGCTGGTTTTCCATAGTAATTACTTCTGAATACTGAAGTATCCACAGAAGAACATTGAAGTTTTGTCTGGTGAATTCTGTCTGAATTTGGTCATGCGTCTTCTGTCCATGAACTATTAAGGTTTCTCTGTGCAGTGACAAAGTGAAACTAAATACTTTGTCTGATCAAATGTTTTACTCTTGAGCAACAACTTCACTATCTGGAGCAGGTCCAATTTTGGCCTTTTACTTGGGGAAAAAAAATCTAACTTGATCAAAAAGCTAACTATTTTTGATAATTGTGATTGAAAGTGAAAGAGGCATTAAATTGAATGTTAGGCAATTCTTCTCATCTAATGTCTAGGAGTATGGGGTATAATAAGTTTAAGTGATGATTAAAATGTGCCCTCATGAATATTTTTACTGAAATCTGATTGATTTTTGTTGTATTTAGTTCATTAAAGACTGTACTCCCTTTGAAGTTGCAGATGATGGAGAAAGTTCACTAATGAGTTCCATAGGCAATTCTGACAACCTAAAAAAAAAAGCATCAAGCCTATTTTACTTTCACCTCCTGAAGTACGATTATGTGCATTTTGTGTACATACATGTACAGTACAAATAGATATAATGTGCATTGATATTACCTCAGTTTACCAGCTTATACACTATTTACTATTTACTTTTAATCTGACAAACGAACCTCATGTGAAAACGTATTATAGTTTACTGAATCACTAAATTGTGTCGATCTATTGGGCAACATTAATTTGCCTAAAGAGGACTGGTGTTCTGTTTCACTGCCATTTTTATGTCAACATTGATTTCTCCTGTGTTACACAGCACTACTTATGTGTCCTTGTTTTTCCATGCAGCAATAGGAGAATCGACACAATGACCGTGATGGATGACCTCCATTGATTTTTTTTTTTAAGGTTATATGACACTAGAGGTTGCAGAAATTCTGAAATCAGTGAAACATGATTATCCTATCTGTCCCTGTGGACTTGTGAAGGTCCTTCTGGGAGATGCACTTAATCATCAAGTTATCCATTTCATTATGACCTCAAAAGCTGGACTGCCCTGTATCTATTTGTTCAGATGTTGCTGAAGAAAGTTTGCGTTAATGCATCGAGAAACGGGTGAGAGACTGTCAGGATTTGCCTACAGTTGGTTTTACTCTGTCATGGACAACTGAGCAGTGGTGGGAAGTAACGAAGTACAAGTACTTTGTTACTGTACTTAAGTAAATTTTTCGTGTAACTGTACTTAAGTAGATTTAATAATGGGTACTTTCTACTTTTACTCCTACATTTTACAGTAAATATCTGTACTTCCTACTTCACTACATTTCTACAAAAGTGTCGCGTCACTCGTTACATCCAAGTCGCATTGCGCTTTTTGTCCGTTAAAATGTGAAGCTCAGGGATTTAAGGTGGCACCGTAAAATCCGAGCAATAACATGACTTACATGTCTGTTGTCACCCATTGCCTCCCCCTTTACTCGCACGTGGAGCTCAAAGACATGCGCAGTGGTTTCCTCTGAGCGGGAGAAGATGTCTGTCTAATCGTCAGTAGTATAATAGCGCTGCATAAATCATAAGATATGGCGACATGTAAAATTAGCAGCGCTTCGCTTTCACAGACGGTGGGGACTTCGTCCAACTTTTAGCATCACTTGGAAGGAAAGCTTAAAGAAAGGTAAGATCTGTGGACGTGTTGCTAGCAAAGCTAGCTGTACTGACTGAGACACACATGTTGCATCTGCAATGAAAAAAAGTTGTCACTCATGCGCTGAATTATTGTGTGGAGGTGTTGACTGAGGTGTCGCAAATATGGGTCAACGCTGTGACCAAAGTCTGCATTGATATGACATTCAGAAACGATCCGATTCTTCTGGATGGATCTTTACTGATTAAATTTATTTCAGCTCTAAGTTTTTAATATCTAGGTGTTTTATGGGAATGTGGATCTTTCAGATCAATTTGAGAAGCAATTTTGATAGGTAAAACTAAATTTTTTTGTGTCACATAGCACGGGGTGCTGGTCTTGACTTGGTCTTGGGTAGGTGGTCTTGACTACAACTCTGCTACGTGGCTCCTCGGTTGCATGTCCTCCCCCATCGACATTTCTGTTGGATTTCTTTAAAAATAAAAGCCACTAGTGGCAAAAAAGTGAAGTTGCTGCTATGTTAGGACAGGAGACCAGATGTTTCCATCTCTGAAATTATGATGTATAGAATCACATATTGAAGTCTGAACTATGTTACAGAGAGTAAGCACAACATGCTTTATCTGTGGCATTGTTCATTAAAATGGCACATTTCTAATGTATTAAAATTAAATGCGATCGGTTCATTTAATGATTTTGTATTAGGGATTAGGTAATGCATTCAGCAAGTACTTTTACTTTTAATACTTAAATATTTTTAAAGCCAGTACTTTTTTACTCAAGTACAAATGTTAATGTGGTAGTTTTACTTGAGTACATTTTTGTCTGTGTATTTGTACTTTTACTTAAGTAAATATTTTGAGTACTTTCTCCACCACTGCAACTGAGGGGATTTAATGAGGGAGAAGGGCTGAACAGAAACTGCAAAAATTAAACAAACACAAGAGCAAAATCCCACAAATGAGACAAAATACAAAGACAAATGGGTACAATGAACCTCAGAAACATGAGTGACAGAGAAAACGAAAAGTAAACTAGGGAAGCATGGAGCTGCCATGCAGGCAGAAGAAAATTAGAGCTATATCATAATGTGAAAATTTCCTTCTATCACTATACTGTCATATTAGAAAATAACATTTGAACAATGTAATATCCATCCAACCCTAACACTAGCTCTCCCAGAGGAATCCCTAGGCATTACCAGGCCAACCCAGAAACATTGTCCCTCCTGCATGTTCTCGGTTTCCCTCTGGGTCGGTGTGACACCCCAGGAACAGCTTACCAAGGAGACATCCAGGATGCATCCTAACCAGGTGCCCAAGCCACCACAACCGAGTCCTCTTGATGTAGAGGAACAGCTGCTATATGTGGAGTGAACTTCTCACCCTGACTCTTGTGTTGCTTGTATCCGCTATCTAGTTGTTTTGGTTCCGACCCAGAGCTCCTGACTATAGATGAGGGTATATTGACCGGGAAATTGAGAGTTTTGCCTTTCAGCTCCGTTCTTTTATTCACTACTACAGACCAGGACAGCGCTCGCATCCCTGCAGACACCAAACCAACCCACCTATTGATCTCCCATTCCATTTTTCCCTCAATCATGAACAAGACCCTGAGATACGTAAACTTGTCCCTAGACCGAGGAAGGCACTCTACCCTGCAATATCATACTATTACAACATATATATTTATCTTATGACAAATTTTGTACGTTCCTACAATATATTTGTAGGAAAATTATATATACAAAAATAATGGTCATTCATTCATCATTGTGGATGTGAGTTAGGATGCATTGAAATCCCATGGGAAAGTCTCAGCTTGTGCATGAAAGTCTGAACTTGAAAAAATCAAGCACCGTCAGAAATTTATTTTTGGCAGCACAAAATTATACTGTCAGTGCAATATTTTAGGCAATAAATTTGTGTGTTTTTATTTATTTTATTGTTTCATCAGTTTGAAGATTATCTGGATTATGTGCGATTAGCTTTTAAAAGTCCAACTACAAAGATATGAGCATTTGAGATTTTAAGTCTCCCAGGATTAATTTTTTTCTAAATTAAAAAAAAAAAATTTTTTTAGCATGACTATAGGGTCATTTTTATTTTCCAAAGCATGTCATTATGAACTTATGACAAAGTCCAGAATTCACTTTTAAAGGGGGTGCGGGGGGGACCAATTTGCCAGTAACCATATTTACAGAGCTGGGATCTGTAAGAATTTTTTTTTTCATAAATTGATATTTTATCAGTGGTCCAAAATACTTTTTCAATGTTATCAGGGTCTGACCACATGCAGCCAAGACTATTTTAAAATCTGCTTCATATCTGTGCTTCCGGGTGATGTTGGATTGTGAGCAGTATCCCCTGATCGTATATCAGTGGGCTCAAAGTAAAACAGTCTTGTTTTTTATTAGTATGAAGACAGAATAAGACCTCTGTGGACTCTAATTTGGACCCTGTGATTTTGATTGACACTTTTAATTAGTCGGCAGATGAAATGATAATGAAAGTAATTGTGTGCTACAGCCCTAACAAGATGTCATGACTATTATGTTGGTGCTGACACAATTAATTCATAAATTTATTAGGTACTGATAGAATTTAGAAAAGTCAAACATTTAGTGCATCTTTAATAGTGTGTATGTGTGTGTTTATGTGTGTGTATATATATATATATATATATATATGTATATAATTTTAGAGGCGTGCCGATCGATCGGCCACCGATCATAATCGGCCGATTTCCGTGAAAAATGTATGATCGGTGATCGCCGATCACGGTCTCTTGTTGTCGATCACACAAACGGATCACCTGCTTCTCATTTCGCAGCCTGCTTGTGCAGCTGGTCTCCTCTTTCCTTCACACTGAGCAAACGCGCAGCAACAAATCCTAAGTGATGTGGAACTATAACGCACTGAGTGAATGGGGAAGTTTGCGTGTTGCGGTGGAAAATTGAAGCACGTGGGGTGAATCACGTCAAAATGCATCAACACGACGAATCTAATATGGCATTAAAACAATGCCATGCCATACATGAAGGAGTTTGGCTACATCGAGACTCACTTTATTAAAAAAAAGACATATGGAGGATCAGATAGCAGGTAACGCAGTGCACAGCTACACACACTCACCCGGATTAGCATGACTGTCAGAAAGCTAAACAAATAACCCGCAAAATTATTTAAGTCTTCGAGCTGCGATGTAAGACGCTGGTTCTGATCTCGCTGTTGAACCGTTGCTACGTGCTACAGGTAGTAATATTTCACAGACGGAGCGCCGCTTCTGCTCCACCTGGTAGTGACTCTCACACCGAACCTCTGCTTAAAGCTGCAGCATCTAACCTAAAAAAATACATTTTACATACATATTAAAACTTTCGCTGTCCTAACATGAGACAAATAATCTCTGAAAAAATAATAGATCTCCTTTGCCTCCTCCCTGTTCTGCATAATTACTCCACTCAGTCAGAAACAGCCAATCAAAACTAGCAGTAATCAGCTAGCCACCATGCTATCAGGAAGTTTTCAATCAGTAACTCAGGTGGCTTAAGGTGGGTCTTTATTGTAATGAAACCTGTATTTGCCTTTGAATTTTAAGTTTTATACTTGAATTTCTTTAGCAATGTTGAGAGGTTTTATTTAGACTTTTTACTTTATTTAGCCTCTTCAGAGCCTTCATAAGTTTTCAGTCTGTTAAAGATAGTATTACCGACAGCAGTACAATTTGTACAATGCCTGTTTTGTTTAGTTGTTTTCTTGGAAAAAGTTGGTAAACACAAGTTTTTGTCTAAATTAAGGTGAATTCATGGTTCCTTTTTCCACATAATGTAACCGGTAGTACTTATGATTTAAAAAAAAAAAATTATCTGATCGGTGATCGGTATCTGTGATCGATATATATATATATATAAAATGTGTGTGTGTGTTTGTTTACATTTCTGCTGCATTTGAAACTAAGAGAGTTTCAAATGCAGTAGAATAATTCCTACTCCCACAAGTAGGAATTATTCTACTTGTGGGAGTAGAATAATTCCTACTCCCACAAGTGAGTAGGAATTATTATTGGGAGTGTTTCTTCTAATGGTTTGCTTTAATTGACTAATAACTAAAAGTGTGGAATAAATGATTGAAAATGAAGACAAGTTGATTTCAGTTCTTCATCAGCCCAATGTCATTTCATCGATAAAGATCTGAGTGATGCAGTCGAACATAATTTATTGTACATATAAAGCAGTGTGACGGATACTGGGAAGAACTGGGATGATCAGCCGTGATTAAGTCCTGCTGTGGATCAAACTGATGTCGGATCATTACTCACAGAGCACTCAATCACATTCTTTATTCACCTTTTAATTGAAAGGAAACCATTTTTAAATCAGACAGGCTGTCTCGTGTTGAGATGTCGCTGCTGACTCTGTGCTCTAAATTCTGAATGACACTGCGGATACCTGGCGACATGGGCTGTGTAATGGAAGCTGGCAGCTCATCTGCTCCTCCTCAATCACTCGCCGCTGAAGTTCAGCCCCTGTACAGCTTTCACATACCAGATAGGAAAACATCTATCTGGGGAGGAAATTGTTCATACTGATTTCAGAAACACAAGAGTGAATTTTACAAAACTTTGTAATAAAACCAAAGATCTGGTTGTGTTATATCAGAATGGAACAATTAATACAGTGAATATTTTTTTTGTTGTTAAAAATAACCATGCTGCTGTTCATAATGTACCTTTTGTCCTATAAAACAGTGTGAAGAAATTCTTACGACTGGCATTGGTTGATTTGAGTCCATCTTGAGCCTGAAAATGTCAAACTAGCTTATCTATGATAAGACTGACCCTTATGATTACCCCATCTTCACTTAAAGTCAAAAGCAAGTCTGAGTTGAAGTGAAGCTCTGTGCCAATTACTGATCCAGCCACAGGCCAATCAGTCCAGACTGTCAAGAGTCACTTTCACCTTATCAGTCTATAAGACCTTAGAAAAATCTCTCTCCACATATCTCTTGGCTCAGTCTTGACATTGGAGTTACAGGTGATTATCCTTACCTTTTTTAATTTTAAACTACACGCCCTTGTGAAGGGAAAAAAAATGCTATTCACGTTAAGAATCTAGAACGAATGTCCTCCAGCACTGTCTTTTGATACACTCATTCTCACTGGCTCCATCATTAGCATCTGTGTGTCCCACATACTGGGCAACTGGATGACACAACCAGCCGCCCTCTAACTCAACTCATAAGTGCAACATCTTTTAAACTCCTTCAAGTGCTGGTGATGGTGTCTACTGTCAGTGTTGTAAACTGTTCTGACGGACTGGATGCTCCAGCAAACGCATCCATCCAACACATTTCTCAACTCAAAGCTACCATCAGTGCCCTCTGGTACCTGCAGAAGATGTGACAACTTCTTGCTTATCGAGCTATTTTAATAACTGTACATCTTTTCAGCATGTGAATGATATTCTGGCCATTTTTTTTCTCTGTATAACTTGCAGCTTATTTTTTCTTGTCGGTGTATTTATTTTTGGCTCTTTTGACCAACGTTCCTTAACACATTATTTTTCACCCTGACTGAGATCCAAAAGTCAAAACGTCATTCTGCTTCATAGATTTAAACAAAACTGAGGTTTTACCAGTTGTGTTGTTGTTGGCTGTCATCAAGCAGTGTGGCCATTTACACAAAGCAAACAAACGTTAACCAGGAGAGAAGCAGACACATTAATCTACAGGACGTTGTCTCGCAGAGCTATTCCCAGTCCATCTGTTATGACAGGTTACACTGCTAATTACATCTGAAGAGAGAGTGTGTGTCTGCTGCATTTTAATGACTACACAACCATTTCTGTACGAGTCATCTAGCCTTAAAGTAGTTCCTATCAAGCAAATGAGGCACACATTTAATGGTCTGCTTCTGGTCAAACAATTTTTTTTATTTTTTCTGCAAGAGTTCAGTTCACTTTAGCTTTAAAAAGCAAAGCATATGGACAAAGAATGCAGTGCATATTATGGAAATAGGCACATGAAAACAAACAATGCATAAGTAAAATAGAGTAAATGCTACCAGAGAATAGACTGGTAGCATTTACCAGTCTAAGTAAAATATGCATTGTAAAATGCATATTTTACTTATGCATTTTACAATGCATAAGTAAAATAGAGTAAATGCTACCAGAGAATAGACTGCAAAATAAATGCAAAGACAGAAATGTGTTATCACAAGCAAAGGGAAATGCAAAATTAATTTATATTCTGGAAGTCATTACAAATCAAATGTTTACACTTGCTGGAAATGACACAAAATAGCTGTTGACATGTTTACAAAGACACAAAGAAGGGAAAGACCAGGCAAGGATGAGCCTATTTTTCCTTAGTGACTCATTGAGTTTTGAAGCTTCATCATTGAGCCAGAAAAAAATGTGGAAAATGAGGTAATATACAGCAGAAGAGATTGGTGGTACATCTGTCAGAGCTACAGCAGCTAATTAAAAAATGTGTCCACTGTGATGGAAATAAGATCTGATATCTTTGCTGCACTATATAAGTCAATGCTATAAACTGAAGATTTCTTGTTCTTCCTCACAAACAACTTCGTTTGACAGTGATGCTAATGAGGATTTAAATCTTTCGACATCTCAACATTTTCTACTGTCAGACTCTAGGGTTGAGAAAGTTTTACCTTTGAGGGGTTTGCTCAAAATTAAATGCACACTTTTATATAACCTTGGTCAATGGGACTTATCAGTCAGATATAATCTTTTTAACTTGGGGCGTGTCCTGGAGGAAGAGTTTTCTTTTTTTCTGTCTTAAATTGTCAAGATTTTCTTTATAAAATAATAAAAAGAAGCTTTTTTGGAAATGTATCCAGGGTTTCCCCCAGAAAACTTGCTAAGCCCAGTGGTCGAGGCTGTCCACCGTGTTTTTGTAATAAGATATTAAGTTGACAGGAAATGTAAAAGTATTACTGTGTAATTATATGTTATGGGAAAAGATCTCCAGTGAAATGCTATTTAAACCCACAACTAGTCTAAAAACAACAAATTTGCACTTCTGTTTAATCCAAATTAAGTCAGCAGCTCCGTCAGGCCCCCAAGGCCTTCAGGGACCCCATAAATGCTAATATTTTAAAACGGACCACAGATACATAAATGTAACACTTGTTTATTGAGATTATCAATGCTGTTATTTTATTCAATTGTTTAGGCATACATAAATGATTTTAAATAGTTTAACATTTAAATACAATATTTTAAGGAGCTGGCAAGTTTACTTTGTAAAACTTCAAAGAACAATATTCATAGTTAGATTGTTTTGTTACCATAGCAACAATCTGATGCTGTGAGTTTAATCTTTGAATTTACAAATACAAATTATAACTTATTGCTTTTTAGGTTGGCCAATTAAACTACTCCCTTCTCTCATATTTCACTAAATCTAACACAGAAGCTGTTGGAGGTGCTGATATTTTTAGCAACAAAAGGGGCCCCTAAGTCATATTCTGCTCCAGGCCTCATACACCCTTGGGCCGGCCCTGCATGATGAGGTAATCCGCTGCACTACGCAGAGATGCGCAACAAACGAAGATTTAATTTAATGCTGCTAATGTGGCTTTAGTAGCTCTTTCATTTCGTGTCTATTGAGTTTTTAATCGTCACAGAAACTATTTTGGTTGATCGAGTTAATGGGACGAGTTTCTCAGATCTCTGTGCAGCCGCACGCATAAATTCTAAGTAGACAACACATTTGATATGGTTTGATGCATCGTGTAACCGGAAAAATAATAAAAATAAAAATAAATAAAATCAGCGTGATGCGTGACTCCGAGGAGAGCCTGAAAGGTCCTCACCAGGCTGAACCTGCATGATGAGGTTAGCGCTGCTTGTTATCCACAAACACTCCGGCCAACCGGGACCACAGACATAAACTTTACAGGGAAGACAGACACAGAGCCACATGCTGGGCAGCGCGTTGAGATGTAAACACTGCATATTCGTTCACAAAGATAAATCATTCTCACCACTTCACAACGTGACCTCTGACTTCGCTGCAAGTTATTCCTGCGGTTCACTTTGAGCTGCGCAACCAGAGCTAACGCGGTGGGTTTTAAACTCTTACCCAGAGTTCTCCAAAGGACCATAATTCCTCACAGTAGGTTTATATAAATATCCATACAGGTCAGCAGTGGCGCAACTACACATTATTCAGGTGGATGCGAAAACAGATCAGTGCAAAGTAGCCTACAAATTCTTTGGTGGGGGGCGGTGAGGGACCTGGATAAAGGCTAGGGGGGCGCTGGCCCAAAAAAGGTTGAGAAACACTGGCATAAACTATAAACCTATCTTTTAGGAATAAATCTACTCTGCTAGTGAAATGCAAAGAGCAAAAGAGACGCTTGCAGCCCAGCTTAAAAAAAAACAACAAAAAAAATAAAAAAAACTTTTTTGTTTCTTCCTAGAAACGTAAACAAAGGACGTAAACGTAAACAGGCAACGCTTAGCCTGGCAGCGGGGCTAGTAAAGCATGGCGGGCTGCCAGGCTTATAATACACTGCGGGAAACCCTGGTATCTATATGTATAAACTATATTGTCTACCCAAATACCAACACGTATGTCCTCCAGAATATCACATAACAAAATGACTTTTTTTATATTTCTCTATTAAAACCATTTTTACCATCTGATGCAGTTTTGCTTATATTAAATGTTGCGTTTCCGTTGGCTGTATGTGGAAAATCTGAAAACTTACATTTGTGTGTAAAGTTTCTCTTGATGAACTGAGTTTCTGAAAATATCAAACTAATATTAGTAACATTTTAATTTGATATTTATTACAATATAAATATGAACAAATGAAACAAATGCCTGTAAAAAACAAACAAAATAAACCCTGAGGCCCCACACAATTTGTTTATAAGGCATCAGTAATTTTGAGTGATTGTGACTTTTTCCATGAAAATATCTATACCAGCATAGTTTTTTTTCTTCCACATGAAACAAACCTAACCAACATATTTAGAAACATAATTTCTCACCATTTTGTCTGTTAAATTAAAATTTTCAGATTGTGTATAAGTTTGACAGTTTAATACACAAGTGGGGCTCTTGTGACACAATGACGCATTTGGCATATGTGAAGAGTTTTAATGTAAGGAATTTAATTAAAACATTATAGTTTCATCATTAATTGGTAGTTTACTGCAAGCATTCTATGATAAACAGGGGAACAAGACTAAAGAATGAAGGCCTTCTCAACTTCTACTTTGTACCTTTCAATACAGAGCAGAGAAATCAGAAGGGAGCTGCTGTTTATAAAGCTTTTATCATCCCTTTATGGTTCAAGTTTCAGTGTAGAGGAAACTTCTAATGAATTTAAAGAAAAAAGCATTCGGTCTAAAATATATTTTTTTAAAGAGCACCTGATTGAACACCGTTCTTTGCTCATTATTTCTGATTTAATTTTAACATTGTGCATGTGCATGGCAAATATTTTTCTGAGTAGATATTTATACCCAAAAAGCTCTCTTGATTACAAATTGCTGCCAAAGTGCTCAGACAGGGGTTCTGCCCTTTGGGTTCACAGCCAGAGACAAAACAAACTTAAAAGTAGCTAGGCTGTTTTCTACTGTTGGATTGATCAGCCAAATTTAGAAAAAGGTTTTCATGGAAATAAATGATTGAAGAAAAAGGTAGAAGTCTGTAAAGCCACTAGGGCTGTTGTAAACGATTATTTTAGTAATCGAGTAATCTATAGATTTTTCTTACGATTAATCGAGTAATTGGATAAAAACAATTATGAAATAAAATATTGGTAAATCTTCCATAACACCAGTGTTACTATCGGATATGAACATCAGTCTATTTTTTCCACATTTGAGCTTCCCTACCAGTTACTTTTTTGTAGACCTGGGGAGCAATACGGGATATTTACAGCTCCTCCGTTCAGAAACTCAGCTACCAGCCATGTTCCGCCTCCCGTTTGTTCATACCGGGATGATATAAGTTTATTGTGCGGTTCGTCCGTAAAGCTGCTCTTACCCTGTAAGCATCAACCCTCAGCCGCACGTTGTATTCAGTCTCTCCGCTCACCTGTATAAATCCTCCTCAGCTTCTTCCCGCCGTTCAACCAGCAGCTCCAGAGCAGAAAGGCTGCCGAACTCCCGGCATCGCGCCGGTCATTTTAAGGATGTTTATTGGTCCCACAAAAACGATGAAAACCCGGAATTATCACCAATCAGTAAAATCCCCGCGGGCCGAACTTGAAGATTGGACGTTATGCCGCTAACACGTAGCTTCCGTCAACAACTCAGAGGCGAAAGTCAGAGCTCCGCTCAACGCAAATAATGTTCCGGCTGAAACACCGTGCGCTAAATGATAAAACATAAATTAACGAAGCTTCGAGGCAGGTCAATTTTCCTCGAGGAATTTTAATAATCGAGGTACTCGAATCACTCGAATTGTTTCAGCCCTAAAAGCCACTAAAGTTTATTATCTTCTAATTCAGTTTGGAAGAGCAAATGATTTGGAGTGACCTCTGGGGAAGAATACAGTTACATGGACCAATGTTATTTACATTCTTTCTTGATCAAGCTTCAAATATATTAAATTTTTTATTTTATTTGATGAAATAGACTAAAAACTCACTTCATGTTATCAAAGCTGTCATGTGGTTTACTACTAAACTTATATAAAAAATATTTTTCTATGTAAACAAATGCTTGACTGAACTCAAAACCTTTCAGTAGGTTTTCAGTTTCATTTAAGAATTACTTCCAACATCCAACAGATGGTAAGTCATGAATGGACTGACTTTGAAAGGTTGTTGTAGACTTTTGAGGAGCTGGGTTTAGTTGTGCTTCTTTTGTTTGACATTGTGTTGCTGCACAATTTAGATTAATGGTTTTTAATTACATCTTTGCATACTTTTAAATGTTAAAATATTACTATGCTGACCTGCTCCACAAAAAGACGATTTTAATCAGTTTCTAGATCATATTTGACAATGAAAAATCACTTAACTCTGACACTGACGTTTATTTATCGAGTTATTCTGATAAGCGGAATTTTAATTTTACTCATATTTATGCAGAAATTGAGATTCAACATATGATATATTTTAGTTTTGAAATACAATTGCACCTGTTGCCATATTAAAACAATGGATCACACATTTGCAATTGATTTTGAATTTTTCAATTTTTCCCACAGCCACACCTAACATTTTTCAAACTTCACAGATTTTTGAGAGATTTGTTCAGTATAAAGAGCTAAAAACGAGCCATTTTCTCAAACTGAAAGTTTGCAGCTCTTAGGCTGTCATTTGCCAGCACAATAATATTAAATCAAACAAGCTATAAAGATGAAAGCAACGCTCTGGCAACTGAAGCAGAAAGCTGCTGGGGACATTACGGTCAGTGGTCAAATGGAGCGTATAATTGCTTAATTGACTCTGCTAAGAATCATATTTGAGACTGTCCCGATCAAGGCTTTCATGATACACACCACTGGATATGCATGTACTAGTACTAATTGCTAAAATATCAGCATTATTTTTCAACTTAGTGTTGTGGAGCATTAAACATGAATTTGCTACATTTGTATAATTCTGTAGAAAAAAGCAGTGACAGAATTCAAACTGGTGTACCTTTTTAGTTGTGTACAGACTTTTGACATAAATCGGCATGTAACAGAATTATGGCTGCCACAAGTAACTTTTTTCTAATTAATCCAAAAATAGTATCTGACAATTTTTTTTTTGCAACTTTGAAGAATAAAATTTAGATGAAAAATTGTGAATAACACCAGCACTAATGAAATTGAACTAAGTTGCTACAAATCTTATTTTCAGTCTTAATGTTTGATATTACGCTGAGCAGAAATAAGCCAACCAAACTAAACCATACTGCAATCGAGTATATAAATAAAAGTCTTAAAGTATAGTTAAAGTCACCAATCTTCTTTTGATTATTCCTGTGTGGCAGATGGACCGCAACAAACAGGAGAAAATATAGAAATGTTTTTATGGGCAATTATCAAGATGAGTATAGGCTGGTATTTATCATTGTTTTCCAATGTAGTGAAAAATGAACTTTTTCCAATGAGTTCTTGAACTTAGAATTTAAGCTATTTTAGGGAGGCATGCTGCAGGTACATCTGTTCTATATTGCAGATATTTCTCTATCAGTGGAAGTCAGTCAGTTGAGAAAGCTGACAGAGGAAAATTTGTCAATTTGTCATTTAACTGTGCTCAACTGATGGCACATAATGACCCACTGAATAAATGAGAATCGTAAATGGCCTGTACTTCTCCAACGCTTTATCTCCAAAGTGCTTTACACTACATCCAGTCATTCACCCATTCACATGCTGATGGTGGTAAGCTACATTGTAGCCACAGCTGCCCCGAGGCAGTCTGACAGATGCGAGGCAGCAGAGTCACCAGCCCCTCAAACCACCAGCAGCAGGCAAGGTCGGTGCTTACCTAATGAAAATAATTTATGAAAATATGTTTAATACCTGCTTGAAGGTTATTTTAAAAAACCCTTTAATCTGACAAAATGAGCCTCAGAAGAATGCATTTTCTAACTTATTCAATGACTCCATGTCAGTAGTTTGAAACGGTTTTAAACAAACTTTATAGAATCAGTTCAATTCCTTGCAAATATCCAATTGTTTATACCCTTCTCAAACTTTGCTATTCTCAAATGTATTCATAAAATTACATTTTCCACATTTCCACTGGTATTTTAATGGTTTATCTTTTGTGATGACCTTCAAGTCTGAGGATGGGAGGATGGGAATAGATGGGAGTTCATCTATTCCCCAAAATGGTGATCAAACTACATGGTGAATGAGTTTACCTAGATAACTCTGAAGATGAGTAAGGTAAAGAGAATCACTTTAAACTCTAAAAAGAAGAGAAAATATTCAAAGGATGGTAAATAGGGCTAAAGAAATTACAAAATTAGTGTTTTATTACAGAAACAAAGCATTGAGAGGAGGAATTGGTCATATGAAGCTTTTCAGACTTCTGAAGACCAACTGAGCTGTCAGTCATAAATATTTAAATGTTTGATCAACTTATTGTACTTATGGCATGCAGCATGTCCCTTAGAAAATGTATCTCCCTGATTAAAGAAAAGAAAATAACTTGGTTTGGTATAAATGGGGAAAAAAAATTTGATTAGGACATTTCCTACCTAAGATTCACTTCACAGACTCATTAACTTGATTCTGCGTTGACTTTTCAAACCAGGTCAGAGGGGTGATGCTAGCGGGTAAACTTTAACTTTCATCCATCATCTCAGCTCATTACACAGGGCACAAAAGGGCATAATTATGTTAATGAGGGGTTCTGGTTTTTTTTGGTTTTTCTAATCTAAAAGCACACAAGTAATGTCTGTTGCTTTTTAAATCATCTTTTATTCTCAAATGCGAAACACGTCCTTCCAACTAACATCCTTTTATTTTAGGTCACAATCTATCTTATGTTAAAAGGTCCAGATACTGAAACAGCTCGAGGTTCTCCTTCATCTTGGTCTTTGTGGACATGTACCAGGTTGTCACAAAGCACTGCTCTCAAGCTAAATACATTTTAACTGCTGTGCAGAGCACAGGAAAGTGCTATCTCTTGGTGCAGGCCTGCTCTGCTGTCAGGAAACACAAAGAATAAAATAGGTTTTAAAAAAATAACCACAATCTATGTGCAAGCAGCCTAGTCCAATCACATTTTCAGTACCGTTTTATAAAATACTTAAAGCAGTCACAGAAAAGATCGAGGCTTATTTTTTAAATATTTGATACAGGATAGTAGTGATTGCATAAAAATATTTTGAGTTTTATATTTAGGGCAGCTGCTGAGTATTTGGAGTTGAATTATTTTTGATGTTGCCTGGAAACTCATACTCCAACTACTTTAGGTATTATGTGGTGATTTGTTGTTTGAGTAGACTCACATTTTATTGTGTTGCAAATGTTTCTTGCGTTTGTTTAAAATTCACATTCTGAACATCAACTTGTCTTCATTTGTTGTTTGTATTCAAAATTAGATTAAATCTGGAGTGTGTCTCCTGGGAATCATTTTACATGATTTAAGTCGGTCAAAATCAAAGCATATTGTCAAACATGTGTTTGCCAAAAGCAGATTGATCTTGAAGTTTCGCGAAAATTATTTACTTGCTTGAAGATGGTCATTTTACCAGGAATAACTGTCACACACCTGGGCACATTCTTGTTTTATAATTTGCTCTAAATCAATTTAATCCACATTTACAGATTAATTTTCTGCTTACTCAGGTCTTTCCTGCACGAAAAAAATCTGTTTTTTATTTTTCCAAGCTTGTCTTAAACAAAACTCCAGCAACTCAAACATAACATGTGTTTTTAAAGTCCTTTTATGTCCTAGTGCTATAAAACCATTGCACATGGTCTTTTTTATAGTGAAAAGATTTTGTGATTGCTGCTGTTTTTAGACGGCTTCTGTGAACCTGGTAAAATTGAGAAGAATGACATTTCATTTGTTGGCCTCAAAGGAACAAAAATGTCACAGAAAAAAAAAAATACTGCTTTTATTGCCAGAGCAGTGTGATTCACCAGAAACACGCTGGATAATTTAAAAACCTTATAGTAAACAAAACCCAGTGCTTTTACATCTTCAACCTAGTAAAGACAGATTGATCCAGAAACTTAATGCAACAAGCAGCTGAGCATTTTCCATCAGTAAAATGTGTTTACATTAAACTGGTATAAAGAAAAGATGACAGGATTTTCTGTGTTTCACTCATCTGTAAAAGAGGCCCCCCTAACAAAACCATACATCTTCAAAGCCGTAAATCTCTGCAGAGTTGAGTGCTGTGTGGCATACCGCACGTGTTTTGACAAATTAATATTTATGCTACGGGAGCTGTAACAATGAGTATTAGATTTGAATGAGCTTCTAGGTTAAATTGCTCCCCAAGTGAGGCTTTTACATCCTTTAAACATTAAAATAGTTAATTGACAGGAAGGCTGGGCCTCTGTTTAAAGATGGTAACATCAGCATGGACATATTAAAATAAAGTATCACTGAGTTTTTGTTATTACACCAACGCTCTGAAAATATGTCCTGTTATTTTTAAAAATGGATAATAACATGGTTCACTTAAACCACACATCTCTGATTTAAACATCAGCAACAATGAGCCTCCTGCCAGCGCTTACTGAGCACTGAGGGCTTTTAAAATGCTTCCATTTGGTTTTTGGAACTTGAAATCTAATTTTACATTTGAATAATGAAATTAGATCAAACTTGGAGGAAAATTAGATCAAATTAAATTGGATCAAACTTGGAGAAAAAGTATGTGCTTTGCATTGACTCCAAGTTAATAGGTGAAGTTGTTAAACCACCCATTTAAAGTGCATTTGACTGTTCCTATAGTTTAATCTGTACATCAGATCTGCTCTAAAGCTATTTTACCAACAGACATATTGTGAACCTTCATTGCTGTTGCCTTTGGTTTTGAACAATGCTACCCTATATTACCTTAAAGACAAGCATGCAGAGCCATGTATATATGTATTTTTGCCACCAATAAAGTTTTCAAACAGTCAGTGATTTATTAACAAATTCCTGATTTTTACAGGTGATCAATAACTTAGACCATAGTACACAGCTGACTCATACTCGGCAACGACATGTAAGCTAAGGGGAATTCTGCATAAATAGTTTTTTTTTAAAACAGCACTATGCTTTAAATCAAGATCCATTATTGATGTATGATATGCCGGAATTTCACTACGACAGTGAACAATAACTGAGTTGAAATTATAAAGTTGTGAAAGTGACTCAGTTTTGGCGGGATGTCAACAAAGCCTCCCATCCTCAGACTTGAAGGTCATCACAAAAGATAAACCATTAAAATACCAGTGGAAATGTGGAAAAAGTAATTTTATGAATATATTTGAGAATAGCAAAGTTTGAGAAGGATATAAACAATTGGATACAGCATTAAAAAAACATAATGCAAGTAAACACAAAAATATAATAGATACACCTTTGTGTTATCATTTTTAGGAATGTTTCAAATCTAAGTTTGCCAGAAGTTATGACTTATTGCTGCATCTCAAAACAACTTTGTTACATAAACGGTATGAACATAATTGCTTGAATATTGGGAAATATCTTAATTATGACAGTTTTTGAGATTCAGTACATGCATCATTTGAAAGTTTTGAATAAATAAATATAAATTGCTGTGTTTCAGGGTTTCTGGATTTTGACATTTTTGTTGTCCTTTCACATTCTCTGCCCAGTCCTTGAATCGTTTTTTTTATGCTGAGATTTTTTTTTTCTCTCATTAAAACCTTCCAATGTGTTGGTTATTTAGTGAAATGTAAATCAGTCACCTCTGGTGTGACCTTTATGTGAAAGCCTTGAGCATAAAGTTCATCCAAACCAAAGCTACAGTACAACATTTTTATGGATGTGCGTGGGCTGCCTGCTTGTCGATGTTCTTTCAGCCCCTCTGCCTCTGACCTCTGAGCTGAATGCTTTATTTTTAGCTGTATTAGCAGCTCATTATGCAGTTGTGTTCCCTTCTGGGCACTAACAAGGTGTTTGGGGTAGCAGATGAGAGCGACCTGGAAGACCTTCATGTGTTGGCAGTGGGGAGAGGAGCTGGATGTTCTGACAAGGCCAAACTAGAACTTCACAGTAGTCTGTCTGAGAGGTGAGGCACCTGTTCAGCATGGAGAGGATGAACACTGTCTAATAAAAAAGCTGAATAAACTTAATCTGTCATCCAGCATTAACAGAAAAGTTTAGCAAGATTTATGATAATGAAACCAAGACTCAGCTTCAAGCAGTACTATTGGTAATCTAGTTGGTCTATAATTGAATATGAATATTAAATGACAGCATGGCTTGATTAAGCATAATCATTTCCATTAATCAAATCTGAGGTAATTGTCGCATAAGTTTTAATAATCATACAATTGGATGATAGCATGGGACATACTGCTACAAGTTTTTATGTGGCCTGAAGTAAATCTTTCAAGCCCGTCTTTGTTCATCACACATTAATGGTTATAACTTTCTTTAAAAAAAAAAAAATCCATTACAGTAAGCAGTTCACTTTTTCATAAGAAAAGTTTGAATTTCTGAAAGAAACCAGAGGTGAATTTATACTTCAGGTTTTTCTCCTTCCAGGTTCCTCTTCCAGCAGGACTACAACCCCCAACATGCAACCAGAGCTACATTGGAATACTTGAGATCAAAATATATGCGTGTCTTGGTGGCCCAAAGTCCTACCTTAATCCTATTGAGAATATGTGCAAAAGACATAAACATGTTTGCAGATGTTGCACATTCAGTCTGAGTTGGCTTAAGCCATCAGAAATGTCTCTATGTCCAAAACTTCTAAAGACTTGTAGCTGTAATTTGATTAGGCGGCTGAACACATCAAGACTTCAGATTTGTTGTAAAAGTTCAAAGTGATGTATAAATGACCCACTTTGCAATTCCACACTGTTTAATTGCAGGATTTCTTTTTTTTTTTTTATATCCAACCACACCTTAACTTTTTCCTTTTGTATTTTGTTTTCAAACAACTCAGAATTGTCATTAAACCATAAAAATGTCTGTGACCTGCAGTTGTCAATTTCAGGGTTTTATTCCTTACCCTGACAAGTTTAGCACTCGGAAATTAAGCCGCAAGAATGAGATGTTCTACTCAATAATTGTGATATCATTTACTAACTTTGTCATATAGAAGCATTTCTTAAGAGCCGTTTTGCTTTGAAAACTGTGATATTAAAATTTTTCCCAGAATACATCTGAAGGATTGTGAAGGAAGGTGTTTGAGATCAGTCAAAGGTGGAGGTAGGAAGCTGAGAAGCCAGGGATAAAGAGACTAAACCTGTCACATCACAAAGCTAAACTTCCTTTTGCCTTTATCTTCTACTATTTTTTGTCTCTGAAGTGATAAAAGCTTTGATTCGGAGCTGCAGCTAAGCAAAGATGTTGAAGTTCTTGTTATGATTGAAAGCAGCTGGGGTTGGCTGAGGTTCTTGAACAGCTAACGTGAGAACCGGGACGGCGCCAAGCAGGTGAACTTTGAAGAGAAGATTAAGAGATCTTATCAGATCAAATGTCAGGTTAAATGCAAATCATAGATGCAGTACAAATTTTTATTGTACTTTGAGCTTTTGCCACAGTTTACATGAAAACCCAGTAACCAGGAAGAAGTTGAAATGAAAAAAGATGTTACAACTCAAAATGACATGTTTTTGAAATATCAGCTCAGGTTTGTGGATGAAAGTCAGAAATGTCGGTTTTGTATGTTCTTTTACTTTAATGCTTTTATATTCAGGCTTTTTCTTTCCTCTTGTCAGGTGAATCATCTCCTTAAGGGGAGCAGCTTTTTTTTGTCTAGGCTGGCAGCTGTTACCTGTGGTAAAGTCTGAAGGTAGGACAAAAACGTGACGGACTGATTCTTTGCTCTAAGAGGTCAAATTACAATTTTGTAGACACAAACGCAACCACTGCATTTATTCCATAGGCTAAAATTGGAAGGGGTTCAATAATATATCAATCCTCTGATATAAATATTACTCTCTAGTAAAGCAAATCAATCACTTTTTGTATCCAATTGTAATTGCAGAAAATAAAATGGATATTTTTACTAGTATTAATGTTTTGTTGGGTCCAGAAATAAACTCGGTGGAGGGTTAGGATTAGCCATTGTTATTAAAGCAAGAGAACAAAGTCCTAGATTAATTTGCTTGTTTCAAAGACTTTGTGGTCTTATGCCACTTATGAAAGAAATTCTATAGCTAACCAGAGATGCAGCCTGAGCTCAAGCTGTATAATATTGATGCACCAATCAGTTATGTGGTCAACTTCTGATCTCTATTTTTTGTAAAGCTTTTCCTTGCTTGATTTCATTTCAGTTAATTCTAATTTCCCTTTAAGATATATGATGGATGCCATCCAAATTATTTATTTTGGACTTTTTCTAGGTCAGTTAGCCTCTTTGGCATTCCTGTTTTAATACGTGTATTCCATACAAGCTAACGCACCAAAAAAAACCAGTGAATATTTTTTTTGTGTGGAAATGTTTTATTAGTGTTTATAATTATTTTTAGTACAAATTAATACAATTTGTACTAAAAATGTCCAAACCTTACCTGCAGCTTAATGTATTGTATATTTATTTAATCCATTTTCATTTATTTCAGTTGAGATCTGCATTTAAAAAAACTGATTAATGAAATTTAAGATTTTGACCACTGATCAAAGCAAAATAACATTGTTTGATCAAGTTTGTGGACAAAAATATAAAATTAATAGAAACTGCTCCAAATAACATGCTTGGTGCAAATTGTCCAGGATAAATCAGGTATAAAATGACAAGAACTACAAAGGTACAACATTCCAAAGGAGTGAAAACACCAGTAGTACCTTCTGCCTCAAGTGGAGATTTTAATTTCTTAAGAGGCAAAGTCACTTTGAGTGACAAATCATTGTACAAAAGGATTTAACCAATTATTTTTTTAAGCGTTTAGCATCTTGTTCTACATTTACAACAGGCATTGATTCTAACTGTAGACATGTCTCTGTATTCCTAAGAGAATATACAACCTTACCCTGACTTAGGATGAAACACTTTAAGCCTTCCTGGTGTCTGCCAAACGCATTGCTCTCCCCAACAGCCTCAATGAACTGCAGACATGCCTTTTAAAAAAATTCTCATACTGATAATTTTCATTTCTGAGTGTTCTCTCAGTAGAAGCACTCGCACCCAGCAGTGGTGGAAGAGATTTTATCGTGACTTTAAGACTCTTACGTACAACAGATCAATTGATCAGAATAAGACTGATTTAGATTTTTGCGTTCAGCTGAAAATGGCCTGATTCCAGTTCACAGCACAGTGTGGAGGGAGTGGGATGCATTATTTGGATATTGAGCAATCAGTCTTTCTAAATAGGAGGCTCAGTGATGGGTTGACTTTTATAGAAGGCTCAATGAACCCGATATCTAGAAAATGGAAAAGTGATAGTAGTTATCAGGACAGATGCGGGATCAACTTTTGTGTCTTTCAAACGTGGATGTGATTTTTGACAAATTTAGCTTTGGCTTAATGAATAATGTAGGAACAACGCCGATCTAATAAGAGTAAAGCATTGATGGTGGTGGGTGACTCTAGATGGACTAATTTGTGCTGTTAAAGATGAGTCGAGATGTGTAATGATGCACATTGTGCCCCATCGTCCCATTAGCATAGCTTATCTGATGGAGAATATTGTAATCATATTCTGGCTGCAGGATGTAACGTGGCTAATATTTCCTTAATAGACAATTTGAGCTTGTAGCGCTAAACAGTTTATACAGGATCCATGACATTTGAAAGGTAACATCATCAAATTACAATTAAATGGCAATAATGTATGTTTCTAGCATTTAGAGTGGATGTGAAATCACCTGAAGGTATTGCGATGAAATTAGGATTCAGGTGACAGCAGCTGTAGCTGAATCATTTGGAGCGGATGATATTAAGTCTCGCTTTGTTGACTTGTCACACTGCGTGCGGTGCAGCAGCTAAACACCGTTAGTCATTTTCTGGTCATGATTGCTGGAACGTTCCAAAACAACGAAAAAAAGCACCTTTTTAATTAAATCTGCGATTAGTTTGCTGGAAGCAGCTATAAATGGTGGCCGAGCAGCACTTTTTTCTGTTTGACTGCAGATTATTTTCCTGCTATTAAACACTGATAAGAAAATGCAAGTTTAAGTAAACAAGCTGATCAATATTAATGACACAACAATTATGATTGTTTTAAATGTACAAAGTTGCACAGTTTCTTTTTAATCAGTATTTGAAAATATTGAACAAAGTAAAATCAAACAGTAAGAATAAGTAATAACAATAATTAATATCAGCAATAACTAGACTTAAAATTAGACATTTGTCGATTTTTCTTTTTACTGAAACACCTGAGGGAAGCAAATCAAAGAGAACCCAGAACAAAAATAACCACTGAAGTTTTAGAAAAAGATTAAGAAAAAAAAAGAGACACAAACTAAAGTCAAGACAAGCTCATACAGGTGCCACTCACTTCATCTGTATATACAGCACATTCACTCCACGACTGTGCAGAAGATCAACCGTTAACAGAACAGTGATAGAAAGTAAAAGCTCGTCTCTGCAGCATCGCTATGGATGTACGTGAAGGCAAAAAAACTCCCAACAGAACAGACATCCAAAGTTGGCTAACAGATGTCCTTTTTTTTTTCCTTGATGCTTTGTTTTTACAGTGAACAAATGGAGAGCACTCCGTTTTATTGTGAAAGGCTGAGTAAACGTTCTGTTGAAAATAAAATTACCAGAGCATAGACAGGAAACATTTTTTTTAAATGTGGTCCCTGGATGCATAAGACAAAGCCTCTTTCCTGACATCTCTGTCCTTTAAAAAATTAATTCAACCTTGTTTCAGTAAGAAACATGACATCAACATTAGTTTCGAGGTGGATTTGAGAGTCACATTTTGTGTTTCTGTACATTATTTAACTCCCATCAGAAAGTTCCTCCTTTCTTTAAATTTCACCAACACGCTTGACTTTAAAAGATGGGAATAGAAATGCAAAAAAAATACCCTTTGGGCAACGTGTTCACGAAGGAAAACCAGAAATAAGCCTAAAGGAAAACATCATCACTAAAGGTAAACTAAAATGATGAGCAAAACTCAAGTGGTTCTGTATCTCTCTGACAGTATGGCCCATAGTTCAAACCTTCTCCCATACATTTGGGTCTGTAAGTTATAGTGGTTTCCTCACAGAGGAAAGAAGGAAAGAAAAAGGTATCTCTTCATGAAAGTCATGTTTGTTTTGATTGTCCGCAAAAAAGAAGTGCCAGTAGGAAGGAACCCCGGCGAAAGGATATACAATCACAGCATAAAACGACAACATCCTTTTCTGGAAAGGAACTGAGAGTCAACCACTCACTCCTTAAAAGACCCTGAATCTGCACTGAATTGGTGTTTGCAATGTGACTGTGTGCACATGAACTGTGCAGATTTGTCCGTAACCGTCTCAGTCGTTGAGTGGTGTTATTCAGAGACTGTCTTTTCCTCTGTTACTTCATCCTGCAGACAGCTTTTACGGATGATGGGCAGCGGATGGGCTTCGGTGTTAAAGACCCAGTCTTCCAGGGAGAGGAGGTCATCGTCAGAGAAAAGCAGGTAAAGATACCTGAACAAACAAGAAAAACGGTTGCATTTTAAACACAATAACCCAAACAGAGCTGGGCTTCCTTCTTTTTTGATTGTTGACACTTTAATATTTTTTAAATCAAACTATATTAATGTCAGAGAACAATAACCTGAGTAGATGATGATCTAAGGGAAAAAAGCTAGCTAGCTTTGCAAAATGAAATGGGGTTTTAAAAAACTGCTTGACTTTTATGTTATTTAATCGGTACGGTTGTTTGCTAGCGGTAGAGCAGATGAACACACGCGTTTGTTATGAACGCCGCATTCCAGGTCGAATTCTTCGAAGCAATGCTTGTAAATAGCAGCTTATACTTCAAAACGAGCCTTTATGTTAACATATGAGGAATTTATATGTTAGTTACTTTCCCTCAATGGAATATATACTAGTCAGTCCCAGTGACCGTTTCACTAACGGTTTTTGCCCATGTGCTTTCTGGGTAAAAATCAATCGAGAGACGCGCAAACACCCCCCCCATCAACAATTTCCGGCAGCGCAGGTGATAAACGTGTAATACTTTTTCTGTTACAAACTGACTCCGGCCCCCCACCTGACAAGGGAAAAGTTATGTGGCCCTCACAGGAAAAGGTTTGGGGACCACTGGTCTAGAGAATTCATGGTTGGCCTAAGTGGTTTATAATGTAATCCCATGTAACCTGGTGCACTGGTTTGTCATTCTTTAACTAATATGCCCCACTTATTCCATGATGTGAAGAAAAAGCTCTTGTTGCAGCGGCTCTGTCTTAATATTCTCTTAATGTCCACGTTTAAAAACCTCCCTCCCAGCTGACGAGCTGCAATGCTTTGCCCTTACTTGGAAAACATCAATTATTCATCATTTGTGATTTCTTCTTAATCTAGATCAGTCACTTAACTTTCAAAGGAGCATGTTAGAAGCAGTGTAGCACAGAGTAAGGCAGTGGTGCTCTGGTGGCTACTAACCTGAATGATTTGCACTGCCCCCTCTCTTTAGAAGGATAAGCTTTTGTCATCTACATGCTGGTGTAGACTGACTGGTTTGTGTACCTTAATACCTGGAGTATAAGAACAGATGAAACTAAACCTTCCTTCATGGGTAAAAAGTATCTGATTAAAGGTTAGATTAACCTCTGAAGCAGACATTGTGACTGTTTCATTCAAAGCACGATCACGCTTCGTAGGCAGAACAGATAAGAAGTAGAGATGAATCCCCAGTGTTCAGGATCTGACCCTGTATTACTTTCATGCAGATGAAAGGTGGTGCAAGCAGATCTTACAATAACCTTCCTCCCAGCAACGGGAAGTTGAAAAGCAAGCGAGACTTACTTAAGTGTCTCTGACAGGAAGAAGCTCTGCTGCATGTTGTCGTGGCTGGCTGTCAGGGCGTAAACATCACGGATCCCAGAGAAGCCAGACTCCACTCTGCAGTGCTGCTCCAGAGCCTAACAAAAGGCAGGAAGGAACAGCTAAATGACAAGACCAAACTCTGATCTCTATAGTGCCTTGCAAAGGCATTCACACCACAACCAGAAACCTCTACTGATGTTATTACAATTTTATGTGGAATACCAACACAAGATTGTCATGATGTTTAAACAAAAAGAAATCTTTAAAACAAAAATCTGAAAAGTTTTCTGGGTGTCTGGATTCAGCTTTCTTGAGTCAATCTACGGTGTTACCACACTTTCACATCTAGGAACACGTTGTTTCCTGTTGTTCTTTACCAGATATCTCAAAGTCAGTCAGAATGACTAGAGTGTCTGTGAAAATCAATTTGCAAGTCTTGGGCTCAGCTATTCAGTCAAAGCTTTGTCTGTATGCTCCAGTTATTTTGCTCTACTGGAAGGTGAACTTCCAGCCCAGTCTTGGGTCTTTTGCAGTCTTGCTCCATGTTTTACAGCAAAACATGGATTAGTTTTCCTTCACACAACCCAAAATGTTTAATTTCTGCTGCATTTATACCTACATGAAATAATGCACAGGTTTATGACTACAGAAGGCAATTGGTAGCACTATATATCATTTGGGGATTAAAAGGGGCCAAATCTATAGCACATGTTTGCACAAACAAGTAGAAAATTATGGATCCTTGTTTGTTTCACCATTGGGTGCTATGTTATCTTGGTCGATCACATTAAATGACTAAATTACCTTGACATTTTTCACTGCAAGAATAAAACATGCTTTATTCCGCTGATGTTACTTGAAACAAAATTGAAATCCTTAGGTCAATAACGGTACTCACACGTATTTAAAAAAAAAAAAAAATTAAGGATAAAACATGACGAGCACAAACACAACTAAAGTCCAAGTAATGCCAAATCTGACAAGGGTGAGACGAGAGAGGCTGGGCTAGCCAAGCGGATTAGCTCATTATTATCCCTGCTACAGAGGGCTTGCTTATACGTGCTAATTAACAAAAGACCCTGACGCGTTAATGCTTGATGTTCCTGAGCAGAAGTGTTGCACACCGCTTTCAACCTTTGTGCTTGATAATTATAGCCCTGTCAAACTCGTCAGCCTGATCTTTCCTCTTCTTGTGAGTGCTAAATTAATGCTAACTCTCATGCCGGCGCGCTACGGTTTTCCGCAGTTAATGTCCTGCCTATTGCCACATTAATAATGGTGATTCCTGCACTGCTTTCATTTCTTGGTGGCAGAACTGTCTGCTCTACTACCTAATGTATAGTGCCACACAATATGAAGAAAGCTGCTGGATGATAAATTAGGGTGTTGAAAGGGCTTGACATAATAAGCGAGGAGAACCGTGGAAATGATGATGCAGGTCACCAATAAGACAGCAGTACAGATAGCAAAATTGCACTCTGTTCCATCCCCCCCAATTAAAAATAAAATGAAATTACTAGTGTGTAGCACCGGTCAGAGGTGTGTTTTTCAATTCAATTTTGAACAAGAGGAATAAACCCAGTTGCGATTAGAAAAATAGTTTATGCTAACATTTTAGAAAAAAGTAAAAAAATATAAACTACACTGTTTTAATGAGAATGCATATCCTCCACCAACAAATAGTCCAAACAGTGTTGTGGACGTTTTTACTGACTTACTTTAACCATTGATACAGTCAAGTGAAACTGACTGCCTTCAGAGGTCAATTAATAAGTACATAGAGACCATCTGTGTGTAATATCATCTTAGTATAAACGGAGCTCATCTGTGAAGCTTTCAGCTATTTTTTACAATGAAGTTTGTTGCATTACTACAAGTCATAACTGCACTTATTCAAAATAATTACCAGAGACGTCCAGGAGAATGTGATGGTAATAATAATAAATATCCTGGTCATTAACAGGTATTTATCCTAATTTACTGGTCTTACCTCTACTGCCTCCCATCCCCAGTCTCTGTATTTGGGGTCGTGGGTCAATCTCCACATGTACATGTAACTCTCGATGACTTCAGGTCGTAGGATGTAATATCTGTCACTCAGTCTAGTAGCTGTAGCTTCAGCTCCACTGTCGAATCTGAAGGCCTCAGGTCCCAGTCTGGTGGCTGAAAGAGACAGAAACGGAGATCAGACAAAAGATAATTATTTGCACAACGTTTTTTTTCCTTTTCTTTATGTGATCCGTAGTGTTATTTTTGTCAAAAATCAAGATCAAGCACGTTTTTCCTATTGGCACAGAGGCATTAGAGTAGAAATTTGTATAATTTGAAAGATTCCTGTGTGCCCCAAATGTTCAGTTAAAAAAAAAAACCCTCACAGTGAGGCTGTTTGTTACAAAATTGTTCTCTGTTTAAATAAGGCAGGTACAGAGATCACAAAATGTCTGCAAATTGCTGCATTCAGACTGACAATCTGTGAGAAACAAAAAGTCTGAGTCACAGGCAGTACTCGGTTTTCTCGTCAGCTGGCTCATTATGGTGTGCATGCATCAAAAGCAAACATCAAAGCAATTAATGGTTCAGTGTTTTTCTCAGAATAAATTATGTTTAGGTCAAAATACCAAAAGGTACTGAAGGAAAACTGATAACCCACTGAATGCTGGAAAAATGATAAATTAGAAGTTTAAATTAATTTAGAAACAGACTAAAGACTAAAAGTAAATCACAAAAGGCATATTTTAAAGCAACAGAAGGGATAGAGAGGGCAGAAAAAAGGGAGAAAGTACTTTTAATGATCCGATACATCTGTTTTTTTGTGTGCTGTATGTAGAACACTCAGTTCTTCGGCTTGTAAAAGACTTTTTATTGACTCTGATTTCTCCTGTGTTATTGATTTTGATTCTAATTTACTAACTCTGTACAGGCCTGAGAATCTTTGTTAGGTCTACTAATGATTCCCAAGATGACAATTTAGGCTGGTAGAAAGCAAAACTTTGCAAATCAGAAATCTACCACAACCTGCCAGTGGAGCTAGAGACAATTTAATTCTAAACATGTTTTTTTTTTTTCCTAGAAGTTAATATCATCTGTTCTTAGCTGTTGAAGCTCAACAAAGGCCTTCTTCTAAACAAATACTTGAAAGAACACAGCTCCAATTTGAGCTATATTTTGCAGAGATGGAGAAAATACCTACAGTCATTTTGTTGTTCGTAACACAGGTGTATGTCTATATTTAAGTATGAATGTCCTCAATTGGCTTTGCTACCTCGACTGTATGTATTTGAATACTGATGAATATAAAACTCACAGCAGCAATTTTAGCTGCAATCTTTCTGCGCATGGTTTGCAAGTTCACCCCAAGCTATGGTGATTTTTTTATTACTCCAGGCACAACAGATTTCTCTCATCTTTCCTAAAAACATGCATCAACAGCATTGAGGTATTGTGCCAGATATTACTTCATGTCCTCAGGCCTGCATTTCTAGACACACGTCTTGAAGGTGAGTGCACCAGATGGCAAAATCCCATCAACTGTCTTTTCCGATGCGGAAGAGTGGCAACTCTAATCTAAGGCACCCTGTGTGCTCCTTACCTTATGCCTAATTATCATTCCAGCCACATTTCAGAAGGAGCTAATTTTAGCTGTATTTATTTAGGACCTCATTCCTTTTTACTATCTTTGGTTTATGACAATAGATGGGAGGTAGATCAAAAATAAACTGGCACTTTTGGCTCAATTCCTGCTTTAACCATGACAGGCTGGTCTAAACAAACATCACCTGGAAGATTTCTTTGCTAAAAATATTAGATATTTGTGAATATAATATACATTTAATCACAATAAAAGTTTTCTGTATTTATTGCAACAAAGTTCATTTTTCTAAAGGTAAAGTTGCCAACGGTTTTCAGTGGTTGGTTACTGCTGCAGATGCTGATCTGATCTGCCTTTCAAGCTGCTTCTGCATTTCACAGTTTCCTTTTAACAACATGCTGATAACCTCCTCCACTTGCCCACTTCTAATTACATTATTGCAACACTGTAAAAGCATTTTCCTGAAAAGTTTCACCATGGCTTTTAAAGTATGCTTTTTGTTGTTTTTTTAGATTTCTGTGGCTCTCGTGACCTTTGTCTTAAGGGTTGTGCAGATAATGGAGGGAGCAGAGAGTGAAGGAAATGGCCCAGGTGAGGACAGCCATAGACTGTGTATATGTGACGCATGCCATCTTAAATTTTAACATTGATAAGGGAAATACAAATTCCATAGATTTAATTTACACAGACATATATTAATGTATGTATTTACATTAATCTTGATTAATGTACACCTTTAGATAGAACCAATAAAAAGCATTTTTAATGTAGAAATATCAGCCTTTTATCATGAATATCCATGTAATGTATACTAAATATTTGGCTGAGACTTCTTCTGCACGAGTACCTGCATCTTTGAGACGGAGCAAACCCCAGTTTGCTTTAAGCGGTTTTCATCACATTTGCATTGCTGGGTCTAGTGTCTTCCTCTTGACAATACCTCATATTTTCATTACGGTAAGCCATAATTACCTAATTTAACAAGTGCTGGGAATATATCGCCTTGTGTTAAGAATGTTTAAAACTGCTAGACAAGTTTGATATGCATAGAGATGGAAATGTGTCACTCTTATCCTTCACATCATTTCTTGAGTAATCATATTAAGATTTTTTTTCACTTTAAAAATGTATTAAACAGAAGTTTCATTGTATAGCTTAGGCTAGATTAATCTTTTTTTTTAAACTCTGTATTCTTACATCATCAGTTTCTCACAATTTGCTATTAACCTTAATTTATGCAAAGCAATTTTGTATATTTTGAAATTTTATCAAAATCAAGCACATGTCAAAAGAAGCTCACAAATTTACATTACGCATACTTGAAAATTCTCAAGACAATGGTTCAGCTGGAAACTATTTTAAAATCCATATTTTTAAAAACAAGTCTGAGCTTCAGACAGTTCTGGCTTAGTAAGATGAAGTGGCTGTGTTTAAGTCATTTAGTTGATCATAACGGCTACTTGACGGCAACATTTTCTCTGAAAAGGTCAAGACTGAATCAATCAGTGCTGCATTTAGAAGCTTTAATATAAACTATTAATATTTCCAACTAAGAATGAGAAGTTGGTTTTATGTTCATTTTCGCACTAGGTCCTCTTACCAATAAAGTGCTCTATGTTTATTGAAATCGATAACCTTTCCCTCTCTTTGCTGATTTTTGCCCGTCAGTCGCGAAGCTGACAGAGATTTAGAGGAGCAGCAGTAAGCCTTCATGGTATCAGAGTTTGAACACAGATGCATGTCAGCCACTCTGCACAAATTCAAATTTCTCTTCTCTCTTTGATGCTGTTTGCTAATCCAAAAGATGCTAAGCACCACCAGAGCCCAGTAAGAGAACCTGGTGGATGATCATGAAAGAGAAAGCTGAAGAAGCCTTTTGGATCTGAACATCAAAAGTATTCAAAGTGTGTCGTAGAAACTGTTATATGATGGGTTAAATTAGCTCATTGCTTTAGCAAAAGTAGAAGATGAATCCATTAAACCTAACAGTGGGGGGCAAAAGCTTAAAATTTATCCAAAAGTAGGACAGATGCCTGAGAAGAGATAAAATAATAGTCTAAAAATCAGATGGTATACATGATGTACATTATTTTTCTTGTTTTCATTTTCATCCTGACCAAATGGAGTTTTTTTTTTTATACGGTTTACTGTCTGCCTCAATTAATTGCCTTTTTTCTACTTCCTCAAATACACAACTGGGGATTTTTATTTCACAAACACCAAGGCTATACTTCTGTGGTGAGACAAAAAGAAAGAAGCCATTTGGTCCGTTTTAGGCGTGTCCTTTTTTCTATCTCCTGAGGTGCAGCCACACAGAGAGCTTCTTCATTTCATCGAGGATAAAAATTAAAAAGCCTGAGGTCCTTTTAATTTCTAGCATTGCTTTTCTAAACTCGTTTTCTTACCAATTTCCACATTAACCTCTCTTAACAAGACAGAGATTTTGTAAAATAAAAGTATTAATAAAATCTAGAAATTATGGGTTCTGGTAAATTAATATTGCATATAACATGTATGATATAAAAGCTCCTTCATGGGATTTGAGGAGTTAGACTGGACAAAACCTTTTATTAATATTCTCTTCCACACTGTACCAGTGTAAACTGCGTTTTGGGAGAATATATATTTTTTTATATTTTCCAAAGGAAGATAAGAGAAAAAACAATATGTAGCTAATATTCTCTTCTAACCTGACAAGCTGATGGTAAATAATGGAGCAAAGTCTGGTAGAAGGTAAAACCTATGAAAATGAAGGAGCTAAAGTATGAAGAAACTTTAAAATATGACTTCTTCCCACCTTTTTCACACAGATGCATCTCAAGGAAGAAGAATATCGTAGAATAGGGAATTAATCTTTGTAATATAACTATAGATGGATATTAAAGTGTCGTGTTTCAAACCCTGTTGCTTGAGATCTTTTTCTAGTGCAATTTTCAATTCATCCACTTAGCTTTCCTTTAGTATGCTTGGATTCAGAACTGTGAACACTCTCCGTTAGTAATAAGCTTTTCTAGCTTACTCTGCCTTCTCCCTTTTCACGCTAAAGCAAACTCTTTAGCGTGTGCTCATGCTAATGCCAGTGCTACCACTAGCACTAGAGATAGCAGTAGCATCACTGTGTAGCCCATAACAATCTATGTATTAAAAAAAAAAAATTGCTGCAAGCCATAATGATCAGAAATAAAGGTCTAAAATGTATCGCATTCTGCTTTATGATTTAACATAAATGCCAGGTTTTGAATTATTTAAAAAAAATCAAGTTAATAAAATTCCAATTTACTGAACTGCACCTGTAGGTGCAAATCTTTTTTCATTGTTGACACCCCGAAACGTCTACTTACTTGAGCGAGTGTAGCTCTCATGGCATGTGTGTGTGATCTCAGCAGCGAGGTCAAGGTAGTGCTGCCTCTTTTCTGGTGCTCCATCATCAGCGCCGATGCCAATCATGCCCCCAGAGAAGCAGGCCAGGTGACCCATCTTGTGGTCCAGGATGCCCCCCCTCCACTCTGCCATGTAGGTGAGGCCACCTGGGGACTTCTGAACCAGGTTAGCTTCAATCGCCTGCAGTAACAAACAGAAAGGAATAGTATTTTAATCTTTCAGAGTGTTGGCTATGAAATGAGAAACCTTGCTGCAGATTCTACTCGATCCTAATCAGCAACCTTCAGATCTCACATCTGAAGGTTTTTTTTTTTGTTTAATAGGCTCATGGAAGGAGCTGATATTCACCTGAGTACTTTCTATCGATTCTACAATTAAAAATAAAATGTTACTTGCAGTGATAAAATATAAACGACAGTCAAACACTAGTAATTAGTTTGGTAATAGCCCAAAAGTTGATACAGATGTTTAAACAAAACAGCAAAGGTGTGTGTAAAACAACCTTGTAGAACTACAAGTAATTTACTGGTTTTACAGCTGTGCATCAGATAAACATGAATAAACTGTGTCTAAATCCTTATTGATGTTAAGGTGTCAATAAACCAAACTAGAGGGAGAGAACAGACATGCTGCAGGCTTTTGTTTTATATAGATTAGATCTTTGAATCCATGACGATAGGAAGGAATTACTAAATTAATCCTCACTTGTTCACCAATAGATAGACTTCAGAGTTCTACCAGAAATGAAGAATATTAAAGATTATATTTTATCCATCTATAGAAAATAAATTATTTTCCTTAAATCAGTCTGTAAGTTTACTAAAGCAGACAGTATGAGGATTTTTATGCAAGTCTCTTTACAAAGCTGACTAATCAGCAGCTCATGTTGAGGTTAAATACGGGTTTATCATTTTTGGGAAAATTGCAATAACTTAAGCTAAAGAAGCTTCTGGAAAAAAACTAATTTTTAGTCCTTTATTTAAGCAGAACATTTAAATATCATCTCCAGAATGTTTTGTCTTCATATAATTAATTGATAGCAAGCCCAGTTTCATAATTGCAAAACTGTTGCATGTTGTACATGATAAGAATGCTTTAACAACGATGTAGTTCTGGAAATGGAAAATACATTAATATATGGAACCAAAAAAAATAGATATCCTGTTTTAAGAAAGTATATTTTCCTCAGGGTTTAGACTAATAATTTCTACACTAATTAGAAGTTGTTAGTGGTAATCATTGCAGAGCATAATTGGGAAATGTTTTCTCATTGCACACTGTTTTAATTAGCAGTCCACTTTTATTTGAATGCCTAAGGTAATTAGCTGTGCTTTGCCCTCACCTTAAGATTTCTGAATAAACCTGCAGCTGATATTTAACACCACTGTGGTCTATGGCCAATAAATACCAAGACACAATTAAGAAGGAGAATTCGTAATTAGTGGTTCAGCCTTTGGCTTGACCCTTTGATGATAAATGAGGAAGTCTTAATAGAAGCTCGAAGTTATCATAGTGAATAGGCAAAGATTTTATTATTCTTTTTGGGAGGTTTTAAGATCTGTCAACCAGAACACGTTTGTTGTCCTCTCTTTTATGTCTTTCTGTGCTAATTGTGGAGCCCAAAGGTTTTTTCTATTTACTCTGATTATTTCAGCCAGTAGCCACCACAAACTTACTGTAGATTACTTGATACTACGTATCGGCTAAACATTTTACTTTGCTTTCACTGGTTGTCATTAATAATAACTGACTATCTTGAAGATCCTTGTCATTGACTGGAACCATTTTAAGATATTATATCCAGTATTTAGCCTGGATAACTCAAAAGCTGAATTTTTGGGTTAGCTTCAGCTAAGAAACACTCTCATTGTTGTTTTGATGGGTGTAACAACATTTTGTTTTTCTTGTTGGTGTTTTGGGCACTGATTAAAACTGAAAAAGCAAAATCTGGTGTTAACTGGATTAATGTGATTTCCAAATTAGTTGGCTATGGCCAATAAATTATTTTTTTCTTAAAAAAAAAAATAAAAATTTCTGATCAGTGAAACGAACATGTCTAGGCACCACTACTGAAAACAACACTTTCTGATCAAGTTTTCCCTGTGAAAGAAAACTCAGTTATCTTCTATTATATTAGGTATTTAAAATAGAAAATCGGTTTACAATACAAGATATTTTGTGGCTTATTTAGGCTGAGAGAGTGGATAGTTCAGAAAGCAATAAGGAAGGATGACAATTTACTGTTTCATCATTTTGATCTAACATCAAGTCAAAATATTTATGACTGGGAAAAGTTGGGATTGTTTTCGAAGTTTGCAAACACTCCCAGAAAATAGGGATGCATTTTTCTTGAGCTTAAGAAGACTACTGTTTTATTAGTGCTTGTTGCAAACAGCTCTTATCATTTTGTCTCCATTTTAAAAAATAAAACCTTTATACATCTGCTGATATATTGCACTCTCACATTTGTTGTATTATGCATCTTTTCCTTGACATTAATAACTGGTGGAAACACTAGAAAAAATATTTTTATATCTGTTTTTATCTCTTTTATCTCTTCAAGGGAAATTGGAATCAGGTAAAATTGGAAATGGCAGATTAAACATTTACAAAAACTAGAGGCCGGAAATCAACCACAAAATTCAGTTTGCCTCCTCTTCAGCACAAACATGCTCTGTTTTATCAGCTGTGTAGCTCAGGGTGTAGAAGGTGCTTATGAGAGACGATGTTCTCAGGTCGGAGTACTTCCTGTACTTTTTGTGTTACATTTTGACTTGTTGAGACAACAAATTACCTTTGTTTAGCACAAACATTAGAAATACATAAACCATCAATGAGTTGAACACTTAACATTTCACTAAAATGGTTAGTTTTACTCTAATGCCACCAATACAAAGTGGTTATGAGTTTGAGAAACTTTCTAATAGCAGCTATTTAGTTTAGCAAAATGGAGTACTCCATGAGCTAATTTATACAGTGAACTATATAATATAAAAAAGAGCAGATCTCTATGTGTCTATTACAAGGTAACATTTTTCAAACCTCTAGTGCACTGTAGTACATCTTCTTTGCTTCCTCGTCGGTCTTGTCTGACATCAGGTAGGATTTTATCAGATACTCATAAAAACTGTCTCCAAGGCCACCAATGGAAACATGGTCTACAGAAAATAGAGGGAAAAATGCAGCTTTACAAACAAGTCATATAAAAAATGTTCCAATCTTACAAAACAAACACTGGACCATATTTCTCTATACAAGTAAAGAATAATTTTCATTTTATGGTGAAAATTTAACTGTCTAATTTAGCTAAATTTATTTGGTTTGATCATAGAAGTATTAGAAATAATCATCTTGAATATGTGTAAGTCTCAGTTATATTTGGCTTTCATGATTAATTCATAGTGTGCTGCATCCCATACACTCCTGCCACCTGTTTTAAATTAGTTTTCTCCAAACAAAAACCTTAAAATATTCAACGCGTCAATTTTCCAAAAGGACACAGAAACCAAAATCAATTAGCTGTTCTTGCTCCTCTTGCTGTTCTATGTCAACATTCTATAAAATATTAAAGGATATGATTCCATAGGAGTCTTTATCTATTCTTTCATGCTCCATTCAAACACAAATACCTCTGCAGACTCCTTCACAAGGTTATCTCTGTGCCGCTGTGTCTGTCCTTGACACAGACAAACGAGGGGAGCCAGAGCTTATTTTTCCTTCTCCTGATATTTATGTACTGTTCAGCTTCCCTGCATGCTCCTCCGCAACAATTAGCTGCTGTAATCATACAGATTAGCACCTTTTTCCTCCCAGCGTCATCTTATCGCCTTGATCTTCCCCACCCCCCACTTCCTCTCAGGTAAATTGGAAAGATCTATTTTTACAAAGTAATTGAATTTATTATTATTCCAATAACCCAGAGCTACGGTCGTCTCATCGTCACTGCTACTCCACTGTATGAGAGTGATATTTAAAATGAAAGGAAGCGGGTGAATGACAGAGGAGCACCGAAAAACGCTGTTGACATAAAAGGCGACTTGCTGTCAGATGTGTGAAATTCAGACAAAGGAGTGAGAAAAGGTAAACGGTGTGATCAGGGATCACACTTTCTTGTAATTCTGATCAACTCTATGAGATACACAACAGAGGTTGCAAAACCTTCAGAAGAGCTTGCCATAAAATCTCAGAAATTAGTTTGCCTTTAAGATTTGTTAGATATTTAGAAGGCTGTTAATCTCAAAATTAGAAACATTGTTACAGAACAATTACATAAGAACATATTTATTAGCGTTTACAATGTTAAATATCACATATACACTTACGCTGAACCCAGTTGCCGCTGACCGGACTGAGGAAGTTCGGATACAGGCCGTGAGGTTTTTCAATTTTGTTCAGGAGCTTCCTGATGCTCATCACCTGCAATAATAAGTCCTCAGATTTAGGCAGTGTGGCAGTTTCGGAAAGCGAAACGCATAGTGGTATATTTCTAGCATTTATCTCCATTTCTTAGACCAAGCTCATAGCTAATGAAGAAATCTGACTCTCCAGAAATTATCACCCAAGATCAACGACAAAACAAGTTCCACTGCAAAGGTACATAAAGCCACAAAAGCTCATTGCTTAAAGAAGTTTGCTGTTCATAGTGCCAGAAGCTTTGGGAGGTCAGTGAAGCAAAGCCCAAGAGTTGGGGGGAGATTCACAAGGTGTACGCTACAGCTGTTGCTTCCTGGTATTAAGTCGCTCCTAAACCAGAGTCGATGTCAGGAGCATGCTGCCTGGATTAAGGAGAGAAGAGACTAGCTAGTCTAGTCTATAGACTATTGCTTATTGGTTAAATTCCTTCTCTCATCTCTCTTTTTTTTCTGAAGCACGAGTTCACATAGTTTTCAAGGCCCAAGAGTCTAGAGGAAACTGACAACTTCAAATAAGTAATTTTGTATGTATATACCCTTTGGTGCCAATTCAATTGTTTAAAACTTCAACAGAGTCCACTCTTCCATCAAGCAATTGTATCTCAATAGCCGTCTCCTTATGAAGCAAAGTGTACAACAATGGGCTGGTCTTTGCAGGCTAGTACTTTTTAAATTGTACTTAAATATATTCACCTTCCGATTTTATTCTAATTTACAGACATTTTCTCGTAAATGAAAAACAACAAATGCAGTCTGTAAAGATTGTAATACTGTATCAGCTTATAGTTAAGCAAATAACTTGAAACATAATAAAATGTTTGGTATATTGAGTTGTATGTACCTTCTCTTTGAAGACAGGGTTGTTGGACAGCTCTGTCAGATGCACAAATTCAAGGTGAAGGGTCCCGAACTCGGCCAAGATGCTGCTGCCAGCCGAAGCCCATCCCCAGCTCCAACTCGTGCCGCTGCAGCAGAGAAAAGATTAAGACAAGATGATGGTAAAGTATTGATACTTTTGAACACTAAGGCCTCAGACAAATTCAGGTTCATCATCAAGATCAACAAACACGCCTCCTCTGTATGTACAGGATTTCACTGAATTAATGTGATTACGTCTCTGGATATTTGTTGGATGCATTTGTCTCGTAAAATGCATTTACTTCATGTTTGTTGTAAATTGGGGCTACACAAAATTATAATTTTAAAATAAATAATAGAAAAAAAATAGTGATTTACTTAGTGGATGATTTGTGATGCTCCATTCAGTACCAGGAACTAATTATTATGAAGGCCAAGCACCTGGTTTTATATTATGATAAACTGCAGGTTGGAAGCAGAACACAATGCAGTGAATATTTTATATTGTCTGATTGCTAAAACAAATTTTACACCTGATATATTTTTTAGACAAGCAAAACATTCTGAATTACTATTGCCTAAAAAATCAACTAATTTTAAATCCCTGAAACATAAACTTAACATATGCCAGCAGCGATTAATTTAAAGTTTAATGAAGTGAATTTGAAACCCGTGATTTAAGCTTTTAAAGATTGGCCAAGAAATGATGAAAAGACATGCAGTAAATGAAAAATGTTATCAGTAGCATCACTTTGGAAATCTAAATTTATGTAAATGATTCAGTCAGAAATAATTAGTGGAGGCAGAGTGGACTACAGGAACATCTTGTTAAGAATATCAGATAACATGTAATGAAATCAGCTGGATTGTTGGGGGGAGCGAGGATATATGGAAGAAAAAACCAGGGCAAAGGCAGGCGTGTGACTCTGTGCTTTGATGAATGCACCCATTAAAGCTTTGTATGCTGTGTCATTAGTCGTGCTGGCTCAAGTCATCTGTGATTCCTTGTTTATGAGGAATCAATCAGAGAATCTACACAGAGGTGCAGAGCAGCAGGTGCTGTTTGGAGAACAACGTGCATCACAGCCACAAATCCATCAATCTTTTTACACTCTTTAAGGAATGCAAGTTGTTTTAATAGATATTCAGAAAAAAGTTTATTGTGGAGACGATTCATATAACGTTATGCATAATGAGCTGAGAAAATAAATTCTTTTTAACTAACCAGCTAAAACATTTTCTGAGACGTTTTTAATGAATGGCAAAGGCTAAAAATATAAATAAAACATTAACTAATTTGGATTTAGCAAGTGTAGAATGGTAAATCTAGATGCAGTTTAAGCCATTCCTGGCTGAAACCGATTTTCAATTTTCTCAGGGATCTGATTTGCCCATTGTGATTTAAACATATCCATTTTTTTTCTTGTTGTGATGGAAACAGTTGTTTTGTATGCAAAAGAAAATGAGGGAATTACAACATGATCGATCAATGTTTTATGCATCAAAACATTTGTTCCTAGCCTTTTTTTTTTTGGAGGGAAGGGAACTGGTTTCCAATTTGAGTTAAATGTCCAAAATTATTGCACGTGAAACATAATACAGTGGCACACAGTACAATTTGTCTGGTTTTGAACATGTTGGTTTAATTTCTGAATGCATGACATGGAGAGAAAGGTGCCACATTTGCTCATGTTACTAACCAACAGTTGGTAAATCCCTCTGGTTTACCACTTGCAGTCTGATGTTGTGTCATTCTAAGGTCTTGGTTCTTTTTACCAACATAAACAGTTACTTTTTAAAAGCCCATCTACGGACAAGTGCTGCAAATTAGTTGTTGCTATTGCACCATGATGCAAACATGGGACTGCTGTTTTATTCAGTTTGATAATGTCGATGTGTGTCTGTCCCTATCAAATAAACTTTTAAATAAATAAATACAGCATCATTTCTCAAGGCCTTGTTTAAAATCTGCGTACATAAAGTTAGCTTGCTCTAGTATGAAACATTTTTAGCTCAACATGTAAAATAAAAAAAAGTAATAATAATCTACAACAGGCTGCACAGCAGAAACCGGTCCTATGTTTGAATTCATATTTCCTATTTTTACATTTGCTCCTTTTTGTTGTGTGCCCGTATTCTTCCCTCTGAACTTTTTATTCTTGTTGGGTTTCATCTGTTCGCTGCTGCAGCAAAGTGAATCCCCTAGCTGAGGGATAAAACAGGTTTATTCTATTTCATTCAAAACACATAAGAAAAACTCCCTGTATAACTGAAGTCTTTGTATACGGTTCTACAAAACAATGTGGATGCATCTGTAGAAACTTGTACGCATGTGCTCACTTTGGTTTGTTTTTGTGTGAATAACCAGCATGCTTCTTCCTGTCCATCTGTGCCATCAGCACATGTTGGTGATGTCTCTGAAATTAACTGGAGAATAAGGTAATTAAATCCGCCAGCAGCTGCCCAGTTTGGCTGCTAGTGTAATTGGTAGCAGGTGGATGACAGAGGTGCCAGGAAGTGTCTTATACGAAGATAAGATTAGGAGATGAGAGGAGAGCGACTAACAACTGTGGGATTTACAAAGGAGTCAAAAAGAGATAATTCAATCAACCATTATGGAGGATTTTAGATGAAATCTCAAAGGAAACATTATGCCCCAAATTTTGCCTTGTGCTCATGCATGGTAAAATTACAGCAGAATAATCACACTGTAAGAGTACAAGCTAATATTCATAATTTGATTTCACAGCAAAAAAAAAGGTGTTAGAATCAACCCTTACTGCTTTATCATTTTTCTTTCTTCTTTATCTGATTTCAGTTTTTCTGTGAAAATAGCAATATCTCCACCGTGGTACAAAACATCCTAAACTCAGACAGCAAAAGATGCAAAGTAAACAGCTTGAAGTTGTTCTGCGTGACCGTGGCGTTAATAACACTGTGTCAATAAAGGTTGAGATTAGAAAAGCAATGACTTGGAACAGATTAGAAATCAACAGCGGCCCTAAAAACATGCTAATATAATTCAAAGAATCAACCAAAGAACATATAAACATAATAATTGTCAACCAGCTGTCATCTGTTATTAAACTCAGTCTGCAGTGAAGTCTTTGTGCATTTTTTAAGATTAATGTGAATATAAAATTATGTCACCATTATGCAGATTAGAATTGATATGTTTTTTTCTTTATGGCCCTTCTGACACTTAATGAAGCAAACCGTCTTCAAGTGCATCTCAATGAATAAGTAATAAGGTGGAATAAAGACGTATTACACACATTGATATATTCCAGATGTTTACTTCTATTAATCTTGATGACAATGGCTTACATATATTGAAATTCAAAAATTTATATTCTTAGAAAGTAAAAATATTACACAAGATAAAAAAGTAACTTTTATTTCATGACTGTATACTATAGACAGCCACACATAATATAAATTACTTCCTAGAGAATCTGTCTGTTCAGCGATGAATAAAAGCATTGTAAGTGAAAGTAATGTGGAAGACAAAAAGTCTAGAAGACAATATCGTCCAATCAAGAGTTTTGTAAATGTTCCTAAGGTTGGAGTGCAGGTGGAGTCGGTGCTTTCAAGAGCTACAGCACTCAGACATTTCCAGAACATGGTCAGTGGTTGTTGCACTCCATGTGTTAAGCCACTCCTAAACCAGAGACCATGTCAAAAGCATCCTTCTTGGGCTAAGCAAGGGTATCATAATTTTGCTTAGTGGTTTAAAGGCTGACAGTTAATTTTACTTTTAATTTAGAAATCAAGATCCCAGAGTCTGGAGAAAGAGAAAAGGAACCAAAGTTAAGGGCAAGTGTGAAGCTTCCACTGTTGGGGATAATTTGAGGAAACCCTTCATATGCTGGTGTGTTAGTGCCCATAAAGAATCTATTGAGTATCATCAAGAGAAATATTACAGACACCAGACCCAATAATGTAGACAAGATAAAGACCGTTATTAAAACTTCTCAGACTTCTGTAATGGAGCCAGTGGGGGATTATCGCCACGCCACGCCACGCCACGCCACGCCACATTGATGCAGTAATTCATACAAACGAGTCAAGTGAGTAAACATAATCTACTGGTCCTATGTAATATTCAAATTTTCTGGGACGCTGAATTTTAGTTGATCATTAGCTGTAAGTGGAGCTGGGTATTAATTGCATTTACTTGAGTAAAACTTGAGTAAAAAAAAAAATACTTTTTTTTCTACATGAAATATATTATCAAGTAACCATATTCTTGCTTGAGTACAATTCCAGCCACTCATTCACCTTTAATTTCTTCTCTAAAGCAGACATTTGGTGGGACTTCTGGTTTTATACACCAGCTTCATTTTCCAATGTAATCTTCTATCTGTTGTAAATGTTCAGCCATCCAGAGGTTTGGTGAATATACATTAAACATTAGGTATTGTCACTACAAGTTATTTTCCCTGTTCTAACATACACACCATCTGCTATGCTTTTTTTTAATTATTATTTTGGAATGGTTTATTTTTACTATATATTTTTTTTATACCATTGCTTCAAGTATCAGAATGTGCACATGATTTCATATTTTGTCTGTATGGTTACATCACATTACCTAATTAATTCAGTACTTGGTACTCGAGGAGCATTTTTACCAGATACCTTTTTAATCAAGATGTTAGGATCACTTTTTCCTCATTTTATTTATGTATGCGATTGCTGAAGTAGTTCTACACTAGAGCTCAATTTTTGCCGTTTCTCCCCTCCTCGAGCTATAAGACATGATCATCAAAATTACCAGAAATAAAAACTTTAACCCGTGGTTCTCTAGGTTCAGTAATACTCTAGGTAGAGATGCACCTGTAGAACTTAAAATGTGGCTTTTCACTTGTATCAAAACTTGTCTTTCTCTATTAACTACATTTTTCATGAATAGACTCAGGCCCTGACTGATGCTGGTTTTCCTAGTGGCTTGTTGAAGACGAAGGGCAGTAGGAGGTGAAGACGGATGCTGAAACTCACCTTCCCAGGTTGATGACTCCTCTGGGGATCCCTGTTGGCGTATTAAAGGCAGGTAGCAACTTTTCTCCCAGCTCCACCGCTTTATTTCTGAAAAACTAAAAAGAAAACGCAAAGGAAAGCACCTTGGTGAGCCGACCCACACATTTACAAGTCTCATAAAAAAATATATCAATATGGTTCTCAAAGAATGAAGACTCATGGTGACAGAGTGAGAATCAAAAGCTTTGAGAAGATCTCCCTCTAGTTTTACCTTTAAAGCTAATTATTTAAAGCCTGATGCAACAGAACACAGTGAGGAGTAACCGAATGAACGTCGTGTGTAGCAGTCGTCTTCCTAATCTCTACTGATACCAAGACTGAGGTTGAAGCAATGTTTGTCAGATCATTAATACGCTGGGTTGTCAGTCACCAAATCTCATTTTGCTAGTAGGAATGATGAATAAAAAGAGCAATACATTGAAATCCTGACAAAGAATGAGACGTCTGAAGAGATTCAAAGACAGCTGAGGTGAAAAGAGAAAAATTCATGTGAGAGACAGAACAAAAAACCCAAAGAGGAAGTGAGTGAGGAGAGCCATGTACACTGCGTGAAAGGGGAAAACAAAGTGGAGAATGCAGCAAAAATGTCGAGCTGTGACTCGGCAGAAAAACTGAAGAAGAGGAGAAAATTGAAAAAAATAAATTGCAGCCAGATGGGAGGAAACCACTGACCTTCAGTATAAGGATTGTTATTGTGGTGCAAGTAGTTTTTGCTGTGTGCAGTTTGTATTGTGCAGTGATTTTGATGGGACTCTGTTAGCTTGAGTGAATATCTAATACTGCAACACTATAGGAGCTAATGCTGTAATATTAGTCTTTATAGCAAAAGTGTTCAGGGTTGCGAGGAGAGCACATAATGCTACATTAGAGTTAGCAATTGATTCTGTGTGCTACAACTTAAGCCCCATTTAGTTTTTCAAAATAAATACAATCAGCCAAACAAATTATGGTGATACACTTTGGAATCATGGATCTGCAGACGTCTCCTAATGGATCGCAGCGGTGAGAAGTGGCTCTTCAGGGTATTCAAAGGAGGCTCTGGTTATACCCAGATATAACAAATAATAAAATAAATTCTGCCACAATTTTTTAAAATATATATCAAAAATGCACAGAGGTGCAGCTCTTGCATGTCTGTAAAACATGTACAACTCTGAGATTTAACTGCTGTATATTAATTGATATTTAAGATATTTCCCTTGAATTTAAATAATGTTATAAGTATATTTTTTGTTTTGCAAGCAACTTTAGCACCCAATCAATTAATGATTACTGCTTTAGTTCTTGGTGCTTACCTCCAAATACAATATAATCGGCTAATCTTGGTGAAAATATTTGCTGAATTATATGAAGCACATATTTTTAAACTACACTGCTTTCATTATCTAGGTTGACTGATAGAGCAACATCACAGCCATTTAGAGGATTTACACAAAAGATATGTGGATTACAGAAACATACTCTGCTAAAAGTGATATGTTCCATTTCAGAGCATAAAGAAAAGTTTATTGTTCCTCTCACTTTAAAAGTAAAGATATAAAGTCTGTCTGAAAAATTCCTTAAAATTTTATTGCAGCTCCAACTTTCAATACGTTTTTGCAATTACTCAAGCCAATCGAGAAGTCTCATAATCGTGGGTTGAAGTTTTGATGCTAAAATTCACATCTTTTACTATTGGGACAGGAGCAAGATGTAAGTAGCAGGATCCTCTCAGCTTCAGCATGTACCTAATTTCCCTACAATGAAAATGCATAAAGGCAACATCCAGAGTGACACAGACTGACAAACATCATAAAGGTTCAGAAAAATATTTAAGACAGAGGCCGGTTTGTGTTGCCAGAGTCTGTATTTCGAAGAACTGCAACATAACACACACTAGCACCAGTTCAACATGAATGGAATTGGTGGGCAAAAACACTTAGGGAGCACTTACACAGAATTGTTTATTCTATCTTGTAGCAAGCATAAGGTTAGCTTTCAATTTACTGTGTTATTTAAAACCTTTCCTTGAGATTTTGAAACACTGAACCTTGCTACTAGGTAGTCATATACTGCTGCTTTCAGACACAGAAATAAACAGTCTTGAATAACATTAGAATAAATGTATTCCGATTCATGCATGGAAAGTAATGAGCAGACTGTTTTTTCAAGCTGCATGGGGTATTTTATTTTTTTTACTTTTCATAAAGTGCTTAAAATAATAGTCATACAGACACTGTCGCAGGTGTTTATACAGCTAAACACAGGGGACCATACTGAACAAGCTCTTTCAAAGAGCTCAAACATATTATAAAACTATGGCACTCCTAAAAATGGGCTTTAGTGTTTGCCAAACAGAAAAAAGCCTATCAAGGATTAAAAACTGGTAGTAAATACTTATTTGCCTACGTCTTTGTTGAAATATTTTGCAGCTTAGACCATGACATTTTATTATATATATATAAAAACTCCCCTAATTTCTAGCTAACAAAAAATATTATTGAGAAATTATTTTGAACCAAACACATCAAGAAACGTTTGCAGGTAAGTTATTGAAAAAAAATTCTAACTTGTGACCATTTTTCAAAAATAGGTTTAAAAGTTTCAGCCTAGTTTTACTTAGGTGCCCCGCTACAGCTTTTACAGAAGAACAGAGAGCATCCACCGCCTTGATGTGCACAACTAAGGTTTTGTTTGCTGGTCCTCTAATCTGTCAAAGTGAACATTAATGACCCACCGCCCAGCCTCATTTCTCTTTATTTGTCCTTTTCACCAACACACAGATTAGTAGGTTGTATGTTTATCATGAACTTCATCGCTGTAATGTAGTTTTGTTCTGGCAATCATTTACATTTAAATAAACCGCCTCAGCTACATTAAGTAACAGACGGGCATAAAATAAAGGCTGCCAATTACCTTACACTCCATTTATTCTTGTTAGCTGGTTTATAAATTATTTGATTGATTACAACAAAACCCCTTCAGCTGCTATCTGCTCTGTGATTTACTGTATGCAGCACACATGCTAAGTGGAACGTTGTGTCCATAAGTCAGTCTCTCAGACAAGCTGGTGGCCTCCTTAGCCACAGTGATCCTCCTCCAACGCATGGGCTTCATTATTGAGATGGCACTCCAAATGCATTTTATGTGTTTGCACCTCCTACTTGTCCATTCAGGAAAGCTAGACTATTTATACATTCCTGGGATGGATATTTTTATTTTTAGCATTCTCCCCCCTGTCTGATGAAAGAATGGAGAACCTCTCTAAAGAGCAACATTGATCGAATCAGACAGCCGACGGGTCGCTTTCTTTTCTTTTAGTTGAAATTCACAGTAGGTTTGTGGATGGGGGCTCGACACAAATGGCTCTTCTATCAGATCCTAGCTGCCAAAAACACTCATCGGGTATGCATGTCATCTCTCCCACAACAAACATCATCAGAGTCCACAAAAGTGAAGCTTTACTTTTTCTGACACTCCTATTCACCAGTAAAACCTCTTCAGGCCTCAGAAAATGGGCCCAGGCCGACTTATAAACCCCAACCTGTTTGTATTTTACACAGAGGATTGTTTGACTTGATGGAGATTGAAGTCCTTAGATTGCTTTAAAAATAAAAGCTTCTAGGTGTCAGATATGAATGGAAAAGCCTCAGCTAGAACTTGCTTTTACTGAAAATCTAAATTTATATTAAGCAGAGCAAAAAATGTTCTGTTCTAGAAAGCTGGCTATGTTCTCCACTCTGCAATACAGTTATAGATTTGATTATATCACAACCTAGAACATTGATTTCTTATTCACTATAGGTCTAAGTAGTGCAGAAAAATAGCCAGATGTTTCTAATCATGTCCCAGTTACATAAATAAATACCTAATTGGCATTAAAAGTTATAATTAAGTGCAAGCATGGCTTTTTGGTGAAAGCATACTGCCAATAGCTTATGGCAATAATTGGATTTGACCTGTTGTACTAAATGTTAAGATAAATGTCAGTTTGTCTTATAATAATCCTTGATCTTCTTATTGTAACAGACTTTTAAAATTAAAGCGATATTTTCTACTTTAACACCAAAAGACATTCTGCATAAATTATTTGTCATAGAATTTAATATTTCTTAAAGTGAGTTGAGATTTATTACCAGTTTCTGATGTAATCCAGACGCAAGTGAATAAAGCAACAGCAGCCAGAACTAACTTTTAAAGAACTATATATTGGACAAAAAGATTACAGAACTGTTTGATTAGTTAGGGTAAATGTTGCTGGGAACAAATATATCACCATATTAACTTAAACTAAAAAAACGGACTATTTTATATTGAATATATCCATTCACACATGCGGTTGTTTATGAAAATTTAAAAGCAATCGAGCGATCCTTTAAATAGTTGTTAGAAATTTACAATTTCTAAATCCCTGATATAAAATGAAAAACTATGCAACCATTTATTATCAAGACTCAGCATCTTAGTCACAAAACTACTGATTCCACTTTTTTTTAGCTTGACGGTTAGCTTATACCAGCAAGACAATTCAGCTGGTTTTCCTCTATTTTATATTTGGGACACATCTTCCAGTCTTAGTAGAGAGGTGACGGGCACAGAGAAACTGAAATGTGGCAATAAAATTGAAAAACTGTGTGACTGGCCGCTGATGGGTTTTAGAAAATGTAGAAGAGCTTTTTAGGCGACTTGAATCCGTCACTCACAGTAAGACAGTTTCTTTCTAAAAAATGGGAGCTTTTAATGAGAGAACAAAGCTCTGTCTCTTTAATAGCTGGCATCACCTCCACTTTACCCACATTAAAGCAGTAACACATGAATCTAGCTGAAAACCTGATCTATTAAAGATGAGAAAATGGCTGGTAAGCAACAACGGAAAGCCTGCCTTCAGTTTGAAGATGTATTTCATCACAGTTTCAGAGGAGCGCATGAGACCTCCTTGATTCTGTCCTGTAGTTCTGACAGCAAAACTCATGCAGCAAGCATGCATAATATCTCAACAAAAGCCGGTGTTTTAAAGTTAGCAGTGTCACCTGTGCAAGATGTGCTCTGAAGTCATATCAGGTTCCAGAGCTCTGCAAACAACAAAATGTAAAAAAAATAAAATAAAATAAAAATCTGGTTTGTTATGAATTGCTTATTCTGCCACAGAAGTAATGTTTTCTCATCAATTCCCCTTGGTCTGAATGTCGCAAGAAAGTTATTGGACCTGTTCAAACTATATTGTACAAAGCAAACACACAAACTTGGAAATTAACAGAGGCACCTCCACAACAAAGTGACACAAACCTTATGACATGTGGAACAGCAGGGTTAAAGAGATGTAATTCATCAAACAACTTTAATCTTTAATCTAAATAATATTGGTCATTGTACAGCGTTTAGGTTGGATCGTAATGTTTCCGCAATTAATGATACATGCCAAGAAGAAATTGTAAAACTTTTTTTCATAAATTCATTTTAATTTCCAAACATTTCTCATTTAACAAATAATGACTTATTCTATGTCACGTAAGTGAGACAATTCTTCTTGAACCTTTTTAAATCTAACAAATTCGGTATTTGGGTTTATTTATACACTTTCTTGTTCAATAGATTTTCTTTTTTAAGTTAGTGAATTAGTTGGCTTCTTTTCAGCAGCTCTATGCATTTTGGTGTCTAGGCTTGAAGATGGCTTCCTGAAGTTAAAATTCATTATCAGAATAAGGAGGAGAGGAGTTTGTAAGTGACTTTGAGTATGACATGGTTGTAAAATGCTTATAATTCACTTCAGGAAGGGTGTTTAAGCCAAATCTTACCACAGACTAATTAGTCATGTAGAACAAGTTGTAACAGTGTACAGACGAGGAAGGAGAAGCAATCTACATGTATAACGTGTTTTATTTAAGATCAAGTTTGTGCTCACAGCCAACAACATGCTAAAACGTGACTAAAGAACTGCCTCAGGCTAAGGGATATTTAAGTGCCGATTATGCTTAGGTAATAATGAGACTGTAACTTACAAGCTGACTGGATCAAAAAGTTGACTGTTTCCAAGCAGGTTTGTTTGGTTTCTCTCTTGGTAACACCAATCATTATTAGGGTGTTTTCCTGACTCTTCATGAGCCTCATGGGCAGAAACAGGAACACTGAAAATGAAACAAATACTTTACAGGTGTCTCAGACACACGCTGCGGATGTCACTGATTGAAAGGAATATTACACGTCTCCGCTTCAGTTGACTTGTCCAATATATCTCCCCTTTCAGCAGGATCTGACAAGTCTGGCAGGTGGAGACCCTTTGTTGCGCATTGATTTCTTTCTTCATTTCACAAGCTGCTGGTTTGAGCTGACTGAGAAGTTGAAGTCTTCCACAGGTCACAGCACCATCACTCAACTGAACTCTGAAAATCTACACAATAAAACTATTATTCTCCTTATGAATACTTGTAGTACATACGGTATACATAAATAAAAAATAAAAAAAAGCTTGTAATGCTTTAAGAAAATGAGGTCACTTCATTTAACATCTCACTTTAAGTTTCTGTATCTAAACAGATATTACATCTCAATCAGCTAGATGCTTTCTGCTAACTTGTGACACGCAGTCTCGAATCCGCTCGAGTCCCTGATGCCAGAAACAAAAAGTTCCCTGCATAAATTATGCAGCACAGCATTGCCTGAAAGTGATGCTAAAACAGGTCCAATAAATTAGACATCAGAGCTTCTCAGGAAGCAAAACCAGCTGTAAAACTGAAGAGCCCACCAAAGCCCAAATTGGCAAACAAACAAGTGGCGGCTGCTCAATTAAGCTCCTGCTGAAAGGGAGCAGCTCTAAATTAGTTCACATTACAGCTATATTGTTAAGTAATGTACATGAGCTTAGATGCTCTTCGTTCAAACACACGAGCCACCCACATACTGCCTACCCCTCCTTGTGACCCACTAAACTGGGCTTATACAAATGTTTTCAGCTTTCCAACTGCTCCGTCTCCACATTTCAGCAGCTGGTGTTATTTTTGTTTTGCATACAGTGTCACAGCCTTTCACCTCAGCCTATACTGTGCTCTGTAAATAAATTATTAAGTCTGGAACTGGCCTCATTTCACTTTTATTTCCTTTGTACAAATGTGGAAAACATGCAGTTTGCTTCCCCCTCGACTGTTACGCTCTACTTTGAGTGGGTCTATGACTAAAAAAAAAAAAAAATCAAAATAAAATACTTTGAAGTTTGTGGTTGTAACTAAAGCTGCACAAAATAGTGACTCATAATTACTACTGCAATATCAGTGTTTGCATATCACCCATTGCAAAAAAAGGTTGCTTAGATCCAATCTTTGATGGGATGTTAAATTTCCAGATCCTTATAATTAAACTCAGAATATCGATATTGTATTTGGACAGTTTCTGGTACCGACTGCTGCTAAAGCCCGGAACAAAAGTGTGTTTTTACTGACCAAGATGCTAAAGCTCAACAAAAAAATGATGGGATTGTCAGAATGATGACACACAAAGAATCTTGAAAATAATGGATTAATCATAATGGTACCACACTTTTGAGGAATAGCACTAAAATTACAGATTTTCCTACAATCATGCACCTCTAGTTGTAACATGAAAAAACAAGAGAAAGTTTAGGGAATATTAGTACAGCCACTATAGGATTATTCTGGCTACAATACAATCTTTATTCGCCACACGGCAGCCACCGAGTGGCACTGTATGTCTCTGTTTGTGTGCCTCTGATTGCTGCATGCAATAGCACATCTGCATGAGTGAATAGACAACTCAGTGGGATGGCATTTTTATTTGTGTATTTGTCAAAAAAAAAGAAAAAAAAAGAAAATTGAACAAGTTAAATCCTTGAACAACCTGTCTCTGAAAATAATCACAGAGATGATTATAAGAATGGCACACTGGACCTGATCAGCTGCTGCTGCTGCTGTGTCACACCAAATAAATTAGATTTCCCAGTCTCATAGCAACACTCTGTTTACGTATCTAAGGATGTCATACATGATCAGTCCTCCGTGTCGCAACTGACCAGACGTACTCTGTGGCCCATCAATAATACAGCCTACAATTTTCCCAGTGCCACAACCTTTCTGCTGTCATTACCGCGGAAAGGCGAAGGAAGAGGTGGGTGCTGAGGGGAAGCAGAGAGGAGCGCTGTTGGGAGAGCATGTCACATCCACTTCTCATTAGGGCCCTGACAAAGTCTCCCAGGCCTGGTGTAGGAGGACAACGGGCACCTATTGCCCCACTCAGATGCTCACAGGAGCAAACAGTTGCCTTCGTCTGTAGGCATCAAATGACAACACACCCAGAGAAACTGCTAGAAATCTGAGGGATCTTGTTAAGGTGTAAGAGAGAAAAACGCCTTGAGACCGTCTGTCAGTTATGTGCAAATCCCCAAGACCTTTTTATTCTTAGACTCCCTATCAATAAGATGTAATCATCAGCACAGTGTAAGAAAATCTAGACCTGGATATTTTTATGCAAAAACAGCCATGTTCATTATTAATTATTTCAGCATAAAAATGTTCAACTAGAGCTGCATTAAAGTGCAGTGTGTGCCTAGAGATACTGGAGGCTAAGTGATGCATATAATTACAAAAAAACCACTATTAAGAACATTAAAATTATTCAGTCCCAGACAAAGAAATGCAATTTAAATGAGAAACTTGGTAGAAAATAGTAGTACCAGAGGAAAGTTAAATGAAATATGAAATATGGTAATATGAAGGGAGTGATTCTTTCCAAAAAACCTAGAGAAGGGTTCAAGCTAGGGTTGTCTCACCTCCCATAATACACAATCTACCACTATATTTACAACATTATCAAGACGGGACAAGATTTTTCCAGGACAAAGAGGGCTGCCTTACATTTCCAAAATGTCACAAACAAATCAATATCCTGTCCACATTTTAATAAAAACATAGTGGTACTTGGATAATCCATTAAAAGTCACAGTTTGGATCTGTCGGTAGAGAATCTGTAAGATGAAAATAAATGTTTGCAATTACAAATGCACAGGCATAAGTGGGACAACTCAAATCTGTTTATGGTGTGAAAGCTGCAAACAAAGTTTAAGAGGAAAGTAACTTTTTTGTTGAACCACAGTGGGCCTTCCAGAGAACTCAAGAACCAAAGACCTGCTTCTCAGCTAGCAGCGCATCTCCTGATGCTACCTGTGGATGGATGGGCCCACTAGTTCAATCATTGCACTGGTTAAGATACTACAAATGTATTTAATTGGAATCAGTAATAAAAATAGAGTAATGTGATCATAAAAAAAAATCAAACTTTTTCTTTGAAATGATTCCCTCCAGGACCACAAACGTCTTGAAAATAACTGTTGCTTATTATGAAAAGAGATGAAGTTAATCAGTGAGAAAAGCCCCAGCAGACAAGAGTTGTAATGAGATTGGAGGAACGGAGTGCAAAGAGAGGGTGAGGATAAAGTGTGAGGGATAAAACTCAGTCTCAGTGGGAGAGATGGAGGAGGAGGAAGGAGCAAGGAGGGCGGGTGAGGTTTGTGTCTGAATCCCGAGGATGAGGCGAGGCGAGGCAAGATGAGAAAGATTAGATTTGGGTTATCTGTGTGGCCTGGCGTAGATCTCCGCTTCAGTTGGTGATATCAGCTTGTTGTCTGTCGAGCGAGAGAGGAAGGGGAGGAGAGGAGCTCCTGACGGCAGAACCAGGCTTCAAAGCATCAAAGACTCTGCGATGTGAAGAAGAATATGGACGCTGCGATGGTATGCATGGGGGGAGCCATTGCGAGAATGCATGCTGAGGACTGAGAGAGACGGGTATATGCCAGAGGGTGTGCTGTAAATTAAGATGCCACGTAACACGCATCCCAAGGTTAATGTTTGTGGCATGAATCTTTCATTGGAGACAGCAGAAAGTTATTATCTTGTCGCAGCAGACCACAAATAAGAAGGCAGGGACAGTCATACAGACGCTGAATATAACTTCACGCCTCACTCAAGGGAAAACGTAACTAATGACAAAAGCTTTGTGGAAGCAAAACTCCTTACAGTGAAGGAATAAAAGCTTAAATCATCAACGTAGGCACCACAGAGTTTAAAGGAAAAGGCAGTTCAGCTTCACATAATATACAAGCTGTGAACAGTACATGTTTTCAATTAAGCTCAACTCGAATATAATTCATCCTCCAAGAAAACTGAATATGACACTTCTGAAACTCAGCTTTACGAGATCCAAAAAAGAAGAAAGTGGAACCGATAGCTCAATCGAACATTAAACTATTCACAAGTTTGAAAGCCAATAGAAAGAAATATGTACTCGCTCACTTACAGATTTTCATGGGAGGACTGGTTCTTATAACACATTTCAGATCAACCAGCACATTTTAATATAAAGGAAAATAACTGAAGTAAATAAAAAAAAAACAGCTTTTCATTTCACAGATTTAAGGTAAAACAAATATATATATATATATTCAAACCAACGTGGTCCAATCTGAAAATTGTATTGGCCTCCATAAATTATAGAAAATATTAATCACAACATTGTAAAGCAATTTCAATAACCACACCAAGGTTTGATTACTGCATGACCTTGAGAATCACAAAAATCAAAAACAGAACCTGTCAACATATAGACTAAGATCTCAAAACAAACTTACTGACGTTAGAAGTCTGGAATGAGTTACAAATCAGCATTTTCAACGCTTTGCGTTTTAAGGTAACTACAGTGACCGCCATTATCTGCAAGTGTAACAGAGGTGAACCTTCCTCGGAGCGGTGAGCTTACCAGAATCACCTCCAACAGTGCAATGATGGTTCATTCAGAGAGTCTCATAGGAACCAAGATCAACATCTATAGCTCAGCAGATCTTACTTGCCTCAGCGTCAATAGTTGAAAACCACTGCTGACCAAAGAAAACACAAAGGCCTGCCTAACATTTGCCAGAAAACCTCTTGATTCAAGATTGGGCCTGTTGGAAACAAGACTCATTCAGACTGGTGAGACAAAAGTGAAATTATTTGGTATCTGTGTTTAAATATTGTGCATCCTTTTACATCTGACTTAAAACAAAGCAGAAAGAACATTATACTAACAATCATGCATGGTGGTGGTAGAGTGCCGCTTCAGGATCTGTACAACTTGCAGTTATTGATGAAACCATAAATTCTGCTTTCTAGCAGAAAAGTATTGGGGGAGAATTGATCAGTGTGTGACCATAAAGTCGATCACACTTGGAACATGCAAAAGGTAAATGGTTCACAACATGACGAGTGCTTCTAAGTAGCTAAAAAAAATGGAGGATTAGAGTAATCCATGTTAAGGTCTTCACTCAAATGTAGTACAGATGACATGATTGGATCTTGAACAGTTAATTTCTAAAACATGATGTGTGGCTGAATTAAATCAAGACACTAGTCACAGCGATCTAAAAGACATAGGAGCACTGACTCCACATGCCACATTTAAAAACACACCAACTTCAGTTGAAAACATTAGGTTTTCATCAAGTTAAATTTTGATTATTCAGTTATTTAAACGTGAGACAGTAAGTCTTGCATGTAAATCACGAATGTCTTTAAAATTTCACTTACAGCAACAATCAGAAACCTTGTTCAGCTCTGCTTGTTCCACTGTCACCAGAGCAGATGGGTCAGACTACAAAGCACCCGGCTTGAAAGAACAGGTTCGCACAGGGGTTGTTTGGAGCTACACAGTAAACCCTGAGGAGGTTCTATTAAATTCAAGTGGACCTTGAATTTAATAGAACGACAGATGGTTTTTCGGCTGCACACATTTAATTTAAAAAGATAGATTGTTCTCATTCTTTTTTGGATAGCATAATGACATTGTGCTTGGCCTTACACAGTAAATCACATACCTCTTCACCCGATGAGGATACGGTTGAAAGTAAAGTTTCTAACAGGGAAAACTTGTCCTGTTACGCATTGCAATTTCACCACACTGAGGATCTTTCACATATAAGATGTTGCAACTTGTGCAAAGAAAAGTAAAATGCATTTGAGTATCCTGCAACTAACGTCACATCCACAGAGGATATATATATATATATATATATATATATATATATATATATACACCTGAACTACAGACTGGAAGTGAAATGTCCAGAAACAATAGACAATATCCCTCTGCAGTCTATTTAAACACAAACTGTTGATGCGCAACCATTTTTGAGCAACAAATCTCCACCAGTAGCAAGGGGAATGTTGTGCAGCAGATTATTTCTTTTGATGAGCAGAGACACATACATTTCATATGAGGAGCAGTTCTAAACGTTTTGTAAGATCATTTAGATGTTCAGAAATAAAGCTAAAGAGACATTTATATCCGTCATGTAGATGTTTCAGCTGCTCATTTTAATCCATTAATGTATTCTCAGAGGTTTTCCCCTCTGTGTCCACAGACCTATAACTTGCAACTAGGTGAAAAAAATACACATTGACAAGCTAATTTCAAACTCAAATTCCCCAAATTATATTCTATAATGTAAACTCCATTGAAATTTTATTTATGAAATAAAATACCGCTAGTTGTTTATCTGGTGCAATTTTATGTCTTGAAGCATGAAGAGGACAACAGTAATTTTATCTTATACACTGAAATGCATCTGTATCAGATATTGGATGTTTTTCAAAGTGACCCCAACCTGGACAGTCATCTTGCACTTTGCACTGCATGTGACAAGATTCCCAATTTTGCACAGATGGTGAGAACATCAAATCGATGTATGAAACGAAAGATAAAAAACATGGCAGATGTGACTATTGCTCCATTTTCTGCGTACTCGCACCAAATGTTGGAGCTACAAATTTCACCAATGTCTCTTATTCCCACTTTATCCAAAATAATTGAGATTTCAAGCAAATTGTATTGAAGAGCTACTTTTTATTACTGCAGTCGATCCCTTCAAAAGAAGCATTTCCAATAAAAAAACACACCATGAAGCTAGTCATAATGTCAGATTGCACGACAACTTCAGAATTGATCCATGAATACCTCAAATAAATAATTGTCCTCTGGTAAATAAAAACAAAAAAAAACACAAAAAATCAGAAGAATAATAATTCCAGTCTTAATAGGTCACACCCAGTTTTTGATTAGTGGTTAACACACTGCTTTCAGGAAATAACTGCAGTGAAAAAAATCTATGAAACCTAATTTTGTTTTCAAGAAATTGTGCATTATTACTTAGAATGCTTTAAATACATTTTTTCAATTGCTTCAAAAAAAGTTTGAACAAAACCATTTTGCATACACTGTAAGCAACTTCTTATTGGCTAAAATAGGAAATACAAGGTCTGAGCTTACGATCGGGACCAGAGTGTAATCCATGCATCTTAAATGCAGTCCTGTTACACAGCATGTACTCTGTAAAAGTATCAGCAGTACATCTGCCTTCAGGCTTTGGTTTGTTCCCGTTTAACAGGCTGTGCTGATGGGGTGCCATTTTTGCCTGAGATTCAACATGCTGATAAAAAAAAAAATATAGATATATACATGCATTGCTTTGGGATAAAAAAACATGGTGGTGAATTGCTCTCGGTCTTTCACTATTGTTATGACGGATCTGCAGATTCTCCCAGCACCAACCTCTTTCCATTAGGCCACCATCCTTAAAGAGCCTGCCTCGGGGACCTACTTAGATAGCACTGCGTTCCTCACTGCGATTGGCCTGGCAGGCTTCCTGTTGCCTCACTGTTGCCATGGTTTTGGCGGGGGCTGTGCTGCACTGTTCAGTAGCTCCATCTGTCTTTGGTTTCATCTGGGTGGAACGCGCTGTGATTCCACTCATTTTCTCTCCGTGGGGGGGCAGCATCCATCCTGTTGTCAGTCTTCTGTCTGTGTGCTGGCAGCCGCACATCAACCCAACTCCTGACTGGAGTTTAGAGACGGAGTTCGTCGGTAAAGAGAGACTGCTACTTTGGGTTGGACACGCTTCATCAATTTAAAGGGGAAATGACGTTCAGGAAGCCAAACAGATTTGCTTGGCTTCAGTTTAAAGACCCAGGTGCAGGATTCAGGCAACGAGTGAGAAAAACAGATAAATACAGTCGGGCTGTATTCTGAGTTGAAATGAAGGTCATGTATCAAGAAAAATGTTAATTCATGATAAAATGGAAAGCAAAGCTGCTGAATATTATAGACTTCAGTCTGCAAAACTCTGATATCCTGTGCTGCCTGAATAATTCACACTGACTGTAGCAGAAAAGCCAAAGTGACAAGCAGTCCTAAAAACAAAGGCACTGAAGTGACGTGTGCGCTAACAGAAATAACACCACGGGACAGGCTCACTTGAGGGCATCCTGATTTTAGGATTTCCCATCCTGAGATTGGGCTGATTGCAACTCCCTTTCCAAAAAAAGAAAGAAAAAAAAAAAGGTTTCCTGCACAGATCCAGCTCGGCTAGACGAGATGGATTCATTTCTACAGAATCACACAAACTGAAAAACACTGAACAGAATATGAGCCACAGCAGTTGGTGAAATCCAGCTACAGGCATGAGCGACAACATAAACAACAATGAATCCTGCTGACACTTCATCACAAGACGAGCGCTCAGAGTTGTGACCTATCAAAGCAACTGGAATATCTTTGGGCTGCCGACACCGAGTTGAATATTCCTACAAGATGGTGACTAATGGTGTCTGATATTTCGAAGAACAACCACCCCTCCCTCCACATTGAAGGGCTCCTGGGGTCATCTCAGGGATTTCTGTCTCGACATAGATTCCACAGCTCATAGATATTGCATGGGCTTTTGATGCTAATTAAATGTTACTGCTCAGTAACAGCCAGGATAAAGAGGAACAGCAAGAGAAGAGGGAGAGAACTGCCTGGTATAACTAATTTGTTGTCTGTCTCTATAAATGTCAAATATTTATCTTTGTTCATGTATAAAAGAGATAACCACGTTTTAACTTAAGGTACTGATGACCACATAATGTATGACCGCTTCTTTTCATGCAATTCAGAACAAATTGCTTCCTTTCTACATTTCTTAAAACCTAAAGATAGAGTCAGATCTTCCAGGTATCTAAAATAGAGATACCTGCATATTTGCAATTATTTTCTCATCTAGCATGTTCCATGACAAATAAAACTGGACTCTTCAAAAACAGAGCAACCAACATGTTCAGAGTCCGAATATTTAACGTACAACTGCCTTTTGCTATCAATTCAACCTTGCAGTCAAAAGTAAAACCATTTGATTTTAATAACTAATTCATGTCTTAGTTTATTTCTATTAACTTTTAATATTTTGTATTTACTTTTGATAAATAGAGGACAAAGGACAAAATAACTGAGGAAGAGAAAAAAAAAAAATCTGCCGTGTTGCTGTCTAAAAAAAATTCAAATCTACAACTCAAAGAAAAATGTGAGGTTTCTGACAGCAACACCTCTCGCACACATGCTGCCGTTTGCACACCGCCCACCACGTGCGAGAACCATCACTGTGACTACAGCTCAGTGCATGCGTTTTTGTGGACACAAAGACAAATCATGATGGGGCGGCTGACCTTGACGGTCAGTGTTGAGGAAGAACACCGCCCAGCGGCTATCAGCTCGCCACTCGTCTAAAACACAGCTGCTGATCACATCAGGAGGTCCTCAGATGATGAGCCAGCAACCCTGAGCTGCAAAACAGATTCTTCTTCAGGGTGTTCGACTCTGTGTGCTCCGGCTGGATTTGTCACGTCTGAGCGGCTGTGCTCTTGTATGAATCAGTGATTTGGCTCTGGGATGGGGCTCAAATGTTTAAGCGCAAGTTATTGGTGCGTGCAAAACAATCAGCTTAACGTTGGGAATTGTTTGGTTCTCTGTAACAACGGAAAAACCTGACCAGAGGACTGACGATGTGTGCAGCAGGTTAAAATACAACCCACTCTGACGAGCTTTTCTGTGAAAGTCACCCTGACGTGGATGTGAAGTCTTCCCAAGCTAAAGTCAGCTCAGCGCTTCATGCAGGAGAGGAATTTCGTCCTGTCCCAGCTTGGTGAGGAATCGGGGGGCTTGCTGGGGCGAGTCACGCTGCCTGCCATCTTGAGTAAGCCACAGTGGCCCTGTTCAGCCTTGGAGAGCAGACCACCGGTCAGCTTGTGTTAATTTCAGAGGCATGCTGTGTCCGTAGTGGTGACAGAAGCAAAGCCAAGGTGTCTCTCAGGGAGTCACGCAGCCGCTGCTGCCACAATAATGTCCACACGAGAATCCTAACATTTTTCATTCCTTTACACCAGTCGCTGGCAGAGCTTCGGTGCATTTCAAAAAGCAGCGGCATGTGACACGAGCACGGCTGTCAGTGTGGTGGTACGTGTGAGAGAGAACCAGCAGGACCTTCTTTCAGGTGCCAGATGTGTCACATTATGAGAGCAGCTACCTGCTTGGCAGCTGCAAAACATCACGTGTTGGCTTTGTTTGTCACATCTCTCCATCCTCTTTGTTTGGGCCTCACAGAGCAACTTCTCAGACCAGTAACACGTTGGTTCAGTCACCTTAAATAGCCCAATTAGCAAAAATAGTTTATGCAACCAAACTGTTAAATGTCTGAATTCCGATTTGATTTTAACTGAAAATGGAAACTGAACTGACTTAAATTTATCCCTTCAAATTATGTAAGGGAAAGGCCTTTCATCTTCATTTACACACTTCAACGGTATAGTTTTTGTTTTAAAAGATTGTGCAGATTATTTCAGTAGTTAGGTTTTTTATTTTTTATTTTTATTGCTGTATTTTAATCTATTTCATGAGAGGTTTTGGATATGTTTAAATAGTCAATGATTTCAAAAATAACATTTTTTAAGTGAGAAAAACAACCACATTATGCCCGGTGTTTTTTGTTTTTTTTACAACCCCGTGCATAATGTACTGTCAAAGAATAACATTTAAGGAGAAGCAAATACATAATCTAGAGATGTACCATTCAAAGCCAATTTACTGTCTCCGGGTTCTGTAAAAGATTTTCTCGCAAACACAGATTTTGACCAATTTTGAATTCTCTTTAACGATAATAATATACAAGAACATCATTTAAAATGCTTATTCTAGCCTTCCACACATTAATTATTGATATTATGAGGAGAGTTAACATCATACTGATGTATGAAAAATGTGTTCTGCCAAACAACATTTACCCTAAAAGCAAAGATGGAATAATCTCAGAATTGAGATTTTGAATAGTTTTTTACTCTCTGCATGGTTGGAGGGAATGGGGGCACACCGACCCCGTTTTCACTTTTACAAAGTTTTATTTGTGCATGTTTCAGAAACTGATGGTGTGACAGGAAAATCCCCTCCGCTTCCTCGCTGTCCAACCGTGACCGTGTTCCCGTGCTCCTCCTGAGCATCGCACCGCGCGAAGACTGTGGGAGGGTTAACTCTTCTAAAGACTTTCCTCACACTAAAGAAATTGTTCTCACATAATAGGACAAAAGAACCTAAATGGAAGCAAAAACTGATGGAATAATTTTAGCAAAACACAAAATAAAAGAATAAAATTCACACCACTGGAATACATTTACGTGAATCAGCACTTTCTAAGAGCATCCAATCAAAAATAATGGCCAAACTTTAACACTGTCATTTAACATTGCGGCCTAATAAATATTGTGTTGAACATAAGACCGTTCTCACACAGCTGAAGTGACACTTCTGCTGGAGCAGATATCATCACTGCCAGTTTTCAGAGAAAGCTACAAAATGAGTGATGGACGGGATCAAAAGTTTGAAATCTGGAGAAACATGAGAGAGAACCTTCACTCAGTGAAAACCTTTAGCAACTGCCAGACTGCATGTCCATTCTCTCTGAGCGATTTGCATCGTGCCAAAACACAGTTTGGCACAAAAAGAAAGCCCTTCCCAACCTCACTACGCTGGCCTTATGCCTAGTCACTGCTAGCCTCTGCCAGTTTGAGCCAGTGTCTCAACATAGGAGAGAAGGACATTCTCTCCCCATGAATGTCTGACAGGCTAATCAAGAAACATCCCCCACTGAGTTACAAAGCGTGTTAAGTCGATCAATGCAATCATGGAGCTGGCAACGAAATCACACAAAGATGAGGTTCATTAAGGCCTAAATTAGTATGCAACTTCAAAGGGGAGCGCTGTGATTGGCTCTGATTGATATCATTATGGAAATGTTGATTGTGAAGCCACAGCTCTTAAGACAGCTGGCTGCAAAAAAATAAAAGACCTAATCTCAAAGAGGGAAAAGAAGCCATGACTTTATGTGGGGACAGGGAACTGAGCTGAGGTCACCATGTGTTCAATTTTTGGCGCTAATGAAATGTCATGCTGGCCTGAATTGGACCAATCTCGGCTCCCAAAAAAAGAGGAATTTGAGGCAAATGAGCTCAAAAGGGAAGCAAAAACAGTGAAGGAATTGGCCCTGGAGAATCGACATGTTGTAGATTCACTTTGAGGCAGCTACATGGATGAGCAGGTGAAGTCAAACGGAACAGTACGGACGTGTCCCGTCATCTCCTGGGATGCAATTAGAAGTTGATGTAATCATCACGTCCAAAAGGGTGCCTACGCATTTTCTCCTTAATAAGACTTAGGACGATCCACTCTGTATGCATCTGTTCATCTGACAAAGTTACCTGAAGCTGAGAAGAACCAAGTTAATTCCACCTCAGCTTAGTGTTACACACATTGGTATTAGCTTAGATCTGAAGAACAGGACAGACACGTGTGATTTGTGCATAGCAAAAAGCATATATAAAATTATTATTGTAAATCCTTCCAAAAACTGATCAATTGAACAAGAAATACAGCATGCTAGATTATATTTTACATTGCAAAGTTACTATTTTTTCAAAATAAAATGTGTATAGAGATTGCACAAACCTACTTTAATGCTTTAATCTAGTGAAACTAAATTGAAGTGAAACTAAACCTTAGATTAGCCTGTCTTAAACATCTGATAGTAAAATGTCACCTGAAATTTTAACAGTTCATTAGTGTTTTTTGTAATACTCCTTACTGTTTGCATGAATTTAAATGTTGCAAAAAAGATTACATTTTGCACGGCAAGAACTCAACAACTTCCAAATGCAGATTAGCCAGGAGGATTTTACTATCAAGCTATTAATTACAGATATGCAGCACTTCTTTTCCTATTGAACTTTTATTTTGCATCTTCTTAAATAAAATAACATTTTAGATTTGCAACATTTTGTCAGCATACTGTATGTTTTGTGACAACTTTAGCATGTGTTTTGCACTATTTTTTAAAAATCACATCAAACTTCTCTTCTCCCTTTAACTCTGTTCTGATCCAAACTAAGAGCTCCAGCTTTCCACTGAACACCATCATGTTTTCATCTACTGGTGACCCACGTGGAACACATCCCTCCCCAGTCTTGTTATTCCAATCAATCAACATCTTTTAGGATTTGGATGACATGATTGATGGTTTTTTTGGTTGCAAATAATACCAAAACCTATTTTTGACAACTGGTGTGACCACCACTTACTCCAAGCCTTCTCTATGGATCACAAAGAAATCCATAGAGACCTTCTGTTACAGCCAGTGGCCGTGTATGTTTTCTTTTCTTTCTTTTCTGTATATCTGCAGCTTCTAATCAAGTTGACTCCACTTGGAAGTGGATGCAGCCCTGTCTTCCTGTGCTACTCCCTGAGGCCTACAGCGATTGGCTCACCAATTGCCAGCTCCACCAATCCCTGATGAGGCCTCCCTTTTAAAACCCCAGACTTCCTGGAAGAAGGCGTGGCTGATTCTTTGTTCAGACAGCTTCCCACTTTGTTGGGTGTTTGGTTGACTGCTGTAAACTTGCTTTGCCCTTTTGCTAGCTTTAGCTCTGACAGCTTGTGTAACTCGCTTTGTCCCTGTGAGGGATCTTTGTATCTCTGCTAGAGATTTATAGTTTGTTTTGTTTAATTTTGTTTAACCTGGACTTAAAAAGTCAATTTTTGTTTGGTTAAGATCTTTGGTTTACAACTTTGATTGTTTTGTGGATTTTACTTTATTTAGTACATTTTTGTTGCGAGACCCTACATTTTGATTATTGTTAATTTTTACCTTTTTATTTTTGTCAAAAACCAAACAATAAACCTTTAATTGTTAAACCTTTAACATCCAGGTTTGCTTAATGTTACTACCCCTTCCCCCTGGCTGAGCTGGGTCGTAACACCTTCTTTTACAGATGGCCAATAAGAGAAAGGCTGTGAAGAGGGTCAGTAACTGTAAGTGCCTCCGGACAGCCATCGACATCAGGCTGACCTTTAACAATAACAATCGGAACATCTTCAGAAAGTGGCTCCAGTTAATATACCTGTGATGAAGGCTGAAGGAGCATGACACATCTTCCACACTCTGCTGCTTCTGCAGTTAGCTTATAAAAAGCCTGATTATCTTTTTTGGGGTGCGGTATCAGAGGCTGCCTGAGACCAAATATGTGAAATTACGGAAGGTGTTAATATTGGAAACAAAGTTAAGAAGCTCTGTCTCGTCAGCAGAGCTGTCTTGAACAGCTATACTTTAAGTTGAACTGAAAGCAATCGAATATCAGTTGGGGTTTTTTCCCTCCACCCAGTGATGACTCCACTGAGAAGCACTAGTTTATGTAACAAATTCAGATTGATCAACATATACTGCTCAAAAAAATAAAGGGAACACTTAAACAACACAATATAACTCCAAGTAAATCAAACTTCTGTGAAATCAAACTGTCCACTTAGGAAGCAACACTGATTGACCCGACGAGGGTCCCCATTGTCAATCAGTGTTGCTTCCTAAGTGGACAGTTTGATATCACAGAAGTTTGATTTACTTGGAGTTATATTGTGTTGTTTAAGTGTTCCCTTTATTTTTTTGAGCAGTGTAGTTGTGGAACAGAAGTTAGATGTATTGTTTTTGCACATTTTACTTTGATGGATAGTAGATAAATTAACACATCAAAAAAAACATAATTTATGTATATTAAATGCTATTTTATGTGATAACACAAAACAAAGCATAACTGAAGAAACACACATTTCAAGTTGCAAATACAAATATAAGCATTGTTATTTATTCTGGTACGCAATCCAGTACTTTTTTGTTATTTCACATTTATTTGAATGATTTACATTAATTAACTTGATTAATGTCCATAACATAGCCCTAGTTTTAACAAGAATATGTTTAATATTTTTGGTTTTCATCTATTAAAATACCAATGCATTTATAATACGACACAAACATCTACAGGTGCATAGATCATAGCAGGGAGAACAGGGATTTGATTTTGTTTGAAAACCACATGGATTTCTCAGCATTTATTACCAATTTGAGGATAAATAAATGTGACTTAATTATGTCAAGTGTAACCTGTTGCCTTAAGAAGTCACCTACATATTTGCATAATTTATTCTCACTACAAATACAGCTGTTCCGTGTAGGCCTCTGAGACTTGCTGGAGAACAAACAGCATCATCAAGACCAAAGGACAAACCAAACACATCAGCAATAAAGTTGCAAAGCTTAAAGCAACTTTGAGTGTCCCACAGAGCACAGTTAAATACAAAATCATCCAAAAATGTAAATAGCACAACAGGGAGAATCTCTTAACAGAATGACCACTACTTGTGCACTCCATCAGGATCCTGCTGTGGGGATGCCTTTCAGAGTTTAACTCAGACATATTGCTGGAAGAAAACCTCTCAGGCTGCAAAGGACTTGTGACAAATATCCTGAAGACCCAACTTGAGCTAAAACAGAAAGGTAAGATTAAAGCAATTTCATGTTTCAGAATAGCATAAAGCCCAGATCTGAATCAATTGAAAAAACTGATGTTCAGAGATGCTGTTCATCTAATCTGCCAGAGCTTCAACTATAGTTTGTGAGAAAGAATGAACAACGTTCTCTAGATGTGCTAAGCTAGCAGGACACGGATCTATAAATGCAGCGAAAGGTGATTCTGCAAAGTATCAATCACAATGTTTTAATAAAATGTAGAGCACATCCACATCAAAGGAACTTGCTTTCATTTTCTTTAAGTTGATGTGGTAGATGTGGCCATTTTTAGAGGCCTACAAGTCGCAATAAAAGATCCGCAAATGTATGGTCTCAAAGTGTCACAATGTGAAAAAGTTTAAGATGTATAAATGCTTTTATGAGGAACTATACTGAGTAATACTTATAGCAATTTTGCTGGTCCTGATCCATCTTCCTTTAGATCAGGAAGATAAATTGAATTCTCTAAAAATTTGAACTGGGAATTTAAAGCTTAAAAATAGAAAAAGGTGAGATCACTGCATCTCTAACCACTGAGATCTATCTACCGTCTAGCAGCACTTAAACCTGACGACAGCAGAATAGCTGAAAGAAATCCATTCTGGGAGTGAACAACCCCATAATCGCAGCATCTCATATGAATATTGTCCTTATCTAGTACATATTTTGCTGGAAGCCAGACTAATCTCCTGTTTCCTACAACACCTGTATTGACTCAAACTTGGATAGTCATTAGAAATCATCTGTCTTCAGATCTTACATAATGTTTGTTGTCGGTCAGTTGGTGAAATACACTCATAATGCGTCATTTGTTTGTGTATTGTAAAGACATCAGGACAAACATATCCCTTCTCTCAACTTCCAGATTTCTTCATGTTTTATGCTGCCATTGGGGTTGCCATGGGTACAAATATGCCATTTGCCGACAACAGTGAGAAGGGAAAGGGATCGCTGGTGAGCGTCGTTCCACTTCAATATTATTGTGTGGAAATGTTCAGTTCTTGGCCCAGTTCTTCTGGGAGTAACACTATTATGATAATTGGCGGCAGAAGTTCATTTTTTCCTCCAGTAACTACACAAAAGTCGACTGTCACAAAGGCTACAGCTGCTCAAAGATATCCAATTATGGCTTCAGAGAAGACAAAATACAAAAATCACTGCTTTTACAGTTAAGTACAGGTGGACTATACAAATCCTCCAGATTGAGCAAAGCTTTTTATTGGTTAAATTGTCAGTACATCACCTAGTTTAATAGTAAACCATGTTTGGGGCGCCACATGGCTTAGTGGTAGAGCAGGTCCACCGTATTCAGAGGCTACAGTCTGTAACAAAGTTGTCACCGGATCGATTCCCAGCCTGGGCCATTTACTGCAAAATACATCTATTGTAACAACCGTGTTTAGTCATTATTAAATTTCAGATTCACACCAGAGATTTCCCTTCATGTTCTAACAATCTGCCTGCAGCTCTTTAAGTTCTGCAGCTCCATTCTTGGTCCAAAGAGATTCTGCGGTCTAACAAGCTGAGACAGACAGGCGGAGTCATGAAGAACTCAGCAGATGGTTTTTGTCTTCATCAGAGACTAAAGTGAATGCCAGAGAAATTCTCTGAGTATAAAATTAATCTGTCAAAAAAGTTTTAGTAATGCAAAAATATCAATACTTTTTACTTAGTATTTACAAGTAAAATCTTTAATTAGTCATTTGTTTACTTACTGAGAGTAATGATTGATGCATGTTGCATCATGCTTTCAATGATTAAGTTACAGATCACACTTTGATCTCAGAATAGTCTTCCATGTGTTTTTAAAAGCAAAATGTAAGGTTTTTAATCCATAAACTGCTGACATGAGTGGTGGATTAAGAACCTGAGGAGTCTTTAAAAAAAAATCTCAGATTTAGAGATCCCGATTTTAACTTTGAAAAGTTTTACAGATGTACACACATTCACAGTTAATAGGATTTACTCTAGTTTCTAAATATAAAACAGTATTTTAGCATAAAAACCTATGTGGTTTCCACTCTGATAATGAGCAAAACTAAGACAAGTGGTAGCGGCTCGTCAGCTCGTCAGTCAGATGGGATCGCTTAAGACTGTCGATTCGGTTAGTTTTTATTGGGTTGCTACTTTTGGGCTCCTCTTCTGTCAAGAGTGAAACATTGCCGAGTCTTTTCCATTAAAACTACAACCCAAGAACAAAAATATGCCTTTTTAACCCAAATCACAAAAGATAAACTTTGGGATTTATCAATAATCTGCTAATCAATGTTCAGGTGTTGTTTAACTCTTGTGTGCCATAGTCCTCTACGTTTGCCTCAGTCCACGCACGTACAAGGGTTAAAAATCTAAATTAACTCTACTGAGTAGACAAATCCAGAGTGACAAATCTTAGCACAAAGACAGAAAGGTTTAACAATTTTAGATTTTTTATATTTTTTTTCCTGCCAAGTACATCTACCCATCCACGCTCGTCAATGCAGAGTCACAAAAGACTGGTGCCTGTTTTCAAGCATCATTGGGCGAGAGGCAGAGTGCACCATGGACGGGTCGCCCACAGGGCACAAAAATGACATGTAAAATATTAATACAGTTTATTTGTTGAGCAGAAATGTTTTAAGTCCTAATTTGCATGGCTTATGCTAACTTGACTTAGTACAAAATGTTGACAAAGATAAATGCACTTTTGAAATTCACTTTTTGTCTGTTACTTAGGCTTTAAGCTGGAACATCATAAGTCACTTATGAAGCAAATGCAAACCTTTTTAGCTGAAAACGGGTCTGTAGTAAAAGATAAAGTTGAATGCTACTTCCCACTTGATTTCGGCTAAATTTAGCAAAGATTAAGAAAAACAAGAAGAATCAGAGACCAAATGGGCTTTCACAGAGAAACTTCAAAAGCACAAAAACAGGAAGGGTAGCTTTGTGTCCACAATGACTTTTACGAAATGACGCCTAGGATTGTCTGTGTGTGTAGATATGTCATTATTCACATGCCTTCTCCTTAATCTGAGCCTCTTATACCCAGAGCTTTAATTCAGTTGTATCCTGTAGGTGTTACAACCACCACCTGTCTACTGTCACCCGATGATAAAATACCTCTCTGCAAAGATAGCACTTGTCCTACTTTTGAGAGCACACTTCTTCTGACTCTTCTGCACAGTTAATACCAGATCTGCACGCTTCTCCCCCATGGGAACAGGCCCAGAAGTGCAGTTATAAGCCTATATGCATATTAACAAATGTATAAAACTGCTTTTTACCCCCACCTGTCACACAGGACTGTAATCCTGTTTCTAACCTACACAGAGAATCTGTTCAGCAGGAGTAGGCCACCAGAGATGGCTAATACAGCATATTTTTTGTCAACTCAGCATTCATCTAAATGCTGTACATATTGGTGAGCTGTATTAAACAGTTAGAGACAGAATGCTTTTGAGTTTGTAAAGGACGCCATGTTACTGTTTTGTTCTTAATTTTTTAGAAATGTCAATTAAGATTTTTATGCGCAACTCCCAGATTACTTTTGCTTCTTTTTAGAGATCTTGATCAAAAGTTGGTTCAACATGATCTTAGGAGGAGGACCGTATGACGTAATAACACCTGCTCCTTTGATATGGGAGAGCATAAACGTATCCTGGGAACGGAGAAGCAGTGGACAACATGTAGCAATATCACCTGTTCCTTTGTTGTGCTATAATTTATGAATTCTAGTGATAAGTAAGACTCCGCTAGAATGGTCAGTGAATATTGACAATAACACCTGCTGTTTGATGCCTCTCCTTGAACATAATGTGAACCTCATTATGGTATCATCTCTTGAAGAAACTGCACACTCTGCTGCCTCAACAGCCTTAAAATGGAGTTGCACTGGCACCAACAAGGTGATTCCCATACATTTGGCATAAGTAGATCATTACATGAAGGAAGAAGGGGTTCTATTCTTTTTAGCTGACTTATTGGAAGTGTGTCGCAAATGCATTTTAGACGGCATTCATCCAATCCATATACATTCTGCAAACAATTCCAATTTGTCCTCAATTACTCTACTTTCCTTTGGTCAGGAACAAGCACTGGACAGAGTGAATAAAGTTCAGAGGAACTTTGAAAAGCATTTTCCAGTCCAATCAGAAAGTCCAAATATGGCAGGATGATTAAAAAAATCCTTGCTTAATGGTGTAGATACTTTTGATTGTACACCAGCTGCACAAAACAGAGTTTTACATTTTTATATTTCTGGCATTACAGAACATGTTTTTGTTCAGTTAGTTATTTTTAGATGTGCCTGTGCAGCCAGTGGAACACAACTGGCTGCACAAGCTGCAGGTTGTGCACTATATGTTCCTGTGAAAAAAATAAAGCTTAAAAAAAACTTTTGTACTCAACATTTTAAGCCTTCCTTCGAACCATACAGTACAGAGACCACAGATATTATATTTCCTGCATGACTGGGCAGGAAGACTAGTTCAAGGTTTAAATGTGACCGATATGTGGATTTCTTTAAAAAAAAAAAAAAAACCTAAACCCTGAATATTGCAAAGCAGAGCTGTAGAAAAGGGTTGATTTTTCTTCTTTCTGGTTGCATGGTTTTCCTTCGTGACCCCCCCTTTTTTTTTCCTACCTACCTTTAAAGTGTGATCTGACGTTACCATGGCTAAATGAGTTTTCTGACTTCAAACAGACCACCGAGAGAGATGATACAGCAGCATACAGTAATACGGGCTGATCATGAGCCGCATGACACAAGCTACATGTCAGCAGCTGCGGTGAGCTGTCAGTCAGCTCGGGCACATTCTGTCTTCCTGTCTCTCCGAAACACAAACTATGCCACAAGATCTTGAGTATTAAAAGCGCTTCGTGCAGAGAATCAAATCAAGTGGATGAATTCACAGTAGGAATCACATCTCCTACTGTGAACAGCCTGAGAGCAATCAATCAGTTGTTTCTTTAATCTTGTGTCTTCATCCCAGTGGACGGCACTGCTTTAACGCATAGCTGATTTAAAAAAAATTTAATAAAAATCATGAGCTCCACATTAGTGGAGAACAGATAGAGAAGTCCCTTAAGAAAAGTCAAAATCTGACGGCAGCTCTGAGTTAGTCATCCTTGGTTTGTTTTGCTCTGAATTTAGAAAAGGATGTGAACATCCTAAAGAAAAGAGACACACAAACCCTGCAATCTGTGGACTTTTTTTTGCCAAAGGTATGCTGTGAACAAAGGCTTCTCCTCAAGCCTACAGGCCATTTGGTGTTTGTGTTCTTTCCTCACACAGACAACGAAGCGTCACTATGTCGGGTGGAGTTTGTGCGTCGACTCCCATTTCCTGGGGCAATCTCCCTTTTGTGTGCATCTCTCCAGGAGGAAAAATAGGGATGGATAAGAGGGAAGCCATGTATTCAGATGGCAAGGACATGAAGTTACAGGACAAACAGGATGAAAGAGATAAAGATGAGGCAAGAACAGAGGACAGCTGTGAAATATGCAAAACAATAAGGAGCTGAAACACTTAGTCATGGCCAAAACCTGGGTTAAAAACTCACTGTGATCAACCCACATTTTTGCCACTCTTCTTAAATTATTCCATTGTCCTCAGTGATCTCCCTGAGATTTAGCATAGGATTACACTTCATATATCCATCCACCCACTGTCCACATCATCTAATCTTTGTGAGGTTGTAGGGACACTGCAAAATGAATGTTGTAATTTTACTTACAAATGATTTCAGTGAAACGCATAAAAAGCTAAAACAAATTTAACAGAGCAATTCTGTCCATCAGAAGCTGACTCTGAAACAGGCAAGTGTTGGCTTTCTCTCCTAGTTTTTTGAATGCTTCATAATACTCATTTTGGAACTATGTGGTGCTGTTAATTAAAGAAAATCGCTCAGGGACACTGGGCATGTCGCAAGTGAAGAAGAAAAATAAGACAAACATGGCAGGAATTTCACACAAAATTATGCTGTAATTGGTGATCAGTTCTGGTTCTGGCTCAAGAGGGCAACATGTTTTTCTGGATTCTCTTTTTCTGTCTTCTTTGTAAGACAACCAGGGGTCATTTGGTTTTATATTTTTCTACCACATTCAGAGATGAGAGACCAAAAAATGTCAATAATCTATCATTGTGCATATGTCTTGCTTGAGTTCACATGCAGTTGAAGGTTCACGGACGTCATCAGCACGAGATTACACATTATGACTAAATATAAAAGCCCAGAAATTTAGATGGAAAGCAGTTTTTTGTGTGAAAAGTCAAATCTGTGCTATTAACTGTACCCAAGGATTTTATTTTTAGCATATATATTGTGCCGTTTCGTTTTTTATAATGTTATAATGTTCACAGCTCTCGAGAAGTGGTGTCTTGATTCTTCTCTTCTATCGACTGCTGAAGGATGCCTGGACAGCTGCAGGTCTGGGCCCCATTAACCACAAACTGAGCAAAAGGACAGGCTCTTCAGCCGTAATGGCACATTTCAGTCAGAGTGAGGCTGTTTCTTGGCGAGGAAGGACGCTGCTCAGCAGACCTGACCCTAAAGCTCATTCATCCTCCCTAATAGTTTGCGCCAAACTTCTGTTCATGTGGTCAGAGAGAGGCCTAGCCCATCAGTTAACTGTGTTCGAATAAATACCAAGGAACTAATCGACAGCTGGGTTCTTCTGGTGTCGTGCTGATGTGTCAACATGTTTGGCAGGCCTGCTACTACACACAGAAACCTTCAGTCATCTGCGGTGAACGGCACTAATCCTCTGATCCACCTGAGCTGTTAGACACACACAGCAGTTCTGCTGATGAAGCAGTGAGGGTGAAAAATAATTGAATTTCTCCAGGACACAAATGGGGAGATTTTATTCATTCGTTATCATCTAATTGACTACTGCGCGTAGACTTTCTAACCTGTCTCCCCTATTAATGTGCTGCTTTTTATGTGCTTAATTAATGACCAATGCAACTTCATAAAACCACTCAATTACATCTGGAATTGAAAAAGCCACAGCAGCTCTCGCGCTATGCTACACCGCTGGGAATGCCAAGGAGATATTAATCAGCCAAATGGAATTCAGCGAGACAGACTTGGTGCTCAGGACCGAATTAGATTATTTTTCATGCTGTTGTCATTCTCCTTCTGTGGCAGTATTGCAGTTCAACTTCTCTTCTTGACCTAAAATCCTCTTTGAATCAACTTAGCTGTCAACAATCTGCTGCTCTACTCTAGATTCTTGTTTTTTTTTTTTGTTTTTTTTTTTTCCTTTTCTGAAACTGAACAACCCACAATGTCTGTCTGAAATGTGGGAAGTCATATTCAGTGTGCTTATTTGTTGAAGAGCTGGTGTTTTGTATACAGACAATCGGCACACACACATAGGAGAGCATGTTTATCTCTCTAGCTCATGTTTAGAGAAGGCTGCCACCCAAACCAATTCCACAGGGTCTTGTTCTGAATAAAAAGCATTTATGGCCAACACGGACTGAATCCAAAATGTCTCCTTGGCAGCGGAATCCATACTAGGAGCTGTAGGGTTTGAAAAAATAATCCCATCAACTCAAACATGTATGTTTTCAGTTTAACTCTCAGGAGAGCAATAAGGAAGACCCCACAAATTCATTTTGACTGTGAGTTCATGAAACAAAAACGTCAGACATGTTTTCTACTGACTTCTGTGCATCAAGAAAACTTGTGAAAACAAATGATTTAATAAAAAACGGAATAAACTAGAAATCTGTGGGGTTTACATGAAATCAGATGCAGCAACCTTCATAGTTATTTCGTGTGAAGTTATTTGACTGACATTGAAATATTATATGTTGTCAAAAGTTTATCTTACTGTGATTTGTATGCGGTACCAAACCTCCACAGCAACCAATCAGCCCCTAGTCCCATCACACATAGATCTTCATTTCCTGAAAGGCATTGATTGCATCCAAAGCCATAAGGATCAATAATTTTATGGTTAAAGTCGGCTCATTAACCTCTTAAATAATCCTACATAATGTGCTCAGGCAATAGCAGTGCATTCTTTAAACAAATCAAATTATTTTCCAACAGGAAAGCAAAACGGCCACAATGAAAGCATGCCTGGAGTAAAACAACAATCTCAGCTTAAAAATTAGTTTTCAAATCAAAAGTATAATAGGACTACTTGCATTTTTAGCTCTTTGCCTCCTCCTCCTCCGCACACTGACAAATGGGCTGCTTTTGAATAGAAATGTGCACTGAAGCTTATAAAATGAGACCCCAAGGCTGAGAGCTATGAAAAGTCTCAATGAAAAGGCCCTGATGCCACAAGGCTGACATCATTAAAAGCAACCTAGCAGCCTGCCTGGGTTTGGTTTGTTGGACCTGTGTTACATCCTGTCAGCCTGACTTAAAAATAAATAAATAAATAAATAACTCACCAAAGCAAAACAGACATTTTATCACTCTCTCAATAGGAGTGCTATTTAGGTATGTGCTCATTTGGATCTGTCCCAAAGCTTTTCCAGGGTAAGTCTAATTACTGCAGTAAGAATGCTATGTATAGCTACAAACACTAATTGAACGGCTTTTATATGGGAAGAAAACTCACATTTAATCAGAGAAAAAGTGGAAGCACATCAAGGTCGACAGTGGAGAAAGAGAAAAAGGGCCATGATTTTTTTCCTGCAGTAGGAAACGGCAATTGTTTTCTTGATCACGTAATAATTCAAGCAGCCACTGAAATGAACCTTTATAAGCTCAGCTTGGCTTCAGGCCTAAAAAAACCCAAGCTATCTTCATGTTGACTGACAGACTTATTCACACAGTAAGTTATTATTAGCAAGACACAAACAAATGCTAAATAAGCTGCGCGTGTAAACATTCCAACAAGCTATAATGCACAACGCGTGAGCTGCTGGTTTTGAGATGTAGTTTTACCCGATGCCTCTTAATTCCACGGTTAAACTGAAAGCAGGGAGCAGAGTGTATCTGAGTACAGTTATTTTAACTCCGCACAAATGGGATTAGGTGTTTGTACACAGAGCAGAATGGGGGGTTTGGGAACGGGAGCTTTCCTTTCACTGCTAAGCCTGCGGCAGAGGCTACAGAGCGAAGCAGGTTACTCTGCGATTATGATGATCCACTTTGATCTGAGGAAATGAAATTTCTTCCAAGACCACTTTTCAGCTCTCAAGAAAAAAGGAGACAAACAGATAAAATGCAGAAGCTACCACATGGTTTACACAGGCAGAAGAACACACACATACTTTAAACATCAAACATTTACTTAAGCATATTTGCCTGACAAGAATAGGACAATTTCTAAAAAAAAAAAAAAAAAAAACAATCTGTAAATTTTTGCTTAATATTTATTCTGGACAAGACGGTTTTCCTTGAATGAGCTTCACAAATTTATCAAATCAGCTTCCAAACAGCAGCTGATTTGAGAACATAAAAAATGCATTGGAGGTAAGTACTTCACAATATGTGAATGTTTTTTGTGTCAGAATATTTCAAATGTGTTTAGCGAAACAAGAGGTCTAAACAAAGTTAGTGAATATAAAAATCTCTTTCATATAAGCAATTTACCTTCATGTTTTGCTTAATGAAAGATTTTTGCCTTTTACCACCTATCAAAGTTGACCTTGTGGAGGAGTCAAGCAGTTGACAAAAAATAGCTTTCTTCTCCTCTATTTTGAATCGTTGATAATTTAGGTCAAGACATGAGTTTGTCCTTATTCAGATAATTGTGAAAGTATTTCTATTAAATGTAGCACCTCTGACTTTGACGTTTTCTATCTGCGCGTGTTGCTTTGCTTGGATCTCCCACGCAAACAGTCATGTTAAAAACACAGGCAAGAAACGACAGCGCCCAATAACCTCTCTCCATCAGTGTTCGTTCTTGGTGAAAGTCATTCTATTGAATGGAAAATGGTGAAAATCATGGAATTGTTAGATCCACATACTACTTTATTTTTAATATTTCAACAAAAGGTGAAAAGGTTTTAATCTTCTTTTCCATGGAATGATGCCTCTGCATCTTTTATATGACAGAAGAGTGTATATCTAGACTCTCATCATTCATTTCAATGGTATTTTGACACATTTAACCTACCCTCACTGCTAAACAAGGTTTTTAGTGAAACTATTCCATTAAGGCCATCATCTCTTCAGCAGGCTCCAACTATTCCTGTCACACTCCAAAATGACTAAATGAAAGTGATGAAACAGAACAATAAATTCCTGCAATGTTAAAGCTATGAATGACCCACGTGACAAATCATTGGATCTGCTGGCTTGTTTTTATATACCACAGAAGACCTTCACATGTCTTGTTTGAGTCAATACCTGTGATGTACGGGTCCTTTAAATCTTTTTCAGTAAGACAAAGTGTGAAAATTACCAAATTTTGTTTAAAGTTTTTTTTTTTTTACATTATGCTCAAAGGACTTCATCAAATTATTCCACAAACTGCTACGGATAAATTCTAACCCTATACCTGCTCATAAATCACAAGAAGCACCGTTGTATAATCACTATACAGGCACACGCAGCATCACCTCTGCAATATTTCAGCTCAGTCTAGTCTCCCCCACCTGCACAGGCTAATTGTTTATTCCACATTTCAGCCACAATTCATTTTTATATTTTTCTATTCCTCTCGGCTCATCTTATGTAAGAGACAGACAGAGTGTGTGTGTGTTGGTGGATGGAGTGTGAGTAAAGGCGCTCTCCCCTTCAACTGGTTAGAGTATATCCATGTCTCTCCCCAAAGGATGGCTGAAAGGTGATCTTCTAAATGCATATTCTGGTAAATACTAGTGCTTCCTGCACCACCGAGACTCAGATTTATTCAACCCACTCCCTGCATACTGTAGCCGTACTGTGGAGAAAAAAAAAAAGAAAAGTAACACTGTTTAAAATTGTTTCTACAACAACCAAACACTTTGCCCAGTGATGCACAGTCATGAGATGTTGGTGGCTGCTGCCATAGGTGATGTGAGAGAAATGAAAGTATGTGACAGAGACAAAGGACTGCAGATTGACTGCCAAAGCTCAAACACAGGGCTTGTTTTTCGCAATCAGGCTAAAGCAGCATGAATGCCGAACTTGATTTCAGACCGACAGAGAAAAACGTATGCTTCGGTGATTTTGACCATTGTGCTCAAAGAGAAGGCCAAGACGTTCCACAGAATGGCAGAAACTAAACGAGACATCCGGCTTTTGTTTCATACTCGGCAGAGCTGCAAATCCACAGGAAACGTTTGGGGAAAAGAGATACTTCCCTAATCCAAGAATAGAAAAAAAAAAAAAAAGCCAAGTACATCAGCAAGAAAATCATATCACAGTACGTTGAATCAGAGGCACAGAGTTCAGAGCACACAGCCACTACTGAGTGGAGCTGACTTTCAGGTAATATTGTGCGACTACAGCACATTTAGAAAGGAGGTCAAATGAGGATGAAACATTACCTGGAGGACCTGTGTGGCCAGGCGTCAGTCATGACTAAGCACACTACCTGTTTTCTCCTCCTTTAGAAGCAGAGAGCTTTTCACACAGTACCACTGATGTCTCTAAAGGGGCCACAGCTAACACTGGATATCAATTATCAAATTACCTTGAAGTAAACGTTTTAATGACTGCATCCAACTATCTGTATCTTACCAAAGTGTGTTTCCAGGAACACATGAATTGAAGAGGAATAGGCCAGCTACTGGTAATGAATAAACCAAGGTTTTTAAAAGAGACCGTTTCATAGCAGCTGAAATTCTGCTACATAACATCTCTAGAATCTAAGTCCACTTTAATTACATGCAGAAAAAAACAGTGATAGACTGACAAGAGGTCTCTATGTATATGGAGCATAAAGTAATAGAGATCGGTGCTTGATTTGGAATCTGTCATTATCAGATTGAATCAACTTGTTTTCTAAAGTACCTGAAAAAAGGCAGCTTCACTTCTTCCTAGCTTATAAGACTAATTTGAAACAGGCATGTGGGAACTACGGCCACCCAGCATTCTCAAGAAAACATTGTTTTATGATTACTATTGGTAAGGTACAATGAGAATGCTTGTGAAGCAATGTAAATGTTGTAAACTGATTTATTTTTACTAAAAGGTTACGTCATATCCAGTGTATTTTTCAAAGGACGACTCCTCCCATTAAACGTTTTTTACTATAGTCGTCCTAAAAGTGTCAACGATAAATATTTCCAGATGTGCCCATTCTGCAGAATGTCTAAGTTAGTAAATCTAAAAAAACAACATTTATGCTAAGGCATTATGTCTTGTTTTTTTTTAAGAGAGACTAATATATATTTTAGACTTCATTAAAAATGTGAGTATTTAGCTCAGTTTTTGTGTACAAAATAAGTTCCAAACACTCATATTAAAAAAAATAGAGAATAACATCAGATATCCTGATGTAATGCTCTAATTTCTACATAATTTAGTACACCTGCAGAACAGGGATGTAAATGGTTCTATTTTTGAGCAGCTGGCACATCTAAAACAGCTGCCAAATGTGTGTAAGTGATGGCATCATGCATGGAGTATTAGTGTCATCAGGCGAATGATCCTAAAGTCAAAGCAGAAGGTGGCTGGACATAGAGGATGCACTGTGGGTTTTGTAGGAAGCCAGGTGGTCTTGTGCAATTGGTCAGCCTGTGGCATACTCCTCAATTGCAGGATGGCATGTGGTGTGTTAATGCCCTCACATTAACACACAGCAGGAATAGCATTCTATATATTGTTTATATGCATTTGGTATGGGTCTCCCTTTGCGCCCCATCCGATTTTGAAGAAGTAAGTTGAACCAACACATTTAAATGGTGGTTCTAGAAAGTCTCTGGTATTCCACAAGTACTGTGGTTTCTAATACAGACTTGAAGTAGAGAGTGATGATTAATTTGTTGGCCCAATCTGCAGTGAGTGGTCTGTGAATCTTAAACACATCATCTTCAAGACTGTAGTTCTGTTTGACACAGTATTAGAAAACATTTCTTCTGACTTTCATTTTTGTGAATCTTGTATAGACATGTATGATTTTCTTCTTCTATATGTTAATATATTCAAAGAAAATAGCATAAATACATCTCCTGTTAATTTGATAGTCAACAGAACTTCAACAAATCACTTGCCTCTACTTCATATCAGTCGCCCTGATATAAAAAAATAGTTTGACCTGAAAGATTTAAGAGTGACAACAAAGCAAACAGAAGAAATACTTGCATTTCAGCACTGTAAAAACATCCCTATATTACATTTGTAATAAGTTTTGTATGTTGACGGCGTCTACAGGGAAAATGTATCTGACGTTAAGCAATTCAAATTCAGATATATCAGTGCAGGAAATACGAAGAGAGCTAAAAATTTCTTGCAGGTGCTCTTGGAATGAGATGCAAGGAGAAAAAAAAATTATGAACAACCATGCTGGGATCATTATCATAGTCTTTCAGTAGACAAAGTTTTTTATTGAGCTTTAAGGCAGAAGGGCTGATGTTGGGTGAGCTATGAATATGTTAAGCCAGCGTGATCCTCTGCATGGTGTGCGAAGGTCACATCATTCAGTCTTAGAGACGGCTTTGTTTCCTCGTTAATGCAGGCAGCAAACACACCGCAGGTGAACATGACAGCAGAGTTCCTCCTGACGCTTAATGATGGAGCTTTATGATGCAAAACTGACAAACTTCACATCTGACAGGGATCCAAAACTCATCGTCTTTTTCTCAGCATGATATTTGGATATTCTGAGTGTGTGCGAGTGCTGTGTTGTGTTACGACCCGAAAGAAGACGGGATTTAGAGACAGAAGTGGGTCGCTTAAATTAGAAGGGGAAAACAACATGCACTCGTGCAAACAGTTTCCGTCAGAAACTAAAAAAAGCATCTAAGATTATAGTATTTTTAAGGTGATGTGGTGGAAAACATTGCAGGACATAAATAAAGACACCTTTCAAAAGAGTTGCACTGAGTAGGAATAAGGAGGTTTTGCTTCTCACATTTCAGAAGCCAAAGGTGAAAGTCTTTGACAGGTCGATCTGTTTGTCCCAGAATAACTATAGGCAGCTAACATAAGAGGAAAACAACAAATATTTCACTTTAAGAAAACATCTGACTTTATATGAGAAGGTATTTATTTTTAGAGTGACTGTTTTGACCTTTTTATTTGTTGTTTTGACATGATTGTAAAGAGCAAATTCATTATGTGGCTGCTACAATTTATTGTCTCTGTTTTTTTATCTTTTACCTGCTCAAACCCCAAAAACAGAACAACACTATTCTCTCATGTTTTCTCTTCCTCAATTGCATTCTGACTTTTATTCCCATCTGCTTCTTGTTCTTCTGTCTGTCCCACATGGACTGAAAAGGTGCATCACTCATGGCAGACCACCAATTATGTCTGGATTGAGAATACTTTTCTAAAACCGCATTCCTCCAAATCTTCCTAATTTCAATTCATGAGATTATTCAAGCTTTAGAATATGAAAAAAAATAAAATAAAATCCACATCAGTTTTATATACCAGAAATTATGCTTCATGTTCAAATTGCCGTTTGTGCCCACAGTACTTCAAAGCAACAAACCCACTTCTGCTTACTTTTCTATAAAAATGTTATAGCATGCAATTTGACTTTCTATACATGTAAAAATATGACCATCATGCATATGAGATCTGGTGGCTGTCTGTCACCTCTCTGGTGCAAGTTACATCTCTGTAAAGTGAGACAACAGCTGGACTCTCTGCTGAGAGGTGAAGAAAAGCATCCAAAAACTGATGGATCAAACCCTCCTGTCTACCAAGAAAAGGAAAGGAATATAGTCATGTCAGATTTTAATAAAAACATCAGCGGCAAAGAAAGAAGACCTCATGAATTACAAATAAATGATACTGAAAAGACGGTTAAAGCTGCCTGTAATAGCCTTATTGACATAAAAAGAATGCAGTTTAAAAGATAAACTATTTTTGTATCCACAAATTAAGTCATGTCTTAATTTGGAAGCAGAGCATGTTTTTAATGTCAATCATAATTTTTTTAATCATAACTGGTGTTTTTCTGATTGCTGTGAAAATTTACAGTGAAATACACATTTGACTAATCGCCCATCTGTAAAACACAATTATCTGTGAAAAGAAAGAAAAACGCTCAAGTCTATGAACAGATTTTATTTCATTTTTATCTTTCGAGCAAAGAATAATTGAATAATGGCTGTTTGTCAGCAATGATAATTACCCCTGAGACAAAAAAAGACAAGTGATAATGTTAAAGCATAAAACAACCACCCAACATGTGCATGTTCCATTTATTGTATCCCATTATTGATCTGGAGCAGAGAATTTCACTTCTTGTTCCCCTTGTCAGTTCTACCCATGCCTTCTCCCAGTGTGTTCAAACTTTTAGACTTTCTAACTTTTTCCTCACTCTGCTTCCATGTTTCACCTTCTGAGACACTCTTGCAGTTGCTGAGCAGCGGATGAACACACAGCCTTCCCATCTTTCTCACCTTCAGTAATCACCCTTGCTTGCTTTCTTCGTTTCCTCTTTTGCTTGCTGATGATCATTTGAGCTCTCAGCCCGGCTGCTGCCTGCCTCTCTCCCTGCTGCCTCAGCTCTGCCCACGGGCAATTTTCACACAAGGCTGATTGAATTTATTCTTTTTTCCTTCTGCAAGTCTGCCTCGACTGTTCACTGTTCTTGCTAAAAGAACGAGGCAACAAGTTCTCATCGCCACGCTTATGCATGCATAAAAACGGACAGTGACAAATGAAACACGTGAGGCATGAACAGCTGCTAATAAGACTGCAGAAATCACATACATTTGAGGAGAAACTGAGAGTTTACTTAAACAGATCCAGGTAACAAAAAGCCTCAAGACTAGAATCTTAACAGGTAGGATGTATGTAGATGAATGCAAAACCACAGAAACATAAATAGATTCTGTGTACAGAACAAAGGAGTGTTGCAGAGGGGGAAAAAAAACTCTATTTTCAAGCTAAAACTATATTTAGTTGTTCAAACTAAAAGCTTGAACCAAAGTTAACAACCTTTTAACAAGTTTTTATCAAGTGATTTATTACAAATATTAATTAATTGCGCCAATGTTATGCAAGCGTTACATGTATTTGTCTTTTTTGTTCTTTTAAATTAAAAATGTTAGTTAACGTCAAGCAGTTCATCGGATAAAGCACTATAAATGATTCACCTGCTTTGACTGAGTACATGTATGAATAGCAAACAGAATAAATTTCCAATAAAACCCGAGAGCAGAGGCTGGCCTTTGAAATATTCTAGAAAATGCTTTTAGTATGGGAGACTAAGTACAGTTTGAATGAAAGTAAATTTGAACAGAAAAACAATATTACGCAATAACCAACCATTTTCAAACGTAATAATTTTAGAATTTCAAATGACCTGTCCTTCCTAGGTAAAGCGAATCACAGATGAAGCAGTACACCGATAAACCCTGAGCGATTTCCAAGCAAACTGAGGATATTTCATTTACACTCTTTGACACACACACGTTTTGAGCAATATTGTTGAAAGTAACATGCCCAAAATGAATTGAAAGTATCTCAAGAACTATAGAGTTTATTTTAATTGTTTTGGTATCAAAACAAAGGCAAGACCCAAGAGAATAAGTTACAGCTCTAAAAACCACCCTGCCTGTTACTGAGGAAAGTGAATTAATATGATAAACAGCAGAAATTAAGAAAAAAAAATCAATTTCCACCTAAAAAAAACCCCACTTCAATCTATGAAGATTTCTTTCAAAGCATGCAGTTGAAATCCAAAACATGTAGTAAACAACAGTTCACAATCTGACCTTTTACTGTGCCAAGTTTCATAAAAAAAACGTAAATCATATGAGTTTTAGAGAGGTACTACTAGATAAAAATCAAGGCGGACCTTCCAAATGAGCCATTTTGGCACAATTTGTGCCATTTGAACTTTCTTAGTTTTTATTTCTGTAGGGTCTGTTTTAATCATTTATTCTTTTCATATAATAAATTATTATTTATCATAAATAAGTAATTACATCTAATAATTGTTTTTGGGGGTTCCTTTGAAAAATCCACATTGCATTCATTCATAAAAAGAGAAAAAAAAGGGCAAATTGTAATAGTTTGAAAATGAAACAGATTAACTCTCAATAATATTTCAAATAGAGTCGTATAACAATGAAAATGCAAATAGCAATGAAAACTAATTTGTCAAAATGATATGATCACAGGAAAAAACTAATATATCTCATAAGTACATTACCATAACAATGCGCTCTGCGCGTAAAATCATCCAGTTCTCCATTCAGGTTTTCAAAAGTACACGGGGCAGTTTCTCGGGAACGTATTCGCCAATTTTGATGTTGACATGTCCTTCGAACCGTCAGAGCCAATAGAATCCGAGGGCATTGACATTAATAAGGAATCTAAAGTCATTCACCAATTACAGCAAGGTAAACGTACATTGACGGAGTTTGCCTCAAGATTTTGTTTATGGTAGCTAAGAGACGGAAAAGGCTCTGTGCCGAACCGAAAACAATGTGAGATGTACGCAGGGAAAATGGATTATCGGACCAGGTGAAAATATTTACTCTAATATGGATTATGACCACGAAACAGCAAAGGTAGGACTGGATTTATGCTTTGAGCTTCGTGAAATTAGCCATTTCTTTTTGTCTTCTTTAGCTGCTGGTTCAGTGAGTTTTGCACGTAGCGTGGCGACTCTGGTATTGTTGGAAACTGCACAGCTTCGGCTTTACTCTGATAGTTTTTGTGCATCAGGTCTCGTTGCTCTTTTATTGTTGCGTTTTTTACTGGGTATGTCTCGTTAGCGTCTAATTGCATTTCTTTTTATCAATCTGCTTAGTGTTCAATCTGGGTGTGGTTGAGGTAGAAAATATTGTTTCTATCATTTAGAAGAACTTTTTTCCCTTTACGTGGATATGCAATATGCCTATATTGATAAATGTATAGCATGTGTTTTTAATTGATCTTGTTGGGGCAAGCGCCGAGGTCTAAACAGCAGTGATGAACCAAGAGGGCATGAAAAACATATTTCATTAGTATGTGAGTTATTGGAGAAGAAAAAGCTCAACTTAGAAATACATGCTGCATTACTGATGAACAGAAATCCAAAATCCCTTAAATCAAAAGCAACATAGATTTTTTATTTTCATTTTTGCTTCCAATACAAATCAGAATCATTTATCAAAGATGATGTGTAACCTGTTTTTACGTCTGATTAAATGACTACCTCTGAATTTATCTGCCATTAATGAAAGTTTCTGCACTAAAATGCTTAAACAGTCGATGCTGTGAACGGTTTTGGCGCTGCGTAAGCCAGTAGAAATAAACCACTCAGGCGCTGTCAGTTGTTCCCCCTGAATTTTTGGCACACATCTTCAAGTGGATTTTTAAATTATCAGTATAGGGAGTTCCTGACAAAGCTCCTGACAACTGTTACAGATCTACTGTCTGGGAAGGAGTTGGCTGGGGCCCCAAGCAAGGTGTGAAGCCAAGTTTTAACAATAACACTATATTTTGAAATGCACAGATTACAAATCAGTAACTTAATTTGTGCACATTATCTTGCTTATTAAATCTGAGTTTACATTTCAAGGTGATAGTGTGCTGCTGCTTCCTGTCTGTGTCTATATCATATATTCTGGCTACTTTGCTCAAATATCCACAAATAACATTCACTACATAAAATACATATTCACTTTGAACATAATAAAACATCTTGACAAGTATTTCTATCTCTTACAGTGAATGCTGTGCATATGTTACAGTCAATATGTTATTTTCAAGATAAACATGCTTAGCCTTTTGCCCAGCAGAAAAACAGCAGGTGCAAAACATGAGTTTATAAAGACTGTAGTTGTATGTATCGAGTCAAATCTAAGATTATAAATCAATGATAAGGCTATGCAAGATTCAGGTAGTGTGTTGCAAGAATAAATCCCTCCAGCAGAAGCTGGTTGGAACAAAAATATATCTTTCTGACAAAGAAAACTAAGGATATGATGAACTGGAGAGGCCACACCATATGAATTTCATAGGCAAGTAAGTTGTGACTCACTCGTTAAATAGTTTTTTTTAATTATTATTTTCTTTAAAGCCAATTTTGGAATGTCATACTGTAACTCTAGCCAATGTCTGTTCTGAAATTATTATAATGAGGTACAACAAGAATTTTGATGTTTGTCTGCATCGTCTTAGTCAAATAAATGAATGTCAAAAACATTATTGGGAAATGGATGGGGACCAGCACATTGGTCTTCAGAACAGCCCTTATGCATTTTTTTTAAGAAGATTCTACTGTAGACCTGTTTTATACAAGTATACCACATGCAGCATAAAGTACTTTGAAAAATACAACTTAAAGAAGCCTTGCAGTCTTGACTGGCCAATTACTCATAATTGGCTGTGACATTGCACCATGTGTGCATATTAGGCATGGGCCAGCATGAAATTCTCGTGGTTTGATAACCTTGAGTAAATTAACATGGTTTCACTGCATTACTGAGTAAACACAAAATAAGCTAAAATAATTTCAAAAGACCTAAAATAATGACATTACCTTATTTGAAACAGAAATGCGCTACTGGGGCTAAAACAACATACCAATTCTGAGTTATATGATGATAATTTATTTAAATATACTGTTATTTTTAACAAGTATGTAAAATGTTAACTGCTTAATTCCTCAAGCTATCTGCTTCAGTAACTAACCTACATTTGGTCGATGCACAGAAAAGCAACTTGCGGTAGTTTTACACGTACTGGCAATCTTGTTTTCCATTATTTGTGTAATCTATTCTATTTAAACAAAATACAGCAAAAGATATGTGACGTGGGACAGAGCATGCAAAAGACATTGGCCCTAAACACAAACGTCTCGGTTGAATTTCGACCTTGGGATCCTTGATGCAGGTCTTTCCTCTTGTCCCTCTTGTCTCTCTCTGCCCATTTCCTTTCTGAATTCTTAACCAAGTGACATAAAATCCAACAAAATTAAAAACAAAACACAGTACCACCTACAATAATTGTCTATTTTGTGCAAATTTTTGAACCTAAGCAGGCAGTTGTGATGACGGATGATGGAAGAAGTGGCAGCAGCAGCAGCTGGACCACCTTGAACATGGCGGTGTAAGGACCGTTTCCATAAGACTGATCATTAATGCCTTCTGGGGCTCCAAGAAAACACACACATTAAAAGTACATCCCACATGGTCAAAACAACAGAAAGTTATTAATGGTCAGGTGTTTTTGCCGTTCTGCTTGAAGCACTTCTCCAGCAAACTGTGTCCCACAAGGAGTCATAATCATCTTCAGCTCCCCAGCAATCATTTACAGCAGCACCAGCTGCCCAATATCCTCTGGTCAAACGGGATCCACAATCTCATAATAGTCTCCTGTACGATGTCTCAGCAGATTTAAGTCTCAACAGCAGCAACAGACCTTCAATCTGTTGGTTTTATCATCCGAATTGGACGCCAGACTGCAGGGGGAAGTTTCTAATGGTGATAAATCAAGGGGAGGGTGGCGAGCTGGTATAAATCTGGCTCCCAGTAAGGACATGAAAACCCATGTGATTGATACCTGCAACGGGCGAAAGGTATTGACAGATTTATTAGTAAATTAAGACTGAAAAGGATGCCATTGTGCAAATAAAGGATGTAAAATAGAAGAAAAAAGTACTAGTCAGTGGACAAAGATCCAAACAAAGGCGGCAAAAGAAATCAAGGCTACAAGTAGGTTTTTATTCAAGATGCTTGGAATTCATAACAGGTTATGCTTGAGTGACATGGTAAGATAGAGGCAATCTTTAAAGAAAATGATTTTTTTATACAGTATGTTCATTTCAGAAATTGCCATCAATGACTCCATTTATAGAAATTTCCACGGAGCAGTGAATAAAACAAAGGAATATATTCTGCATGACTTTAAAGGCAGGCGAATGTGAAATAATAGATCCGACAATATATTCTGCTCTGGTAATGTATTCAGATTTCACTCATTCAGCAGCAGTGAACAATTTTACGCCACTCTCTCCTCAACTCAGCTGGCCTGCAAATCAATGTCCATTAAAGCGACCGAATGTCACTGCATCTTCATTCCACTAATGTTACTTTGGCACATGTCTCAGTCTCTTTCCTCTGACTGCAGCGTTCAAAACGTGCAGCTGCAGAGGATAAAACGTGCGCACGCTCCAAAAGGCTGCAGATGCTCATTATGGCAACATGTTGACCTCCAGTGACTCCACAACATTCTGATAATAAACTCGACCATTCGTGCTGTGTAGTCGTCATAGGCAATTTTAAACAATTATTTATCCAGGCAAGGCTTACAGGGTCGTCACGCTTCTTCTCAAGCGGAGCCAGCTTTAGCACACGCAATGTTTGTCGGATTCAGAACAACAGGTTGCTGCTTCCAGCAGCTTCTCTCAAATGAATGTGGCAGACCTTAAATTGCCCCATAGTTTCTAGAGCTATATATTTTTTTAAACTTCAGGGTTGATTTGACACAATAGTTTTGTAAAATGGAGTTACTTCATCACCACTTTATATAAAAGCAGAATGTAAAATAGAAAAGTTCAGTGGTGTTAAACTCTCAAAAGTTAATATTGGTGTATTTTACAACTTTCCATGTACAAATCCTGCTTTACAGATGTCCATTTTTCATTAACCACAATTACAATGATATTAGGTTATTTCTAATTTTTAAAAATCTTTTCCATTTTTTCAGACTACATTTAGAAAGATGATTTTTGTATTTCTTAATATATTAAACTTTTTAAATTACTCTGTGTTTACACAAGTAGCAAACCAGCCAATCACATGGCAGCAGCCAAATGTATTTAACCATATAGATGTGGACAAGATGACCCAGTCCGTCTAAGAAATTAACTTATCTACTGGAGCTTTCCCACAAAACCATCTCTCAGGTTTAGCAAAAATAGTCTTAATTTGATAAGAATATTTCAGAACATGCACCAGGTTAAACATGGAAGCAGATGTGCTGCAATAGTAGAAAACCACAGCAGAGCCCATTCCAGTCAGCTTGCAAAGAACTGTGTTCAATTCAGATAGGTTATTGGCAAACTTTGTACTTTTGTATTAATGAGCATTGTTTAAATGCCACAGCCTATCTGACTATTGTTGCACATCATGGCCATTCTTTCATAACCACAGTGTACCTTCAGAACAGCACTTATGCATTTTTTTTAAAGAAGATTCTACTGTAGACTTGTTTTATACAAGTATACCACATGCAGCATAAAGTACTTTGAAAAATACAACTTAAAGAAGCCTTGCAGTCTTGACTGGCCAATTACTCATAATTGGCTGTGACATTGCACCATGTGTGCATATTAATTTATCTTTCCATCTACTAATTTATCTTTCCAGCGGGGTAATGCAACATGTGATGAAGCTTAAATCATATTAAACTGGTTTCTTTAACATGGAAGTGAGTTCAGAGTGCACAGTCATCAAGTCTCGATCCAGTAGATCACCTTTGGGATGTGGTGGAATGGATGTTTTGCATAAAGGACGTAAAATCATGTCAATATTAACCAAAATCTGTTTGAGACCACTTGCTGAATTAAGAGAGTCCTGAAGGAACAGTGCTTGCAAGATGCCCCTAATAAACTGAGCCGTGGGTGTAGATTATTCCTAATAAATGCATTTGTTTAAATTCACATCATAAGACATGTCATAAAGGAATTGGCCAGACGATGGGTGGTCTCTTGGTGAATGTTAGTAAATAAATGGACCAAAAGAGTCATTTCAACTTCCATAGTGAAGTTGTAAAGTCAGTATAAGGCTGTTATGAGTTGAAGTTGTGGTGGCAGTGATGGTAGTCTGTCCTTGACATGCTGTTACTTAGAGGTTGGGAATTTTATAAGAGAATTGACTATACTGAACTGATGATTAGTGTGATCCTACAGCATGTTGCTTCACTATGATAAAGCCTGAGGTGTCTTGCTGGGTTGTAGGATAAGGAAAGGCGTGACTGTAGATCTATACAGTGGGATTTTTGTAACAAGGTGTTGATGACATACAGTGCATGCAGGAGAGGTGCAGAAGTAGGTTGCTGAGAAGAGGAAAACGGTAAAGAAAAAAACTGGTGGCAGTTTGGTTCATAGCAATATTAAGGTTGCATTAACACTGTCAAAGATTCTGCAAATTTGCCATAAGTTATTTTATCAGTGTGAAAAATAACATCTTCATCCAGAGTGAATGGAGCAAAGACAAAATAAACTTTTTTAAGTTGCCTCCATTGACTATTTTATCTCTTCCAGGCTCACTCCACATCCAATCTGAAAGATTTATTTTTTTAATGTGTAATGTTGCATCAGCTCTTTTTGAGTTTTACATTTCAGATGTTTCCTAACAGCTAATTAAAATTAAACATTTATGCCGAATTATGGAAATATTATTTACATCACTGACCGCATAACATCACTGGAAGCACAATGACATCAGCTTGTACATTAATCACAGACTCGGTCGTTTGAAAATTTACAAGCAATTAACTTATGATCAAATCTCTACAAATAAGGATTTAAACAGTCAATCACAAATAAAAGTATCTATGCTTATTTAATTCACTTTAAGCAGGTTGGTAGTTTATAATTTGAGCATTTAAATGAATGATTAAGAGCATTAACTAATTAAAGATGGTTCTTTAAAGTCAGAAATTCCTCAAGTAAATTTCCTTTGACAAATTGTATTTTGTTTATAACCATACAACCATCTAATAAAAACATGGGTGGTTTAGACAAGCCCACAAAACAAAATTTAATTAATATAAGAAAAAGTAATCCATAACTTAAACATAATCTAATTAAAATGTTAGATTTGGTCAGAATCTGTAATTATTAACTGTCTTTTTTTGTTTTTTGTGTCTAATTAGTGGCCATAAAAAAAAAAAAACAAATAAGACGCTTCATTAGAGGTTTCTTGGTGGTAGTTTGGGGGACACATTACTTCTCACAAACTCCACTGTCACACTCACACAGGATGTTCATCACTCAAACTCCAGGGCTGGTTGGAGATAAAGGAAGCAGCAGATCTCACCAGAGAAAAAAGGACAACAGACATCTATTAATCTTACCTCCTCTCCTGTCAGGTAGTATGCCGAGAGCAACCCGCCAACGTAACGAATGTTCACCTCAAAGAGTGATGCCTCGCCATTCTGTTGAACCGAGAGAGAGGGAGATCAAATTGTCAAATGTCATAATTCAGCTAAGACCTAAAGTCAGGAATAAAGTTGTGGTACGAAGGGAAAAAAGAACACACTACTAAGTCTCCCCATCTAAATTCAAGCTGCTGTTGGTTTGGGAACTCTTTTGGGTGCACATCAGTCCAGATGTGAAGGTAAATATTTCAGTCAGTGAAGTCTCTGAAATGTATGATGATGTGTGGAAGTTTCATCTCTTCCAGGTGTTCTGATTTGCATTGCGCGACTGTTTTCTTCATTTCAAAGATGCATTAGGAGGACATAATGAATGTAAAAGAAGTCTGACACTGAAGACAAATTTCACTGTTTATCACTTCAGTTTGCTTTACAACGCCGGTTAGTTTTGTTCTCTTTTATAGTTTCAATTTGAAAATTAAAAAAAAAGTGTCATGGACAGAAAAACAGCTACTTTCAGGATAGTTTGCAATCAGAAATATGTGTTTCTGAAATCTAAAGAAAGAAATCAAGTAAGAATACAATGGATTGATGGAAACATTAAGAAGAAAATAAAATGAATTTGGGATTTAAAAAAAATACAAATTTAAATTTTGTTTAAAACACAGTTTTAAATTTACTTGGGGGAAAATATATGGTAGCACAATTTTGTCAACCAGTTTTCATGCATGAAATCTAGAAGAATACTGTTCCTCAGTCTCTGGAAACATATCAGTCCTCAAACAGTGATATACAGCTGACTTGGTATGTTCACAATAGAAAAGGTTCAAGAACATTTTGCAACACAACCTCAGTGGCCTTTGCAACACATGAACACCGCAAACAAAGTGCCACTGACCTCAAGTGTAGAGTCCAGCTGCAGGGTGGTATTGATCACAAACTGAGGAATCTGGCTACGTTTTTAAAAATGTGTCAACATTACATTTAAACTGAACACAAGGGAAGCTGTTTTAAGAGACATAACTGAATATTCCAAAGAGGAAATAGACATATTTAAAAAAAACTGTTTTTGAAACAAACCTTTTACTAATAATTTTTGTCAGGAAAATAAATTAGTACATTACTATTTTGTTAATTCAGTAAGTTTTCAACATGATGGGTTTAACACTGGGATGATAAATTTAAAAAATGTGAAACTGAAAAAAGTCAGGTGAATATGCCAAAAGTAGGAAAGATTGCATTCACTAATGCAATATCTGGGCATAAAATACTTGCATAGAACAAAATAGCAACCCTGTGCCTGTTCTCATCATACACTGGGTCATACATTAAAACTACCAACACTCCTTCCACGTCAACTTGTAGGAAAAGTTAACAAGAGAGTTGTTAAACATTGTTGATGAGATGAAATGACCCTTTTTTGAGATTGTCACACTTCCATTAAGAGCACCACTCATCCAGGTTTTTAGGCTATTGGCAACTCAGTGTCTGTACTTGGACTATGATACCAGGTCTAAATCTAGATATGTAACTTTTATATTGGAAACAAAGCATGCTTTCATTTCAAAGGAGACAATTTCCATTTCCCAGTATCAGCTGTTCTAAGAACCTAGAGTCCTACAACAGAGAGGATCTGCATCAGTAAACACAGAGATGCGAGTTATCACAAGAAATTCCAGCTAACTGTATAAACTAATAGACTGATACATGATGCAGTTTTAATCATGAACATAAAGCAAAGTTGTTTCTTGTAAAAGATAAAGTTTCAGTTGTCAGTATGGTGGGTCACATTTTATTGTTTACAATTTGACCCACTAGTACCCAACAGTATCTACTGTTGTCTGAAGATGATGACAAATACATGTTCATACTTCATAAGCTTGGGGAAAAGTTGTTTTTTTCACAATTCAACAGGTCAAAAGAAACCCGACAGCATTGAATCAAGTTAATTTCTATTAAATGTCCTTTCAATTGTCAGAACAACCGAATTGGTTACTTATAAAATGTGGCTCTGATTAGCACTGATTTTAGGGAACATCTGGGCTGCAGTGGCTTCAATGCACGTACAACCTTTCTGAACTGAAACACCTGAAGGAATACAATGTTCAGTATGTTGGTATTACAGACAAAAGGATAGGTCCTGCTGAATCCCCATGACAGCAAATGTTAATTAGGAAATTCTGCTGTATTCCTACAAGCACACAATTCGACCCAATCCTTAATCATTAGTCACTGTGGGGATAAGACGGCGAGGTGAACCTGTGCTTGTGAGAAAGTCTCTCAAACCACCAGGCTCTCATGCCCTCGCCTTCTCTTTGTGTGCTTGTTATAAAGAGATCTCGCTCTCCAAAGACGTCTAGAGGCAAGCCAACTTTAAAAAGTCAGCCTAGAGAGGCGAATCCATGTAATTATGTTCCCTAGTGTTTTGTCTCCTCTTTTGTCTGAGTCTCCTGCAGCTGCAGGGTGGTATTGATTAAAGAAGAGCAAGATCGCTAGTTAAAACAGATTTTTTTTCCCTCTGTTGTATGACAGAAAATTGCTTTAAAAATGTTTTAAACTGAATGTCACAAATAATATGACGTGTTCCGACTGTAGTAAAGTCAACAATTATTGTGTCAATAACTAATCCTGTACATTCCAGAAACGGGAACTCTTTTTAAGATCAGTGCAAATCTGTAGACAACTTCACTTTTTCAGAACCTGCCCCTCTCCACAACTCCCAGTAAACACATGTATTCTAAAATCTATGAAGCGCACTGCATTGCAACTTTAACATGACATCTGTGACAGGTTTCTTGTTCTAAGCCAAATATGAAATAACAGGTAACACTGCATGTGTACGTCGCCATAATCACCGTCTCTCTTGATCGCTGAGAGGATGAAGGAGAATGGCACTTATTGACTTGGAGACCCATTGAGAAGGAAATTGCCATTTCAAGAGTGGATGGGAAGGAAACTGTAATTGGGTGCCAAAAAGGGCAATTTGCTTCACTTTGAAACATATGATCAAGATGGGAATTCACTCACATCTGTTCATCTTCTCTTAATAGTCTCTATATACATTTTCACTTAAAATAACATGCTTAAGCAGATATTATAACTCTTTTATATGGTATCTTTTAAACGTTGGTGTATGTTATTGCCATCCGACCATCAGACCCACAGAGTAATGCATATTGATAGTCGAACAATTTTTTTATAAAACCTTAAAAAAAAAAAACAACAACAAAAAAAACTCCAGAATTGTTGCAAAATACCACTTAAAAAGGTGGGGGGAAAAATCTGAGTTATTACCTGACAGATAAAACTCCTGTGCATTGTTAGACATGCAATGTTTATTCAGCAACATTTTGGGCTCAAATCAAATCTCTATAAATCGTATTAAGTTTTGCAGTTGCTTGTGTTTATATTTATAAACCAACTGTATTAGTAAGACATTTAGCATGTTTCTGTTATGAATGTTTCATGCAATTGCAACAAAATCTCCAAACTCAATGGCTTTGTTCCTGCAAGTGTGAAAATATGTAAATAATACATGTTTTTACAGTAAATGTGAAATTTGGATGCAAGGTACTGTTTCCCCTTCATGCATTAGTTGCTCATTGTTAAATGCCTTTCACAACCTTTAGTAATGAAGCACCTAAATGTGCCAGTAGGGAAATATTTTAAACCTCAGAATCACTTTTCACATATTGAGTTATGATGGCTGATAAAAAGGTTTTAATCTATATTTCTTTACTACCCTTGCTACGTTTTATGCTGCTTTGTTATTCAGGTGAAGCAGCAGGGCTTTTATAAAAGTAAGGAGCTATAAAGTCCACAGGCTGGAGACACTTTCTCAGACAAAGCACCGCCGCCTCTGGCAGGGCTGCTGAGCTGTCTTGCCAACCCAAAAATGAGTGGCCGATTCTGTAATGGCAGCCCAATGGCAGTGATTAGGAACAGAGTGTCTATTTATCATCAGTGATTGTGGCTCTCAGCAAGATATGCAGAACATACAGTAAAAGGAAATGAGTGAGCTGACAAAGGTTTTGTCAGTCAGGCTTTCACTTCCCAGAGCAACCTCGGTAAATCACTAAGAAGGCATTGTGAAGGGCTTCCATTCATGCAAGGATTTATCTGGTGTACATTTAAAGGTAAAGAACAGGCACGATAGCTGCCGTTTGTGCTTTCATTTGACTCTAATATGTTTTTCCAGGAACAGCCAGAAAAAAATACTTTACTGCAAATGCGGTAACTGTTAAGATTAAAAACCTCAAAGCTCTGACAACACAGTAAAACAATAAAATCTGTGCTGAAATAAATCGATTCTTGTCATGTCATGAGGCGAGCTACCCGGAGAGAGGATTGAAAACAGTGTTGAAATCCTCTGAAGGGATGTTTTATGTATGATTAAATGGAATGCTATATTTGTATCTGCTGTGCAGAAAATAAAATCCAATATGTGTACAAGAAATTGAAGCCTAACCTAATTTCCTAAACAGTCAAGTTACATCCAGATGTACTGTCAGCTTTTTTTAATTATTGATTGATATTTGACTATTCCTCCTAAAACAGAAGGCAAAGTCAGACTTGTCTTCCCACTGCTAAAGAAACAGAAAATGTGAATATGTCTCTGCAGATGAAGGAAGAATTGAAAGGTGCAGAATCCAAGTTGCTTGAGATCCCTTGTGAAGTTTCCATAACTGTTGATTTGCAGACAAATGTCATCTATTGGTGTTAGTCCAACGTGCTTTTGTCAAGCCAAAGCAAGCAAATCTACGAGAAACTATAGAATTTCATACTTTTATGTGCTGAAAAACATTGTGGAAAACTGATTTAATTTTCCAACAGGAATGGGCAAATAAATAACAATGGTATCAATCTGCTAGATTGGCTAGTGACCTTGCCTGACCTAAACTCCATGAAACATGTATAGACTATTGGCATTACTGACGGAGATGAGAAATACGGTAGCTGAAGCAAACAAGGCGTTCTTCAACATCTCAGCAGAACCACAGGTTGAACCTCTCTATGCCTTGCTACATTAACTCAGTAATTCATGGAAAAGGAGACAGAGCCCATCATTGAATGCAAACGCTGTACAATGCATGAAAATTCTTTCCAGTAAGCCCAGATTTCTTCCATTTTAATTCATCTTGTGTAATACTGTAATTTTCTGAAAATGTTATTTTGTTTCGTTTTCCATTTGCGGAAAGCAAAGTTTGAAATATATTTCAGTGTAACGAATCTGTGTAATACACAAATACCAATTTCTGAACAGAACTGCTAAAATAAAATAACTTTTCGCTCTAGTTTATTAGGATGTGAAACAAGCACTGCAGCTGCCCTGAGAGTAAAGGTATGAAATTTGATAAAGTGAAGAAATACCTTTTTTTTTGTTTAGTCCCACTCATGTTGAATAAGCATATGGAATAAATGATGACAGCTAAAATAAAGCAACTGACTTCAGAATAGTTAGCTACCATCAGCTTGTTAAACTCAAAACTCAAAACAGCAGCGGAAAAGGAAAAACAAATTTCACATAATCTACACAATAAGGGCATCAAACTACAATAGATTTAACTGATTTTTTTTTTGCCAGACTATGCATCATCTTAATAAAAATAAGTTGGAAAAACTGTGAAAATCACATACTGGAACATGCCTACTGAGCAGTATAGCCACTTGTTTAGTAAAGCTAAAATAAAAACGACAAACAAAGCCTCCCCTGTTACCACAGTGAGTCATTGTCTGGGATTTAACTGTTTACTGTGTGTCCCTCGTCTCCTCACTTAGAAATATAGAACAAAAGCAACTGGATACTACTTTTAACAATGCTTCAAGTATTTAAATGAACCAACTAATGAAAGACAAATTTGCATTTTAATGGCTCAACATAATGTAATTGCTGTGCAGGAGGAGCCACAGCAGAAAAGAAAATTGATTAATGAGGGTAATGACTCATTGGGTACACTGCTGTCGAAGCTTGTTGGTGTTCTGCTTCACTAGAACCCCACAATGAAGCGGACAGTCTTTGCCGCTCAGCTCTCAGCTGATGAGCGTTCCACAGTTGTGGCAGAGATATCTGCTGTTGCTCAGCCCAGATCTGCCTGGAAGCCTGATGGCATGGCTGGCTGCTGCGCTGCTGTGTGCCAAGGAGCTGACTAGACTCTGAGCCTGGTGGGGTTTCCTGCTCAGACGTTAATGCAATGATTTACTGCTAATAAAGAGGCATGGTTGTCACTGGGCAGATGACTCTCAGCGATGCCGGCATCCAGGTTTCCACAAGCTCCCACAGTTCAAATCCCAATTAGACCAATGTGACAGAAAGAATGACCCAATGAGCCAAGGCCGAAAATTAAGCGGGTGATTGCCTCTCCAACCAGAGCTGCTGATTCATACTTAGTTGCTGCGATTTAACTTAATGCTGCTAATTAACATACAGGAATCATGAAAAGGACCAATCTGATCCCGTTGCTCTAATCTCTGCACGCCGCTGCCTATACCGAGTATCCCAAGGCTGATTTTCCTCTGTCTAGCCTATGCTTTTCTCTTTTTCTTTTTGTTATAAGTTAGTTTTATCATATATATATATATATATATATATATATATATATATATATATATATATATATATATATATATATTTATTTAAAGATTTCTTTTGGCTCTAGTGACCTTTATTTGATAGTTAATTGACAGGAAAGAGGGTAATGAGAGAAAGGGAAAGACTTGCAGCAAAGGTCGCCAAGGTCAGGAATCGAACCTGTGACATCTGCGTCGAGGACTAACGCCTCCATATGTGGATTGTGCTTAACCCCTGTGCCACCACAGCACACCCCTATGCTTTTCTCTTACTGGAGAATAAATAGGGTCAGGATTGGTGAGGGTGAGAAAAGTCACCTCCTACCATCAGAATATAAAAAAGAAAGAAGGAATAACAGAATTGTTAGAAAAAAAAAAGCTGAAACCTAATCATAGAAGCAGCCAAGAGGACCTTAGTAGCAGTGGAGGAACATTGTTAGTGAAATAACCATTACTAAAAATCTGTTGTTTAACGAATATTGTGAGAAAGAAAGTCTTGTAAAAGGAAAGAGTTAAGCAGTCATGTCTAAAATGTGAGTAAATGGGCACAGGAGTCCCCATTCTCAGTGTATCAAATTGCAATAACCTTTGCAATATAAATTCTTGGAATTTTGGATTGGGTATTATAGTTTAAGCACAATATATTCAAACTCAGGAGAACTGTTGTAGAAACCTTAATTGTCCACAATGCCAACATTAAATGTGTTTAGTGCAAAAGCTCACAGAAAATGATGTGGAAATTGAAATGATGGAACAAAAACAGGAACATGTTGAGCCGTTGCTCTTTTTTAAAGCTTTATGGTGGGCTTTCACACCATAAACGATTTATGAGTTTTACGTCGTTAAACTGCTCAGTTCATAGCCTGATAAAATAGCTAAACGTTATGTATAATAAAAAAATAAAATTACAAAAGCCAAAGGTAACAATGTCGTTTCAACCTGTCACAAAAATGCTGTGGCCATGGGAAGAGAGTCTGCATAGGAGAAGAATGCAAAATTTAAAAAGTAATATAATCAATAAAACTAGTTTTTTGAGGGAGGCCACTTACCAAAAGTACCGTTTTTTTTCCTAGAGAGGAAGTGGAAATTAAACAGCATCTTCTGTATGCAATACAACTTTGGACAGAGTGTTCTTATTTAAAGCCTGTTGTGGCCATTTCCCATTTTCAACTTATGAAAGGGACATGAGTGTTAACTAGTTAACCTTTTGGAGAACTTCAAAATTAGAAATACTAATTTTACTTAATAGTCTTAAGGCAGCCATTGTTCTCCTGCATGTGATTAATCTGCACTATTTGAGAGTGAATACTTTTGAAAACCAAGACAATTTAGACCAAACTGCCTTACTTTACAGAAAAGAGACGGGATGTTATTTTCCTCTCTCTATAAAGCTAGGGCTTTTGTGGAAATTCTTTTCCTTTTTCAGCAACAAGTACCACATCAGTAAACTGAGAATCTTTTCTGAAGTGTTTTTTTTTTTTTTTTTAGTGGGAATTGAAATTAAAGCGAGCTGCTTTCAACATTTTACACAGAACATTTTAATTGACAGGCGGACAGTAATGGGTATCGGCTGAAATACATCAATCTGTGTGCTGCAGTCTAGTTAAATTCTCACGATGCATTTTAAAAACTCTGCCTAGGCACAGTGAATGCCTAATTTTGTCTCAAATCAATAGAGTGCGGTTTAATGGTCTGAGCATAGAGACGCTAATTTGGGCCACTAGCTTATGGTGAGAATCTTCAAACGTAAGATTCAGTTTATTTTTCTTTGATGGCATTTATCCTTGAAAGCCCAGTAATTAATAAGCATATAGGATCTCCCTAAACATTATCAAATAAGCGCATGGAGAGAAAACTGTATTTACACCATAAACCTCCACTAAATGCTTTACTTTGTGTAGTAAAAGCATGATGAATAATAAATCAAATACCACCAGGGTGATAAATTATAGCTGATATACGACCCGGCCCAGGACTCCATATCCTTCTCTTTCAGCCGATGGTTTCTTTTTCTACATTTGCAGATGCAAACAGACACAAACGCAGAATCACAGCAAGCAGCTCGGTGTGTACATGTTTCTGCTTCCTCCTGGGGAATCCAGCGGCCTCCCCTCCACATCGTCTATGATAATGCGTACGCCTCATGGGACTTTGCTATGCTCTCACTCCGGAGTTATTATTCACGCTGCTGCAGTCCGTCCTTCTTCATGACTCTGTGTGCGACTACCTGCTTCCATCTCTCATCACATACTGTACACACCTCCCACTGTAGCCGGCCTTGCTGACTGAGCAGCATCCTTCACTTTTCCTCTCCGACACTGGAGGCTGCTGGATTCCAAACTACCAACAAGATGAGAGGAGGACAAAAACTGCCTTATGACCTTCTGGATTTATACTGATTACATATAACATTGGCCACGGATAACCAGATATGTTTACACACAGTAAAAAAAAAGACAATCTTATTTCTAACGTTTAATCTTTTAGTAAAATCTTACCTCACAAAGAGAGATCTTTATATGTGCTCAACAAAATAAAATGTAAACTTAATGACTCAAAGATCCACAACTAGTTTTGTTGTGGAAATAATTGTAGCAGCAAAACTGTTCAGCTGTGCTCATCATTAAAAAAAAAGACTAAAATAATTAAAATATATGTTAATCAATATGACTCAAAGTAAACATCCCTTGTTTCTTGTATTAAAATAATCCATCCCTTTATCAAAATAAAAACATTTATTTTCATGAGGTTTAGTGAAGTTGATGCAGCATATTTTTGCTCATTTCAGTTTCTTTCCATGAATAAGCAAAATTATTATTCTGTAGAAGCCATTTTTGTTTATATTACCAGAGTTACATCATCAGCTGCATGTACACGCATACAGTAAAACAGCTCCAGCTCCTGTTTTTATTCTTATTTTTTTTAACCATCTTTACTTGCTGCTGTTTTGGCATCACCTTCAATCCGTTATTTATCCAGCAATGTTCACATTTAAAAACGGTGATATGCCAAACACATTTTATTTTATTTTTTTTAGATTGGAAGCTACTTGTATTTTTGAAATGATGTGTACTAGTGAGAATCAAGGGTAAACATTTGATATCTAAGCTGGCAGAGGAGCGCATGAATTATAAACATGCTGTTAGCATCCGCAACAATGCATCATGCAAAATGTCCTCTGCCGCCACATTCCGAGACAGAATGTCAGCTCAGCTCGACCTCAGCTCAGGGGCGTGGCGTCTTTGCAGAAACAATCTCTTGACGCTGCAAATGACACAGCTTCTCTTCAGACACCTTCATGACTGGGAGCAAGTGCAGTCTCGTTTAAAGCAGACAAGAGGTCAGGAGGGGTCAAAAAAAACTGTTCCGTGGAGGTAAACAACTACCCGGCTACAGGTCTCATTGCTACAATTTCTTACGGCAATAAATCGCATCCTTATGTGGGGAGCACGTTTACAGAACAACTGCTCATATAGAGAGTTAAAAAACGTAAAAACTGGGGGTGCTTGAGCACTTTTGGTCAATTTTTTTTTTTTTGGTATTATTTTCTAAGCCCTCTTCTGACACATAATAACATGTACTAATGTTTTTTGTTTTTTTTTGTACAACATAATTTGATGCATAATGTATTCTGGTGTTAGGTAAATGCATCTTGAAGGAGAATAGCACTTAAATAAAAGACCAACAAGGATGTTCATTTAGGATTAAAAAAAACTCACCGTGAATTACCAAGATAGATATAATGTATGTAATAAAAGTTTGTCATTAATGAAGGGGAAAAAACTCAAACCAGACTTTAAGTAAGTTTATGGTCTGGTTCGCAGAGTATGAAGTTATATATATTTTTTTCCCCAATTATTCAATGAAAAAAAAAAAAACCTCAGTTAAGTAAAATAAAATTGTAATCAAAATTTTTGGAATTGTAATGATTTATTTTTCAAAAATAAAATGTTTTAACTTTTTTTTAAATTAAATAACTAATTTTTGTCTTGTGAACTTAAAAAGTTATTTGAAGGAAGAATTTGTTGCGATTTTGGGCGCTGCCCACGACGTCATGTGAGAAAAAAGTTTTTTAAGCAAAACTCGGTAGGCTTTTCTTATGGTGACATGAATTAACAATTCAATATTTGCTTTTTTTTTTTTCATTTTTCTGCAGTTCCACGTTAAAGTTTGATGCAGCTCTGCTTTCCTGAATGGACCATCTTCATCTCCACTGCAAGTGCAGCAAACAGCCAGCTCTTTTTTTTATAGATTACTGTACACTAAAAGGTTGCATTGTGCCTTGTTTATATTTTTAATAGTGTAATTATGTAAAGACAAAATATGTCTGGTGGTCTTGCTCTGATTTACATGCCCTGCTAAATTGCGGGTTTGAATAAGGCAATACTTTCTTATAGCAAAATAGACCTGCAAAAAGAAATTACTAATAAAACATTTTACATATGCATAGTTGTTTGCTTTATATAGAGATTTTCCTTAGGTTTGATTATATTCTCACAATTTTGTTATCATTGTTTATTAAACTCTGAAATCTGTGTGGCTTTGTTAACATTCTGTCCTAGAATGCGGTTAGATGTGTCCTTTTTGTTTTTTAAGCACCTGCCCCTTTAGTGGTCTCTGCCCTGAGTTCCAACACGCCACTGACAACTGCATTATAAAGTTATCAGACAGATTGTGTCAGGAATCTGAAATCTCTTAATACAATCTCTCACCAAGCGTCCGCTTTCTTTCTGAGAGCTTGTCCAGCCTGAATGCCAGCTGTTTTTTTTTTCTGGATAAATAAAAATACAAGTTGGCCTCCTGCTCCAGCATTCCATTTTTAAAACGAAACGACAGCAACAACACAAAATCCTACTGGGATCATTCTTCCAAAAAGATCAAAGATAACTACAGTCTAAGAATACTGTTGGAAACAAACCTTGGCTGCTCTTTGGTGGTTTTGCTGCTGCCCTTTATCTGAATGTAATAAAACTGTTTTTACACTAAAGCAGATGCCTCAAGCCAAGTTCACAATTTGACGAGTTAGACTCAACTCTTGTTACTGCTTTCACTATCAAACATTTGCAGATTTCTCTGGCAATAACATATTTTGTATTTTGCCATACAAAATGTTATTTTGTATGGCAAAATAACATTTCAGTGATAAATGTGTTAATCCTAAAAGAAAACATTTATATGTATTGTCAATAAATATAAATGTTTATATTTTATATTAATCATAACATCTCAAATAACATCTTTCACTTTATCACTGAAAACCGTAAAACTGACCAGTTTGGTTCAGTTCAAATTACCATCATATGAGAATACAACTAATGAGATATTCCAGGCTGAACCAACCATCTGTTATGCTGCAGGTCTAGCTGCAACCTTTTCACCAAGGATATTCCAACATTTCCTTCCAAGAAAGGAAACTGTTTTCATACTAGGGTTTAATTTGTATGAAAGTTTTAAGCGGTATGAGGTACATTAATTGCTGCTAGCATTATTATACATTACAATATTCATCACTGAACCCCATCGAGAAAAAAAAAAGAAGAATTTTCTATTCAGATTCAATTCAGTGAATTTTTTCATTTTAGAGTCCCTCTTTAGACTTTCTTGACAATAAATAGAAATGTTTTCTTTCAGGATTAACAAATTTCACCAGAAAAAAACAAAACAAACAGTGGATCTCCCTACATCCTCAAGAATACTCAAAAACACCCACGAGATTTCATGTTTGCTGATTTTAGATTTGGAAATAAAATCACTGTGTCTCAGAAATTATTGCCAGAGCAGTTCTAGTTATGCTGAAGAGGCTTCATGAGAATCGTAGAATCCTCACGGGAAATCTTAAATCTATATACAGGAGCAACTGTAACATCACAACAGCTTGAATTTCACAGAGGAAATGTGTGCAAATGTTCTGATTACTCAGTGTGAGAGCACTTTTAACACATCAGCATATACAGTATTTATTATACAGCCTGCAGGCTAACATCACGGAACACACAGAAAAGAAATAGATTGTTTTGATTGTTTTTTTTTGTTTTGTTTTTTTTGTCTTCTTCAGCCTTTATAATAAGTCAGCGGTAAAGACAAAGAAGTCAGCATACAGGCTGTAAAGACTTTTTTATATCCCTGATGTTTCATGTAGGATGGCTATTTTAGACTGCAGGATAAAACAATAAAAAAGCTACTTAAATTAAATGATTTTTCTGATAACATGTAAAGCATAACTATTATCAATCCAGATCAGCTGTTTATGAACATAAAACACATATGAATAAGAAAATGGGATAAAACTGGGTATTTAGCAAAATATTTTAGTTGTTTCTTTCCCAATCGATGTCTTTTGAATAAATCATATTCATATAATAATTTCAGTCTAATTACTGCAGTTTTTCAGCAGGACTCAGTTTAATGTGATCCTTATAACAAAAAGATCAGTGATTTGTTTTTCATAATTAGAATGTAAATTAAATTCTAAATTCAGTATCATCTCTACAAATGTAGTTATACACTTTTAGTTTTCACGAACAAAAAGAAAGAAAAGTTCAACCATTACCTTAGAAATAAAAAAGTGTCACAGCAGGGCTGCATGATATTAAACCCGATTATTGAAATACTGTTGCTCAATATAGGAATAACAATAATACTTCTGATAAGTCCAGCTATTTTCCTCACTCATATCTCTTTCATCTTTTTTTTATCATTCTTCCATGGATTTTTGTACTTATACAGTCTTAGGCATTTTGTGCCAAGTGTGAACCAAAGTTTGCCTTTAAAAAAGCAACAAATAATGAGGTTAAGTACCGTGCCCAGTTATACAGCAATAACAATGCATTTACAATATATTATGTAGCCCTAACAAATGTATTTTACAAACTGAATGGGAAGACCATTAGGACGCAAACTTTGGCATTGCTATTTAGCGACAGACTTTAAGTCATCTGTCTCCCTTAAACAATTTCACCTTATAACAAGACAGTATAAATTATTTGAATAAGGTGAGGGTTTCTCCAATGCTAATTAAGCCAAATTAGGTCACGTTGCATGCACCTGAATGGTGTATTGGGAAAAAGACAGATAAAAAAAAGAAAACAACAACCTGCACTTCAATCTGGCAAAAATCTCATTGGATGGGGCTCTCATTACACCACTAAGATTTAGGAATAAAAATTAGAGAAAGAAATTCTAATTTCTAGCAAACATTTGTTTTTTTTATCTGTTTTACTGAATATTTTTTTACTAACAAAAAGAAAACGAGATCCCACAAATGCCCTGTCGCTTTAAGCTGCAAGGCTTGGACACAAAAGCCTCGGATCCTAATGAGCTTGTTAAAGCTGTGGCTTTTTTTTTTTTTTTTTTGCAGACTTCGTTATGAAAGGGTAAGATGATGAAAATGTCAAAGCTTTAAAAATACTCTGTCCACTACAATATTGTCCCAACATTCAGCCGCCTCATGTAAATGACAGCCTTTGTTATGTGGTTGTGGTAAAGAGAGGTTCCAGAAACAGACAGGAGACAAGCGGATTCAAAGCAAGAGTTGCTAAAATTACTTGTGTAACAGCAAAAAATGCAAAGAAAGAAAACCATAATCATTCCTAAAGTATTTCCAACATTAAACCAAATCCACAGCTGATGAAATTGAGGCATTAAGAGCTGAACAGATGGGAAGAATAATGGTAGGGAACACTACGATCCAACAGTAAGGAGGTGGTAAAAAAAAAACACAAAGTAAAACTGAATGATTAAAAAAAAAAGTCAGAAGGCAAACTGTAATAAAAAATGACTTGACTTGAATAGATTATAAAAAGAACTTTAAAAGCAAAGGGTCACTGAACACATTTCTATGAATCCCCTTATCTTTAAGGCAAAATACAGTAAACTTAACAAAAATCCAAAACATAATAAAACACCCAGATAATGGGAGGCTCTAAATATATTCAACAATATTAATATGATAAAGTTTAAATAACTACCAATGAATGTTAGAAGCAAATGTTAAATCACTACAAAAATAGATGGTCTCAATACACTACAGACTTTTGTTTTTAGCAGCCTCCTAACCCAAATTTATTAAAATGTCTCCATAAAGATGTCATGGCATTAGACAATTATTACACTCAGACAATGAATGAATAGAGTTTTTAATATAAAGTGGGGATAAAAAAATATATATTCTGGCTAAAAATATTTCCACCCTTGTCTTGCTTTTTACAATTTCCTCCTCTGATCCGCTTACACGCTGCTTCCCATTGGATTAAGACCTCTGTGAACTGAGTCTTCTCAAACATTCATGACCTCAAATAGCTCGCTAAATGTGTGATTTCCTCCATTCTCTGTAAATGTGAGTCATTTATTTGATCTGATAACCAATTCATCCTTTTGTAGCTAAAAAGATTCACATGCTAAACGGTAAAAAATGTATTAATTAATAGCAAAATATCTTTAGTAAGTGATAGATGGAACCCTACAAGGGTTAGGGTGCAATAATTTAACTCTACTCAAGTGAGACCCTGATCAAATAAAGTTCACAATGAGATGAGAAGAGCTGAGTCTTAATGCAAACGAGTGATAAAATCTGAATGGAGATGTAAGGTACAGTTTAAGAGTCTTCGTTAAGTTTTTTTTTTTTTCTTTATTTAATAAGATCAAATATAACAAGCTCCGATGGAGCAGCTCCTGACCCAGACAAAAACTTTCAAACTAAACTGAAAAATTGCTCTTAAAGCACTTACTATTAATCAAATAAAAGTTTGCTCTGTAATGATGTTCCCACACAATTATGGAGTATTTATGCAAAAACAGCTTGTTATAAAATGTGGCAGAAACATGCAGTAGCTTCTTTTGTTCTCATAAGAGGGTCAGCCACCAGAACAATCTGGTTTGTATGCACAGCTGCTCCTTCAAATTCAGCAACAGGATCAAGCTGATCATCCTACAGTCCTGTGGTCAGGATTCAGCCAGATGAATTTTATTTGTTCGTTATGCAAATCATTTAAAATCTGTTGTTTTGTCTCGCTAAACACTGTTTCACAAGTGGGAGATTATCAGTTTTTTAGATTTAACACTTGGATTAAGTGAGATAATGAGCAGAGGCTGATGTCTAAGCCCTAGTAGAAAGCGAAGGACAGACTGAAACCTGCTCCAAATACTCGTATTTCTTTACTACTGTAACACTGTCCTTGTCTGTCATGCCCTTGTTTCACCGCTAACAAGTTATAGACCGGCTGTCAGTTTGTGTCGAGCTCTGGATGACAGACAAGCTTGAACAGATGAATCAAGCGCTACAGTCTGGCTCACTGCATCCTGTGACACTGTAATGTAATTACGAAGAAAAGTCTACACGAAAATCCATCCATATGAATGTTGCTCTGCCACTTCATCCCTCATTATGCTACTGCACATGCCTGCACTGCTGTAGACTTAAGTACTCTGAGTAGTGATACTTTTATTTCTAATCCCTGAAATAGTTTCAGTAATAAACCAGAAGTTAATTGGCATGATAATCGTATAAACACATAATTTTACGATTGCTAGAAAAATGCATTATTCCCCCAAATTTAAGAAATGTGGGAAAAGAAACTTCCCACAGAAATATGAAAGGAGTTGAACACGTTATAGGTGTAACACCCAAGTAACCTAAGCAAACAACACAAACACATCACTGATGGCTCATTAAAAAAAATAAAATAAGAACACAAACAGCATCTTCTTTTGATAAAAATGACAGTTGTGTTTCTGAAAGACTATTTTACTGAATTGTTACTGAATTTAGACAAAATTATTATATCACAGTCGTCTCGAGTGGTCCTGGAAAGCTTTATTGAGCCAGTAGCGCTTTACCGTTTGTGCTGTGACATCTAATCAAAGACCCAGAAAATCTTTGGACAAAGGTAGCCATGCTTGACAGCGTAGTTCGTGAGGTTTTGCACTTATTTACCGTTGACCAGCAAACTGTAAACCGTAGGTTTTCTGAGGGTTTTGTGTGAGACGCAGTAAAACTGGCTCATCCAATGAGAGAAAAAAAGAAAAACAGCAGCCGCTCATATTTATCCACTGTTTAAAGATGCCGTCATAGGATTTTAAAATAATCCGACATGCAATCACATCTTTCAGGGCCCTAAGCAGCCCCTAACCCAGATCATTTATAATAGTGTGCCTTAGAGTACATACATATTTGGAGATTTAATTCATACTGTCATCGGTGAGTTGTGTCCAACTTCCCCAGAGCAGGGAAAGTGGAAGTCGTTCTTTTAGTGGTGAGGGAATGAGGGGGTGAATCTGATGGATGGCAGATGACACCCGCGCCATAGTTCACTGTGAACTGTAAATCTGTCTCTCTGTCTTTATGATTGGTGACACTGCGGCTGTTAGTGGCTGCTTCAGCACGGGCTGCAAGTGTTGCAGATCCCACTCACTAGCTTCTAGCCGCCAGTTAACAATCATAAGTTTACTCAAAGATGAATCATGAAGCGCATCTGCCTTTCCGTGTTCTTCATGAGAAAAAATAAAATGTAAAATGCTCTGGTGTGTGGTAGAAGCTAACATGTAAAACCCATCCCTTCATGACCCAAAAACTGGCAGGAATCAAGACTGCTGAGCTCTGAAGAATAAGGCGCAAACAACATACTGTCAGAGTGGTTTAGTTTAAATTATAAACTAGAAGTTCCCCATATTGGAATAAAGATTTGAACACAACTCTTACACTTACATTAAATTCCCCCGAAAAATTCTGTTGGGTCAGTATGTTGACTTCTATCTTCTATCTACTATCTACTATCTTGTTAATTTTTAAATAAATTGAGTTTCACTTTATCGTGATAGACATCAATTTGTAATAATTAGAAAAAGAAAAGCAACAAATATTTTTAATCTTGTAAAGAGGGAAGCAAAGGTAGAAATATTGACTTTTTACTTAGACTTAAGTAAAGATGTAGAATAAATGCCCACTAAGTTTTGTTTCAGTTTAGTCAAGTGCTTATTATGCATTATGCATTTTTGCCATTCTGATTTCTAGAAAATAACACTTAGCCAGACGAGCTGATTTTAGCCAGCAGAAGTTAATTAATCCGGCGCTCAGCCTGCAGTCAGCTGCTGAACAGACATGTTGCTTCCAACTCATAGGAGTGATGGGTGAGGCTCCAAAAATTAAGTTTTTCACCACCACAAGAGAAAAATGTGCCTTTTTTAAAAATTTTTTTTAGAAAATTCTTCCAAAAACATGTTGAATTGAATTTTACAGATTTTGTTAATATAACCAGCAATGAATTAGAATGTGTGTATTATAATGTTTCCATATATGAATTGGGACAGTTTGCCTTGCAAAGTAGCTTGAGTTGACATTTGTTGTGATGTGGTGCTTTATAAATATACTGAATTGCTCAACTGAACTTAAAGCCAAGGACACCTGTATTATCCCTGTTTTAGCTGACTGAGTGACAGTGGATAGCAACATGTGGGGAGTGGGATGATGAACATCACTGTGCTTCAAATTACTGAAGAAACTCCAGTAGTTTCCCTAGCATCTCATTAAAAGGACTTCAAACTGTTGAAATGATATATCTGAAACCACGTTTAAAACCTTAATACACTTTGATAGTGTTAACTCTCATGCCAATAGAAACACACATCAAGATAAAAATGAAGGCTAAAAGCATGGAATATTTTCTCAGCCAGCACAACCTAAAGTTTGGACTGCATTGTTGTAAGATGCTGTGAATAGATTGAGTAATTGGCCTAGATTTAGAATACAGCACTCAGCAAAACTTGTGTCTCCGTGTTAGTCAGAATTACACATCACTGCCATGTTTTACTGCGTTCTTAAACCACAGCCCAGACATGACCTCTCTGATCTACTAAACTTACAAAACCACATACAAATGACCCAATGCACTTGATCCACCGGCTGTGGAGAATCACTCAAAAACCAGCCTTGTTTGGCACTTTCTAGGCCTCCACTCAAACCAACATGGTATCTGTACTGGCAGCCCTCCTGACCCGGTCTCCAGAAACTCTCTCAATGAAAGTGCCATGGCCTCTTCTATCGTTGTCTCTCCCAGAGTTTTTCTATCTATGGCATCCTTTAAACCCCTCTTCCACACTCTTTGTGGTATTTATCACATTTTCTGCCTCGTAAAGGCCTTTCAGTGACTCTCAGAATCCTATCAGTCGGTAACACGGCGTGGCCTTTGGCAACACAGGATGCTGTCTGAGATCTCTGCCGAAATCTCCTGAACTTTGGAAAACTGTCAAACGCAGTTAGAGAACAGAAACACAGAGCCACCATCAGGCCCACTCATAAAAAGTTCATTAAGTTTAGTGAGGTTCAGCAAGTCTGTCACATTGAAAAAAGAAGGAATTACTCTTCATTGCCATTCATTTGTTAAACTTTAAAAATACAATGATAAAGGTTAGCAAAAAGTGTGTTAAGCGTACTGAGTGGAAGGAAATGTCTCAAGAGCTCGAATCAATGATGACCCAACTCATAATATGTTCCCAAATGGTGGGCATTAGGCATTTTAGACTTTCAACTACAGTAAAAAATTAGGACACCCCTTTCAAATTTTAGAACTTTTTAAGGAAATATTCACATAAAAATGTATCTCTGAAAAAAAAAAATAATATAGAAAAAGGAAAATTAACAAAATATAATAAAAATGTATTTTCTCATAATGAGTAAGTGAGGACACTCCACTGCCTAATTCAGACTCTTAGCCTGTTTGGCTGAAATAACTTCAGTGAGAGACTTCTTATGACCATCAGCCAGTTTCTGAAAGTTCAAACCACTCCTGGATTTCAGCTGTGATATGTCTGCTTCACGGAACCATGTAACATCTCAATGAGGTCAAGATCTGGGCTTTGACTCAACTCAGACTTTCCATTTTTTAATTCCCAGTCATTCTTTTATATTTACTGGCATGCTCTGAGTCATTGTCATGTTGCACAATCCAGATCTGCTTCAGCTTTATTTTATTTTACAGAGCATCTCATATTTTCCATGACCAGTTTCTGGTAAACAGAAGTATTTTTTATGCATCACCTAAGAAAGACCTCATTCTAGTCTTCATGTTTTTCTTAAATAGCTAAGTGTTCCTCCTAGAACAACTTTTGCTCCAATATAACATTTCATAATGACATTTTAGGGGTTTTGGAGACTTCTTTTAGCATTTTGAGGCCTGCTTCCAGGGTAAATTAGGTGCTTGGACTCCCTGATCTGTTCATGGTGGTGGTTGTATGTCCTCCACTTGGACACTTTTCCACTTGGACACTTTAATCCATACAGTGAAACGGGTGATGTTTAATTCTTTCTAGAACTCATTAAATTCCTCTCAAAACTCAAAAGTGCTACAATATTTTTCTGGATGTCGAAAGATAATTTCCATCTTTTTTTTCTGTAGAAAGTTATTGCCATTGAATAATTTTAAGAGTAATATAGTTTAACATATTATTGACCATTTCCTCCCAACATAAAATCAGTACTTTAAAATTTTTAAATGCATTTATTTGTAGGTAACCAATATACAATAGAAGGACTGGGAATATATTTTTGTGGTGCTTTTATTTCTGGTTGATGGTCCATTCAAACACACTGGGAACAACATGGACAATAAGTGCAAAAGCCACAGCTTTTTGTTCAACAGTGCGGCCTTTTTAAAAAAAAGTTTTTATTGTTTTTCTTGGATTTTTTCCAGGTGGGTAAACCATAAAAGAGTGCTGTCAGATTTCTGTAGACATGTCAGTTCTACAAAACTAAAAAAGTCTGAAACCTCATATTGGAAATTTAAAGGTTGACTAAATGTGTAAGCAGATGGTGACATTTATTTTTTTCTTTGCATTTTCTGGTCCTGTCTGTCTTCAGAAACATTAATGAACATTAATGACAATCTGCCCCTATTAGAAAATGCATTAATGGGACTAATAATCATTACCTTGTTGAAATGTTACTACCCTGCGTATTTCCTCTACAGAATGAAGAGTCACAACCAGTTCTTTTTGCTTTTTTGAAGATATGATTACTTAATAGACCCTTTGGAATCTTCAAAACGTGAGCTTAACTTTAAAATTTCAACAAATGAAACTTTCAGCATAATTTTCTTCCCTCTCTGAATTAATGATGCACTCCAGTCACTGATACAATACGTTCAAAACACAGCTATCAAAGCAAATTACGCAAGAGTTTTATGTCATTATTTGGAACTAAAACCTTTACTTTGAAATTTTTTACTTGATTGTTGTTGCCAAAGCATGTTAGTTTATACAAATATAGATCCTACCTAAATTGTTAAACAGTCATACATTTGTAAAAGGGAGCAAATGTTAATTACATTAGCTTCTTTTTTTTTTGTTATTTCGGTTGATAAACTTCAATGTGTTGTCTTAAATGTGTTACAGTCAAATGCTTTTTTTTTTTTACATTTATTTCAAAACCTTGGTGTAAAAAAAGGATTTTGAACTAATTTACCACACTAAAATTTTGTTTGCATATATTAAGCTTGAAAACAATCAACCCACAGAAGGTGAAATATTTCATCTGATTTTTATGCAAAAAAAAAATGAAAATCCCAATAAAAATTTTGGCTTCAGCGAAACCCCATCTATTGACTTTGTAAACACAATTAAATCTATGATAAAATAACTTTCCATGTCTTAAAAGAAAACAAAACAGTTCAGGAAAAATTTCACAGTTGAAATTACATAGACTTGCAACCTGATTTTTATAAATTATGTTAACCTTATAAATTATACATTATAAAAATGGTCCCTCAATAAATTATAAAAATGTAATCCCTAAGGCCAAGTTTGTGTTTTTTTTTTTTTTTTTGGAATGATAAATATAGCAGGAAAGAAAAAAGTTACCATCTTCTCCCTAAAAGCCAAAGAATATGAAATAGATGACTGGGGAAAAATAAGCATTGCTCTTCTCTCAGAAACGTTAATAAATGCTGCACATTTCAAGGTTCTACAAAAAGCACTTTATTCAATACTTTTAATAAAGCATTCCCATTATTTATAGTCACACAGAAATGTATTTACAGACTTTGATAGAATTAAAATGAACAAAGAAAATACACTTTTTGAAAAGAAAGAAAAATGACTCACCGAGTTTAGGTCCAAGCTAGTCTGCACCCACTCCTTGGCATCATTATATTCGTCCATCAATCCCATAATATACAGCGTGTCCAGTGAGTCCACAATAGAAGCTCCTCTTAGTCCACCTGCAAAATACAACACGGATTTTAGACATAAAACTAAAATTTAAGGAAACCACACATTAAGAGCACAAACAGTGACGTATAAACCAGTACAAAGGTTTGCAAAAAAGTCCTGTTTATTGTTTGACATATAAATTGTGCCCAATAATAGTGATCTTTAAAATTATATGCAAATTTATTCATGTCATCATACATTTTCCAGATGTTCTACAAAACCATCAAAATAATTACTATTCCATTATTTTTTTCTTTGCTCACAACAGTTGTCCCCAGCATAGTGTTGTAACTTCCTTGTGACTTGAAAGAGTAGCTATAATACCTACCATAGATCAAAAGAAACACTGAAGTAATCTGTCATTACATTACAGTGTGTTTTATGTTCATTTTAGAAGAGATTACATTTATGGACACCTGGCTTCTTTATCTGCTTGTAAATCCCCTCTGAAAACCCATCTCCTCACTCTGGCCTTTCACAACTTATCAGTTTTTGGTTCGGGCTCATTTCTTATATATTTGTTGGTTTTTGTTTATTTTTGTGCATTTTTTTGTTTGTTTTGCTAACATGATGCAGTAACAATCTAAAAGGCAAGCTATTTGCTCACTTAGTCAAAGGGTCATCAAAATCATAAAGAATAATTATCAAATATATTAATCAAAAGCAACTGCAATGGTCCAATGCAAGCGATCGATTATCTACTGTTGTATGCTTGTCAGGAAGAGTAAATGTAGCAAGTCAATGACTCAATGCAATCTGCTGGGTTTCCTCACATAGAAACTTTTTAAACCAGAATGAATAATCAAAGTAGGATCAATTGGATTGAAAAGATTTATTTTCGTAAAGTGACTTCAGATGACATGTAGTGAATTGGCGCTACATAAATAAATTAAGTTGAAAGGTTTAATTTGAAACTTGTGCTTTTATTGATGAATACTGTATTTTTTGTTTGCTTTTAATTTTTATATGTGCACAGGTCTTGAATTGGAATAATTCCTGAGGTTTCTAAGGAATTCCCTCAAACTGATTTTTTTAGTCAATTTTGAAGAATGCATAGTATTTCCAACATAAAAAGACATTTGTTTTCACTGTTAAGGAGGTAACATCCATTTAAGGTGAACAAATACTGAAGCTCAACCCTTAACCCTTAAATATTTTGACTATCAGCAGAACTTTTAAGGAAAGCTGAAAAACAGAAAAGTCCCTGAAGCCTTGAGTTCTCTAATTACAGTGGTGATGCTAAAAGATAATAAGAACATTGCTTGGTGGAGCCCAGATGAGAATCATCCTCTCTCGAAGATTATAAATCATCCTCTGGAGCACATCAGCCACAGCCACATGAAAGTCAAGTTATTTAGGAATCAACCAGCAGAGCAGGAGAAAGAAGTGATGCACTGATTGTTGTGAGCATTTAGCAGCTGGTTCTGGATTAGAAAGAGCTGAAGACTTTCCTTCTTTAACTCCGTGTGCCACCATATGTGGTGCATTTATTTTTATGAATCTCATTGGTTATTTCATTTTACAACCTAAATGAAAAACACAAGGAGGCGTTAATCTAATCCTGTTCCCATGCTTGAACCAATTTTCCTTCTGATATCACAAAATGTTATGCAAATGCAGATTAAGTTCACAAAAAGTGTCTGGTACGGTTATTCATTGCCCTTAATGAATAACTGTGCAAAGGGTTGATGGACAAATTATAAATATTATAGGTTTAATAATAAAGAATTGGTTAAAAAGACTGGTACACTTGGAGCCTCAAACTCTAAATTTCTAAATACAATAGAGTGGAAATTGACCTGGTTAACTGAGTGAGGTGATGGAAAAAAAAAGATCATCTCTGAGAACAGGCAAGCCAACTTCAGATGGCTGGATTGAACTGATGCAACCATTCTGCAACCTGGCACATCAAAGAATGTGGCTCTTATCAGGAAGCTCACCGAATATGCAACCGGTAGCCAGACCTGTGGGCATCAGAACTCAAATCTGGGGGAAAAAAAAGTTATAAATCACACAAATCTCACTACTCATTCTGGATTGATTGCTGAAGCTGGATTCCCAATGAGTACAAGTGTGGAATAAGATTTTATCAAACAGAAAAAGTATTTCTGCCCAAATGCTCCAGATTTTTGTAGTATTTTTTGTGTATTTTCTTCTATAACACTTTACATCCACGGTTCATGTAGCAGCAAACAACTAAAATTGTTCATCAGACTTCTTTGTAAATGTAGTAACAATTTTAGTAGCAGGGCATAATAATCTGATGTACATCTAGTCTTCAAAAACAAGCATCATTAAAAGATGTGATAGACCAACATAATGGCAAACATAGGCCAACATAATGACCAGTGGAAAAACCAGACCAGTATTTATCATTTGTAAAGACCAGATATCTGATATTGCAGCCAAAAAACCTACAAATCTTGAGAAAGTAAATCCACCGTACCTCTTACTTTTGTTTTTGTAAAGTGTATAACTACTAAAAATAACACTTTAGAGCAAAACTAAAGAGAAAACAAGTATGACAATCAAACCTCCACAGATCTTTATCAATATCACTACTTCAATTTATTGTATCATGAGCATTTTTATGAATACACGGCTCATTCGTAGCCATAACTCTGCCATAGTTATGGGAAAGGCTCAGCTTTACAGTATCACATGAACCCACAATATGCTGTGAAAAACTCCTCTTCTGTCACAAGTCACTGAAAATAAAAGAATGTCTTGGTACATGGATGGTGCACTGGATTGGGATTCACAGGCATAATGCTGTGTTACTGCAGTAACATAATTACAGTCTCAAACTAAAACAAAATATGCTATCCTCACAAAGTTTCTGCTATAACACTGCAACTATCAGAAAATCCTCCACTTTCTGAGCATCCATGTGTTTCCCTGATGAAAGAGCATCTCATAAGAGAGCAGCGCTAGTAGACAGAAGACCATCTGTTGAGGTTACTGAGCATAGCTTGGCATAGTGAGCTGGATGTTAGCATCATGCATTAGTAATACTATTGTGCCTGCACTACTTTTGCAGAGAAAAGAATAATAAAAAATAAAAAAAACATTTTTAGATTCATCTGACTTGACTTTACTTATCAAACGGTCTTATTACTTCTAAAAACAGAGGTAGCAAAAGTAAAAGCTGAAGAATGAGGTGCGATCAGATATCTAAAGACCTCTGGTTATCCTAACCCAGAAGTACAGCTCCGTAGCTTGAGGCAAACTCGAGGAGTGTGGAAAATTCCTTTTGAAAACAGCACCAGAGCTTGGAAGATTGATTGACTCCAAGGATGCAGGGAGCAGATCAATCCATCATCATGCACTCCTTCAGTTTCCTTGTTCTTAGACTTTATTCCTTTCTGTGGGCCTGAGCTAAAAATGGAAGCAGAGTCAAAGATCCTTTTGAAGACATAAGCAATTGAAGTACCTTACTATGTATTTATTAAGTCGGACCAAAACACAGGCACACAGCAGAATTTAAATGCTGCAGCCACACAACCATGAACTCTCCTTGCTACAGCCTTCTGAAGCTAATCGACAAAAAAGTTAAATTATAATATTGTCCCAACTCCAATAGACTTTTAAAGTCATTAGCAGAACCCGGGTCAATTTTTTCTAGAGGCATCACAAAGCAGTTCTGTAAAAAGTTGAAATGTATTAGCCAAGGTGGGTTTTTTTTGTTTGTTCTTTTTAGATATTTTCATCACATTGTCACATACTAATGCACAGCCAAGAGTATCCTGCAATTTCTAAATCAGGGATATGTCAAGAGAAAAGTATTTTGATTTCTATTTAAATTAGTAGAAACAAAAACAGAACGTATCACCTTGAGCTTAAATCTGCTTATTAAATCATCTTTGACAGGAACCTTTTGTATCATTTTTACCTACAAAGTATTATTTTTTAGCTAGCTTGCTTAAAAAAATTGTCACAATATAAATCCCTAGGCATATAAATGTGCATATACCAAATTTTACATTTCTCCCATTTGCTGGGGTACCATAAGAAAGTAACATATTTGAAAATATTTGTTAGATTAAAAACAAACATTGTAACTAAAGGTGAAAGGACCTTGTCAACAGTAGCTTCACGACTTGGTCAACTGATTTTTAAGCAGCAACTAAAATCTAATCTTTATAAAATTGCTTGTGTTTTGGATATTTGATGTTTCCTGATTTTTCTTTTTCTTCTGTTTGGTACTTGTGAAGTATGCAATGGGAAAATATTAGCTTTCTGAGAAAAAAGTAAGGCCAGCCTAAAAATGGTTAAGTGAAGGTTATTAGTATAACAAAACAAAAGGAAAGTCCAAATATTTGTACCTCTGAGATGAAGTGGGATGACTTGGAAAAGGCTCTCTATGTAAGAAGTCTCTTAAACATTTGATCTGGGAAACTTTCCTCAGAAACATCAGATTTTTTTTTTTTTTATCTTGCCAGTTTCTGGTAGATGGATAAAAAAAAAGCATTTCATGGAAATCATTTCAACAAAACGGGATAATATTATGTAACCCTCTACCTGAAAAGCTAACCTTTTCCACAGCAAAAAATATTTTGTGGATTATGTAAAATAAGGCAAAGATTAGACACTGAAATGTGAACATCTCTTTAAGAAAATAACTGAATATTTAATGGGGTCATAGTTCCCAGACTTGACGTATTAAACATCAAATAAAAAGCCATTAGAAAGTCACCGGCTATTTGATGTTTATTAATTATGAGAATCACAGTGGAGTCAGTGAAGTTATAATAGACAGGTCAGGCCCACATGATAAACTCTAAAGCTGGACTTTGTTTCATGGTCTTACTGGCTTTTCTTATTCTCCTTTTCTTTGAGTGAATACACTGTGTGGTATTTAATCCCTTAGAGGTTTGATTCAGAGGCAACATTACCCTGTAATTCAATTTAGCTGGCAGATTAAGTATGATAATGCATACAAAATATGTGGCGATATTCTTAAAAGGAAATCCTGTGCCTATTTAAAATTCAACTGGAACTGGAATTAAAAGTGCAAAGCACTAAGCAGATAAGAGGACTCGGATTTCAAAGATGGATTGTTTAAATTCACCCAGGGGAAAACAGAAAAGTCAGGGTTATAGTTTCTAATTTTAGCAGCCAACTCATAACATTAATTGATAGTTCAACTTTAAAGACGGGATCAATATGTAAGGCACGCCACAAACATCATAAAAGTGAATCTAATTGATACAGATGTAGGGAATCACCTAATTATGCTGTCCTGTTATCAGAGGTTGGCAGCATCCTATTATTAATCAAAAGGCCAATCAGTGGCTTGTTAGCATTACCTGGCACTACAGAGAGTTAGCAGGCACTCACGTCTGTATGATGTTAATAAAATCTAGTTGTTTGCTATTAGAAGCAAAAGCTCATAAAAGGTGCACAGAGGAGGAGACTGTAGTTCAGCGGACTTTTGATGGAGAGCAAAAACAGAGCAACTGTGGGTGAGAAGAAAGTGGATTTTGAGGGAGAAAGATTAAGTTGGGTTACTGAACAGAACACAAAAAAGGCCGTGAGAAACAGTGATTGAGAAATGCCACGACCATCAGTCAACTCAGGCTTTCGCAGTAGGCTGGAATACCAAACCTGTCTTTCAGCCTCCTTGAGAGGAGAGCGATGTCTAAAAAATGGAGGAGGAAGCAGAAATCCAGGTGGACATTTTTGCAAAAGGACCTTGTCTTATGGCTTAGTTTTTATCCAACTGCAGAGTCAAACAAAGTTTTTTTAGAGTAAGAATAAATCTGCTTACACACCATTGGGATATGGTTAATCATCTCATAACACCCATCCATCCATCCATCCATCCATACATCATCTTCTGCTTAATCTGGAATCGGGTTGTGGAGGCAGCAGCCTAAAGAAAGACACCTCCACTTCCCTCTCCCCAGCCTCTTGGTAAAACTACAATTAGACCCAGATCTACACATTCTCTGAATTTTATGCAGCGTGTTTCCGTTTTGCCACCAGCTATTAAACCTGGCTAGGTGTAATTTGAAGAGAGCTATTAAAATTTACAGAGCTTCGTAAAATGTGACTGAGAGAAATGATATGTGATTCTCTATGTTTTGCAGAAATTTCCCTCTCAGTCTCTCTTTAGCAAAAATATTGCCACTAAAGCAATGTCCTACCTCGGATCTTTTACCACAGCTCAGGTCAATTTCTCAGTTCATTTCCACATTCTGTCATTCCATCTCTTCCCATTTGTACTAAATCATTAGACTGGTTTTCTTGATATATAAAGCTCAAAGCTGATAATTTAATTATGAGTTATCCGTATATTTTTAAGTCTATTAATCCCCGTTTCTTTTTTTTTTTTCATACACAGATGTCCTTTGTTTTCAGACACTTGCCATACCTGGGTTGATGAAGGATGATATTATTTTTCATGAAAGTTGATTTATAGGAACATCTTCAATACTGATGTTCCTATAATAATGATTCAGATTTTGATTAAAGTTTGGAACTTGTTTACTATTTTGAAATAGGACAGATTATGATTTGACCTCCTTTAGGTACATACTGTTTTATTATTTATTATTATAGACTAAAACCGATGTAGAAAATTACACATGACCATATATTTTTGAAATCTGGTACTGAATGTTTGCCTGGTAGGCGTGGTTGGTATGGCTGCACGATACCAGGAGTTGATACAAACATAGGGATGATACAAACTGAATACAATGAATACTTTAAACCCGCATTTTCCCCGACTCTTTTCTTGTATTTCCAACAGTCCTGCAAATTTGTGAGCTTTACCATCACAGCCATTGAAACTACACAAGTGATGGTACCACTAAAAGTCTGTTTAACACGCAAATATAATATATGTACATAGGATTTGCATGGATGGAAAATATTGCCATCCAACCAGTTCTTTGCAAATAAGAGATTCCACACGTTGATATGAAACAATTGTGATTTCATATATTGTGCAGCTCTACTGGCTGGTCTGAAATTCCCCCTGACAGACAGTCTTATTACCTGAAAAAGTCAGGTGTGAAACAACTAAAACTGCTCAAGCACAACATGGAGCAGAGGCGAAAATTTCTGGTTCCCTTAGCACTTTAATATTTCTGTTGAGAAATCACAAACACTTTATAATACTTCTTTTCTTGAAATGTCAACTTATGTAAGAAAGAGTCATTTGTATTTCTATATCCAATCACAGTCTGCTGTGGTATTCATTTCTAAACAATAAAAGTGATCATAAAAACCTACCTAAAATCTGAATAGTCTTTATGGGAATACATCTGTCACTGCAGACAGTCAAGACCCTACTAATGCAGAAATACTGCTATAATGGACAGAGTTTCAGTAGCTAAGTTTGATAAAGTGTATGGACGTTTTCTCTTGGCAAGCAATGTGTTACAGTAGAGTCTGAAAACAAATAAGCTGAAAGTGTGATATCTCAAGTACTATACAGAAAGGGATACAAATAATTAGTAAACTTGAAAAAAATATGACTCATTTTATTTCCTACAGTATTTGTCTGTCACTACCAATCAATCTGCTGAACTTCCTGATTGCTTCATTGCTTTTTAGTGGCCGACAAAGAAAACATAAACTTTGAAAGGAGAAGAATCAATTAACTTCAAACTAAGAAGATCTTCAAGGTTTTGGTTTCACCGTATTTGATTTTTTTTTTTTTTACTTCAGCTTAAAATGTGTAGAAAATAATTAAATATAGGTGAGAAAAGGTCTATCTATCAAGGTTCAGTAAATGAAGTTGGTAAATGAGTGAGCTGTTTTTTTTCACCAAGTCTTCAACCTTGATTTCATTACCTTTATTTTCAGCTGAGTTTTAAGAGGTATTATTTGCAAGCAGTCTGATAAAACAGTGTCTGATTAAAGAGACCCAAAGGCCTTGGGTCTCTTTAATTTGGATAGTTTCCAAAGATGGCTACTTATCTTTGGAAATTATCCAAAGTTAAGCAACTAGAAACACACAGAGCCACAGCTTCCTGGGCTCAAACCAGGTTTCCCAAAAACATGAGAATGCTGTATGAAATGTAAATACAAAAACACAACAGAAGACTGTTATAAACTTATAATGACATAGTCAAAGCTAGCATTGAATGATCAAAGAATCACCTTTTAATTGGCAATAGTAGTAATGCAGCCCAGAATCTTTGAAGTTAATATGCATTTAGAAGTATGACTTTCCACAGTAAATAAAAAATACAATTAGAACACCCTCTTAAAAGTTGGAAAGTTACAATCAGCAAAACCCACAGATTTTATGCCTTTCAATTAAAAGGCGGTCAACTAAAGCAGGAACAATGTCAAGTTAAACATCAAAATACACATCCCCACCTCCTGAGAGTCAGGTAAGGATGTTTCTGGAGCTAAAGAGAATAGTGCAATCTATTCAAAGAAAATAGTCACAATTGCTTGCCAACAGTTTTAAAGTAAAAACATCATCCATGATCATAGTTCTGGCTGAACCAAGAGACCTATCACACCTAAAATGTAGCAGAGAAACATCAACAATTGTTATATCACTTTAATGCGTTCCACGTCACAAACTGCAGCAATTTGCTGCCAACAGTTTTAAAAGACTCATCAAATGTTCTAAAAACAATAGTTCACTAAAGTTAATCAGGAACCACTGCAAAAGTAACTAAAACAAATAGAAATATGTAATTCAGAAATCATTTGGCCCCAACTGAAATATAGGATTAAAATATTTAACTTGCAAAGCAACTCTAGCTCAGTAATGAGTTGACACTACTGGAAATAAGGCAAATTGAGCATACACTTGAGTCTAATAAAGAAATCTAACTGATTGACACTGTGAATAATTTTAGTTACTTCCTGGAACAATGCTGTATATGCCACACACACTTTTTGCAATAAAATCTTCTCTATAAATACACAACTTGATGCCTTCTGTACACCATACTATTTGATCTCTTCAGACTGGACAAACGACCCATAAATCACACTTTATGCTCTTTATTCTCAACAAATATTAGCCTCAAGAGGAACTAAAGTGTGCACCTCTAGAGTGCATTAAACCTGGATAGCTTTGAAGCAAAACAAACATTTTTTGGGTCTTGTGTTGATGTTTCTTTAAACAGAAAAAAGATGCATATTTAAATGGTGCCTCGAAGAGTAGGGGACAACCACTGAGACAGAGCTGTTTGAAGAGCTCTGTTTACTGAATAACATTGTTTAATTTATAAAGCAAAGGAAAGCAGAGCCAGCTTCAAGCCATATAGCTGTGTATTGTTTGAGACACTGATGTAGCACCACTGTCCGTGAGGGTGCAGCAGAAGATGAAGATATGTAGGAGGTTCAAAAACTAACAGCTCTCACTGAAATGGTAAAAACACAGCAGACAGAAGCCGCATGACTGCTGACATGTAACATGCTGTGAACTCAGAAACCCAGAATCTCATTAGTATTCTAGTTTCAATTTCGGATGCTTTTGACTTCAAAAGATTTTATCCGCTAGAAGAGTTGCTATGCTGTAAATCGTTAAATGTTCAATCACAAATCAACGTTACATTTTACCACCTTTAATATTTTTTGCTTGACGCCTTTGCCAGTAAAAATACTGAGCGATGCCCTAATCATTGAACAAACATCACCTTCAGTGATGAGCAGCACAATCAGTGCAGTGTGTTCAGAAACGTAAGCAGAGTCCCTTCCATATTCTGTTAATACATTTATAAGTGCTATGCTACCATGGTTACAAGAAACCTGCATACAAATAATCTTCTTAGCATCTGTTTAGTATATTACAGCAACTACAAACCCTGTTAGACTCTCTGTGTGAATTATTATCAGGAAGGAACCACATGGACAGAATTTCAGGCATATAATCACAATCTCACCCCCTTTCAGGGTACACAGGCTTCCTAACTTCCCTTCAATGTGTCTCCATTTTCACCATTATGATAATCGCCCCGTCAAAGTGCCCTGCAGAGGAGCATGTATCAGCTGGCACTCTGTCCCTGCCAGAGCGGTTTCTTGGCAAGACAGTAGAAAGAACACAAAAATTGATGCATAAAGGGAGATTAGAGCCAGAGCCAAAATAAAGTTGATCAATTATAAGGCCTGCAGAGCAAGAGACAACAGAGCCATATTTCTCAGATAACATTTTTGCAGTAAGAACTTAATCTTTAAACCGATAAAACATAAAAATGCTGAATCTAGCACAAAGTCCAATATACAAGTGTGCTGTTTTCAAATGGTTTTATATTAAGGGTGCACTGATAAATCAACCCGATTTCCTTAATTTAGGGAGATTAGTGATCAGCTGATACTTACATGTGAAACCGATCTTATACACAGTTCTTCTCTACCTCCACAAAAGCATGAAATTCAGCCATCATCTCATTTTGCATTGCTATAAAAAAAAGGTCTGATTAACACGCCAGGTAAAATCTGCATGTGGTGGTCACTGTTGACAACCCAGCAACGTTGCCGCTATATGTAGCAACTTTTCAGCCAAAAAACGTTGGTATTGGACAAGTCAGGATTGTTAAAGATCAGTGATCAGCCAGAAAACTGCAATTGGTACTTTATGTATTACACCCTATTCCTCTTTGTTTGTGATTCGTCCTTCTGTATGTCTTTTGTGAAATATGACAGATTATGACCCCAAAAGGAAACTAGAATATTACAACAACTTCTTGGGAGTAATTGTCATTTGTTGGAGTCACTGAATAGGCACATTTATTCTTAGAGGACTATGAGTAGATACATAGAAACTATTTAAATCCTTAAATTTAAAGTGGTTATTAAATCTCCCCAAAGTTGGTTAGAAAACATCCCTGACACGGTGGAAACGTCCATTTTAGTCATAGGGGAGTTTCAGTTCAGAAAAGCTTTGGTCTAAGGTTAAAACTTTTTTCTTTTTTTTTTAAAGTAGCATGAACATCTTGGAGCAAAACATTGCAGCTTAACAAGGACAACTGGAAACATTGGACCTTCAGACAGTCACATTCTTTTTAGGTAGAAGTTATTTTGTTTATTTTCATTTCTGAGGGATATGTAGCACTAAAATGGAGGGTAACAACACAGCTTAATTGGCTACTATGTTTGCAGTTTATGTGAATCTGCAGCTTTCCCAACTCCTGCCTTCCTTTTGAACATTAAACAGAGCAGTACACATGCTTAATGTTGATTTTAGTGTTTGGAATTGGGCTAAAATCTAGTACAAATGGCTTTCAGAAGGATTATTTCTAAACTCTAAAGGTGTTAAATTCTAAGTAGCCAATCAGCACACACTCACATGGATTAATCAAATCACAAACACAAAATGCTCACTGTCCAGACATGATTAGCGAGGCTCCAGACTTCAAACTGCATGCACACTCATACACACAGGCACGCTTGCGCACGCGCGCACACACGTCAATCTAATTGCAGCGATTTAATTTGCAACTCTGGGAGAGCGTGGCGTGTCAGCGCAACAGCCCTGTCTGATATGACAGCCGCTCAGATGAGATTACATACTGCATTCAGTGCAGTATCAAACCCCTCTCCTCCGACTTTTCCAAAAAAAAAAGAAATGCCTGTCTTGGACTGATCAACAGACGCAGAGGCATAGTGAGAGAGGAGGAATCACACATCTGATGCTCTGTCAACCTACAAAACCTGATTACAGATGACATCTAGAGACTGAGATTAGGCAGCTGATAAAGATGCTGAACACATCACATCCAGCGAGCTTCAATGTCATCCAGTGTATAAGTATACACAGAGAGCAAATAAATGTTAAAAAAACAAATTTATAATTCAATGGAGATCTGAGGCCTTGCAATTATTTTAAAAAGATTTAAATATAAAACATCTCTTCTAGTGATTTGATAATTTTTGCGCTTTCACAACATGCAAATGCTTCCCATCTAGGATAGTATACTCTAGTTGATCTGAATGCATCTTTCCAGCTCAGTAGCTTCACATGGAAATAGATGCAGCCCAACCGATTTAGCAGAGGTGAAGTAACTTGTTGAAAAAGAGCACCCGTCAGATGGAGAAATTAAATCAGCCATCGTAAAAGAGTAGTGGCTGCACTTCATTTGTGCAGTGCTGCGGCCATTTAAAGGCAGAGCAAGAACCCGGAACCACATTGACATGCGAGTTTGCAGAGTGCATCTATAGTGGATGCTCAAACGCATTGGTATGCTTTGAGCATCGAAGCAAAACTCATTGGCATGGACAATTAATAATAACATAGAAAAAAGATTTTAGCTGAGGTAGAAACATCAGTATTTTTTTAAATTGAATTAGAAAGCATCCTTACAAATTTTCACAGATACTTCTGGAAATTCTTATCCAGCTGAACTAGAAAAAGGTGATCTTCTACCCCTTTCTATCTACTGCCGTTTCCACTTTGCCACAGGCTGTTGGCATCTTTCAACTACTTACAAGCTCCAACACCACCAGTGCAGTGCTGCTCAGAAATTGTGAAGTCTGACAAAAGCGTTGGAGGACCTTTCAGGCACTCTGGGTTTTCTGGTGTCTCTAACAAAAGGAAAGTCTGTCACTAGACTTAGAGATGCATTGATCACAGATCTGTGGTCTATTTCATATCTCTGGTTTTGTAAAGCTTTGACATGCAGATTTTTCATTAAAGTCTTCACTAAAGATTGTTGTTCAGGTTACCAACAGTAGCACTTACGTAGGTATTGTGTATTCACTATTATCTATTTTTTGAGTCATGCTGAAAATGTTATTACTTCATTCACTTGCAGATTTTAATTTAAACCCTGATATAGTGCATTCCTTAATTTTTAATGTGTTTTTGGGAGTGATACAAATTAGATTTTTTCCTATCGATATTTCGGTTCTAATTTGACTGTCTGCCTGATATTTTCAGCATTTTTACTCAAACATAATGTCTTGTTGTTCTCCAGGCTTTGTATAACCCAAGATTAATAAAGGCCCCATTCACTGCTTTAATTCATAAACATATATTAATTGTAACTGTATCTTAATTGTATTCATATATTTATTAATATTATGCTGGTTTAAAACAATCTGCATGTGTTTTAGGAGTCCTTACATGGGAGGTGTATGGTGAAGTGGGACTTGTTTCATGTTTCAGATTAAAATCTGACAACTCAGAAAAAGAAAAATAACACCCTGGCAATGTTACAGCCAATCCTTAACATTCCCAGGTGTTAATGTTTTCCGCATATAAGATGAAAAATTATTTACGCTTTGAATATTTTTTTTTACGTCAAAATTATGTTCTTAAAAAAAAATCTGGTCTTTTAAAGGTAAATTCAAAAACAACAAATATTTGACTAGTTAAGATAAGTCAATTATATTTCTATATCGTACTTCACTGAAACACTGTATATTTGCTAAGGTTAAAGGTGTAACTTTGAAATCTGAAACTACATATAAAAAATTTAAATGAAACACAATCAATGTTGACACTTAGTTTAAGGCTTTGATACTCCCAGCCCATCTCTAAGCAAACTGCATCTCGCATATATGATATAATAATTTAAATCAAGTTTAAACATTTTAAGAACTAATTTCAGAAAAAAAAAAGAATATTTGCTGGGTTGTTCTGTTGCATTGCAGCAAGAAGGTCCTAGGTTTGAATTTCAGCCTGGTGTCATTCTGCGTGTAGTTTTCATGTAGTTTTTCTTGTTCATCTGTGGGTTTTCTCCAGGTACTCTAGATTCCTCCCAAAGTACAAAAATATGACTGTTGGGTTAATTGGTCTCTAAATATGCGAGTTGTTTTCCCTGTGCATCTCTGCATTGCCCTGCAATAAACTGTCAATCTTTCCAGGCTGTAACCTGCCTCTTGCCCAGTGACCACTGGAGAAAAGCTCCAGCACCCCCACATCCGTGCAAAGATAAGTATTTTAGACAATGGATGAACATCTTCTATGAATGGTAAAGCTGAAGGTGAAGAGTGTGTGTTTTTTAAGAAACTCTTTACAGTGATATTTATTGGAACATTTTTGTGCACAAGGGCACAAAACCGTAAACTTACAATGTACCATTATTATTTAAATAGCTGCCACTGCATGCAGTTATATTGCTGATGTAAAAAAAAAAAAATACAGACTCACAAAGTTAAAAATAAAAAATAAAATAGGTAGTAAAACTATGACTGTTTTTGTTATCTTCAACAATGTGGGCTGCAGAGGTTGAAATGTCCTGATTTCTCTGGAGCTGACAACCAATAGTTGGGGACAGTAGCCCCAGTCTGCCTTTTGTGAGGGACTGAGATAACAACAGTGCTGAGAGGAAACCATGAGTCAAATGTCAGTAAATATAAGCAGCCCTGCATTTATATAACACAAACAGGATTATCGCATAAGTTACTGCAAGCATAGACATAAACACAATAATCTCTGGGGATTCATGACCGACTGAGTCCACAATGATAAATGGAAACAAAGTGCACTGGTGAGCAGGTACACAGAGAGGATTTATTCTGTGACTTTATGAAAAATTCAGGTCGAGACATGATGCGATGAGCTGAAGTTATTAAAAGCAATGTGTATTTATAGCAACCAAAATAAGTGAATGAAGAAAAACAACTAATGCCGACATAAGCTTAAAGGCTTGGCAGAGAGGGCTTGCGATTAAAATAGTCGAAACCTGATTACTTCAACCCAAACAGCATGTCTGAAGTTGTAGTCGCCTCCATGAGAGACTCTTGATTTACGTCATCAGCGATGATATAAACACAGAGTGTAAAGATCCTACAAGCAAACACTAAGAATAAGTAATTATTTTAGCTTGGAAGCTTCATCGTGATGCCGAAAATTTGGCCTCATCCTTGAATTCATCAGTTTGTGAGCAGATCCTTACAGTCGCGTAGAGGACAATCTCTTATAATCCTCTTGCTTCGTCATGCATGTTTTCATCATCTTGACTATAATCTGTGCAAAAAAGCCTCGATTTATGCTCAGAGTTATTGTTTCATGTCCAAAAACAGAAGAACTGAAATAAACGGTAATAAGAAGAAATGCTATTTTTGTACATTGCAAAATAGGTGAGGAGAGCAAACCACACCAATGAATGGTATAGTGAGCAATGAAAAAATGAGAAAAAAGAAAATTTGAGTTTGAGTTCATTCTTTATTCTTTTGTTTGGTATCTAAGCTGCTTTTCTTCTTTTCCTAGATCTTCTAGCTTTGCATTCTTCAGCAAAGGACTTAACCTAGATTTAACCCTTTATGATATTTCTATCGTCATGAATTTATAACGCTGCGACAAGCTGTTGGATAGAAGTGTTGATTCCACTCTTGGTGTCCTGTGATATTTAACCGTTAATTCAGGAATTAGCACAGACACTGAGGCAAACATAGCTAAAACATTGTATATGCAGAACAATTAGCCATTACAGTAGGTTATTTCCCACAGCACAGGGTGAATGCTGTAAAAAAATAGATTTATGCAAATGGTTCAGAATATAGTCACAGTTATCACAAGTTTAACTGAGTTCATGGACATTTCTCTCCCAAGGATGTTTACTGAAAAAGCTTTGTTTCCAAATTATTTACAGCATACAGTTTTATAGGACCCGTATCATCACATTTAAATAAAACCTGTAAATATGACCTTCTGAAATATAAATAATTTGAAATCAGGCTTTGCATAGTTTTTCAATTAGAAGAGTAATTGTACGTCTCTTCTCTGAAAAAGATGAGCAGTTTGAGTCAGCTGGGGAATAAAGTGTTCTAGTGACGAAATGTCGTCAAAACATAGTGGAAGGAACTTGATAAACATACCTTTGCACATCAATATCAAAATGCTAATTAGAGAAATACATTGAAAAACCAGTAGACTCTGATTGAACCGGTAGACCAATAAAAAGGATCATGCACAAATGTTAGTCATACTTTTTATTTGTTTTACTACATATAAAGCTTGACTAACATTTTGTTACAACCTATTGTGTCAGATAAGTATTAAGCAGAACAAGCAAGAAAGTACTGCAGCTGAACAGGAAAAATTGTTCCTTCAACCCTATATGTAAAATTCTCTTTTTTCTTTCTTTCTTTTACAAAAAAAGAGATTCCAGACTCTGTCAAAGGTAATTCAGAGAAATAAAGAAAATTAGCTACATTTGAAACTTATTTTCTCAGGAAAAATACAACTACAGCCATCTGTCAAAAAACAAAAAAAACTAGAGGTGTGTCGATCGATCGGTCACCGATCATAATCGAGCAGATTTTCGTGAAAAAGTGCATGATCGGTGATCGGCGATCATTGGCTCTTGTTGCCGATACCGATCACCTGCATCTCATTTTGCAGCCTGCCTGTGCAGCTGGTCTCCTCTTTCCTTCACACTGCGCAAACGCGCAGCAACAAATCTTAAGCGTTGTGGAACTATAACGCACTGAGTGAATGGGGAAGTTTGCGTGTTGCGGCGGAAAATTGAAGCACGTCAATTGAAGCACGTCAACGAAGCTAATACAACATAAAAACAATGCCATACTTGACGGAGTTTGGCTACAAAGAGGCTCACTGCAGTAAAAAAGACATATGGAGGATCAGATAGCAGGTAAAGCAGCGCACAGCTACAAACACTCACCCGGATTAGCATGACAGTCAGAAAGCTAAACAAATAACCCGCAAAATTATTTAAGTCTTCGGTTGCGATGTAAGACGCTGGTTCTGCTCTCGCTGTTGAACCGCTGCTACGCGCTACAGGTAGTAATATTTGACAGGCGGAGCGCCGCTTCTGCTCCACCTGGTAGTGACTCTCACACCAAACCTCTGCTTAAAGCTGCAGCATCTAACCAAAAAAAATACATTTTACATACGTATTAAAACTTTCGCTGTCCTAACATGAGAGAGATAGTCTCTAAAAAAATAATCGATCTCCTCCCTGTTCTGCATAATTACTCCGCTCAGTCAGAAACAGCCACTCAGAATTAGCAGTAATCAGCTAGCCGCCATGCTATCAGGAAGTTTTCCTTCAGTAACTCTGGATTGTTTATTTTAATGGAACCTGTATTTGCCTTTGAATGTTAAGTTTTATACTTGAATTTTTTGGCAATGTTGAGAGGTTTTATTTTGGCTCTTTGGATTATTTAGCCTCTTGAGAGCCTTCATATGTTATCAGAAACTGGAATTTCTTTTGTGAGAAACTGGAATTTCTCCAAGTAAAAACCACTGCCTCCATAGCTTATTTTTTAAATGTCATTGTCTGACTTTGGGGGTTTGAAAATGTCATAAAGGATTCCTGCTAGAATGCAGACCAAGGCTGAACTTAAACTTCAAAACTAATAATAGCAAAGGCAAGACGCAATAAAAAAAAGCTATATCTGGGAAAAATTGAGGTGCTGCTGTTGGATTCTGTTACTATTATTGACACTTGTCAAATCTACAGCTTCCCCATGTCAAGAGAAAAATGTTATTTACCAAGAATCTCTGTGAAATGTTTAAGAATCAATATTACACTTCTTTACAGTTTAATAAAACGGTATTGGGAGTATTATTACAGAATGCACACTGCAGTAAACTGAGACTTGAAGCTTTTTACACAGCTCTTACATTTTATAGCATGGCAGGTGTGGTCGTTCCACACTGTTATACTGCAAAACGGGAATTATCTACAAGCGTAGAGCCTGAATCTTTACAGAAAACTCAATATTATATATGATCATAAGTACCTCTGGTTGCACGATAGAAGTCTCACAAGCAGTGATTGTAGAATGCAATGTTTTATTTAGCACCAAAAGAATGAGAGGTTAATCAACAAAGCAATGTTTGTGGACTGTTCACAGCAAAAAAGTGTTTCGTTAACAAAATAATGAATATTATAGGAACTAACCTGCCTCACAACCTCAGACTGAATATGAGAATAGACTGAAATTGATGACATATCTTCAAAAAAATATATATAAATAAAATGTTTGTTTTGGTTTTTTTCCCAGAAAAAAAAGTAAGAAAAAAATCAGAACAAAGGATTTCTGTGATGAACTTTGGGAAGAGCCCCAGATCTTGGTATCCATTTGATGCTAGCTGTTTTAAAGACGGATAATTGCATCTTGATGGAGGCCACCGGACGGGGTAGAAGAGGAAAGTGGGTGAATTTTTACAATCTTCACAGCAGGTGATTGTAATGTGACAGGTGGTGACAGGCACCATTTGAGAAGACATTTGCAAGAACACTAATGAACCTCCCCTCCCCCCAAACCAGCTCACCTTCACAATGCCCCCTTCATGACCGGGCAGGAGACTCAGTGGGAGGTAATTGCAAGGGAGGGAAAACCTGTCTGCTTCGAATAATGTGTGGGTGGAGGAAAGTAGGTAATCACCCATGGTAGCAGTGGCCAGCTGAGTGCTTTTCATAAAAGTGTTCCTTTGATAACAAAAACTGGAGGAGTTTACATATGAAGGGGGCCGAAAGGTCAAGGCTCACACATCCATTAAAGCAGTTTATATATATATATATATATATATATGCTGCAGATACACACATCCATGTATGCATGTCCGAGTTGCTCGACCTCCTTACGCAATGCTGTGTTCTGTGACTGTGCCACTTTAGACGTCCTCGCTCTCTCATTGTATCCCATTCTCTTGATTAGTGATGATGTAAGACATAGGAAATTTGTGAAAGTCCTTTTCTCTGAGGGGTTCCATAGACCCAGAAGATCTCCAGCTGCTCTATAAAATATTTATATCACCTTTTGCAGCACCTGCAGCCAGAGAAGACTGAATAATAAATAGCCAGAGCTTCATCATTTGGGCCATCGATTCAAGCTAAATCGAGTTTTCAAACCACCTCTTTCCAACCCCTCTGTTCTCTACCATGGCAGCTCTTTACATCATTTAAAGAGCTTTTGGGATTTCGTAATAAACGGTACTGGTTTTAAATGGTCCCTGGCCGAGCCATGAAAGAAAAGGTGAGGGGTTCAGCCCGTGTCAGCGGAAACGGCTCAATCTGCAAGCCAGAACTACTCTCGGCAAAACTCAATGACCTTATGCTCTTTAATTGCACCTCACGGGAAGGTGCGGGGAGGTCAAAAATAGGAGGTGAAGAAGGATGATGGAACAAAGTTTTACAAAAAAAGATTAAATAATTATAATGTCAAGCCAACATAATAGAAAACCATTTCTCCATGCATGAAAAAGGTCTTCACTGTGCCATTTGTAGCAGAGGGAGAAAAGAGCTGTGTAGCAATTGTGCATAACAGCATGTGGCCAATCCCCTTAACAGCCATGGGACGTCTATTGTTGATGAAAAATCTCCCGGGGGAGGGAGGGGCGGCCGTTACACGTAATGTGATGTTCTCTCTTTTTTTCAGAACAATCACAAGTAGTGTCCCAAGCAGCTGTTGGACCCGCATTTAACGTGGTGAGCTCTTCAGTTAGTGACCCACATAAGCAGCCACAGGAGTAATGAAGCTCTTCACAGGGGGTGAGGGGGACATCTCTCTAATCCTCCACTTAGTCTGTGTGATTGGTTGGCTTCTTACTCCAGAGCAAAAGCAGAAAGTGTCAGTATTATATGAGAACTCTAATAAGGATGCTTTCGGAAACAGATAAAAGGAGTTGTTGGAATCTAAATATTTATACATCTTAGATTAGTGCTTAGTTTGTTTGTTTTTTCTGAAATCCGGAAAGCTACTTTATACCAATATATTAGCAAAAAAATAAAAAATATATACAAACCCAAGTAAATCTCTAGTGTTCAGTGTTGGAGAACTGTCATCTAAGGTTCAAGTACAAACTGATTGTTTAGAAGGCATGCCACAAATAATAATAAAAAATAAATAAAATGAAAGACTACTGGGACCTTAACTGTGTCCTATCGTCAGATGGGAATATAATAAAACATTTCGGGAGCAAAAACCCAGCTGGGTTTGGCATGAAACAATGGTTAATTGTGTGGAAAGCATCAAAGTGTCTTAGATAAACGAGTAGATTTTATCCTCTGCTTAAAAACAATGAACTGTATCATCGCTGGGAGTTTGACCAGGATAACGATCCTCAACATGTGGCTACATCAGTGCAGAAATGGATCATCACACAAAATCTCAACCTTTTCTTGTGACAATTTCTCTGAAAACCTGTGAGGTGAGCTGAACAAAAGAGAGCATAAGAGAGTAGCGCGGACTCTGAATGATCGAAAGAAAATTGTGCAAGGACGAATGATCCAACATCCATTTGTCTGTTTGCTCCTCTTGAAATAACACAAGAGTGGACGGCATCTGATTGGCAGAAGAATGTTCGTAATAAGCATTGACAGAAGGCATAGCAATAATTGAGGAACTGATTTTGTATAGAAAAACACCTTTGTTTAATACACCAAACTTCAATGTTTTCTACATTTTTCAGAGTGAGATTATGGTTTAATTGTGGAGAGTGCCGTTTTGGCATAGTATGAAGCAATTACAACCTAAAAAAAAAAGGACAGATTGACAGCAGATGAAACTTCTGGCACATTCAGCAGGTTTCATATAATTGTTTTGTATAACAGAAATAAATCTGTTATATTTTTAGAGCCAACAACACCTAATCACTAATCTTCCTGATGGAATTGAATAAACATATTGTGCAACAAAATAACTATTAATTTTCTCAACCAACACCTTAAAAATACCTCAAAACCTTTAAACGTCTTTTAGCAGACATGGACTTGCAAACTGAACTTGTGAAATGTGTGAGGAGTTCAGAGCACTTCTGTGACCTTAAGCCTAAATCTCAAAGGAGGTTAGCAGACGAGCCCAGTTATGTCCGTCCCATCTCTTCACTGAAACCAAAGTAAAATGTAAAACATCTCTAAGGTTTCAAGGACATTAGACTGACAGGCTGGGTTTACTTGAGGGATCGTTCTCGAGCCAATTCCCAGGCTGGTAACAAAAGGCAGAGGAGAAAAGAAAAAAAAATTCTTCTGGAGGCTGTCCAAGAGCCGTCTCTTCACCATCAGCTTTGTTTCCAGATCAGAGAAGGCAGCCGTGTTTATAAGGCACATAGTCATAAAAGATTAATAACATAAATAAGCAGTCTGGCTTAATTCGTTTCCAGTTGTCTGGAAATGAAAGTCTTAAGACTCTCGGGCTAAACCCACATTAATATTTTTTTCATTTTAAAAATGCATGACTCTGCATCTTAACAACTACACGACTGGCACAGTTTTGGTTTAAAAATTATTGGAGTGCAATTTTACTCCAGACATTCGGAAACTGAGAATTTGAGACATGAATACACATGCTTAAGGTTATGACAACAACTTTGTGATTTTTAAAAGGTTTTTCAAGGCACTAGTAGTTTTTATTGAACAGAAGCTTGACAGGAAGAAGGGTGGAGAAAGAAGGAGAAGAAATGCAGAAAATGGCCCAGGACGCAGTACTGAAGAAGAAACAAATGCGTTGAGGACTGCAGCTTCTGCTCTACCACTGAGCCACATTGATCATTCACACAGAGATTAGGATTAGATCATTTTCTCTAGTCACCTCTGATGAGAGGTTTTCAGGTCAAATACTACAACATGATTTTAGTACTGTATGTAGCACTGCTGTTTTCTATTTCATAAAAAATATCTGGGAAAGGTTGAGGACATGATTTTAAACATAACAGGAAGTCATTTCTTCATTCTCAGTTGGATTCAAAACTACAACTCCTATGAGCCTTTTCTTCTATTTATACAAGTCCTTAACCTTACAAAAACTGGAATCAGTGAAAATTGGAATTGGTAGGTCAGACAAAGAAAATCTGTATCAGCCTGATTCGTGGATCTCATCTTAATGTGATGCTCTGAGGGAAAAGTTTTTAGGGATTCAGAAAGAAGAAACCAAAAAGGCGAACAAACACCAAGTGATGCTTTTTTCTCTGCTTTGCATGTCTCCATTAGTGTGCATGGATTGATGTCTAAGGGTCAAAAACAGCGTCGCCTTTTCTCTTACTATGCATTAGCTCTTCAGGATGAAGCCCCTTTTCCTGTTTAACATCCTAATTTAATTCACTGCTAACGGTTCTGTGATGCCAGGCTTTAAGATAAGTGGAAAATATATAGAGCCATTGGCGCTGGAGTGGATGTCCTCCTCAGCAAAAGTGGGTCAGAAAATCTCTGGGGGCCAAATATTTAAATTTCCTTACTCTCAGGGCTTTGGATTTCAAGCTGTGGACAGATGTCCCAAAATGACTCTGCATTACTTTCAGACACTTTTTAATACAGTCATGCGAACTCATGGGATTTAAATCTTCTCAATAGCCTGCAGAGTAAAGAAAATACGGCATTATGGCTGATGCTCCAGGCCGAGTTTTGATCCAGATCAGAGGAAGGTAGAGTACCCAAAAATTGTACTCAAGTACATGTAGCACTACTTCATCCTATTTTTACTAATAGTTGCCATCTGAGAAATTACTCAAGAGTAAAGTAATGTTTGTGAAAAAGGTCACCGAAGTACTGTAGAACTAATCATGACATCTGATTTAATATTTAGCATGTCAGCATACAAAAACCATAAAATTATATAGAAAATCTGTTTTTTAAAGCATAAAATTACATTTTTTTATAAATATAATTACAAAACAAATTTAGCAAGAAAGTTTTTGAAATTAATTAAGAAGAAATATAAAACTTATGAAACCAATATTTACAGGAGGTATTTATGCTAAAATAGTGTAAAGTATAAGTCAAAACTGAAAATAGTGATAAGCTTAAACATTTCACTCCTAATCTCGTACTAATGCCATCATTTTAAACTTCAAGTTACCGTCATTAACCATTTCCAGCTTGGAAATGCATTTTCAAAAATGTGGGAAACAAAAGTAGTTCATATAAGTTATATTCCTTTGTTAGAAATTATTTTTTGTTAACTGTATGTAAGAGCTTTGTATTAAGATAGATATCAAAAAGCAGGACCTTTACGCATGTCTGTTCTAAATATGAAAGACATTTTAAAGAAAACTCTTAACAGTCTGCACCAAATAATCATTTTATGCTATTTCCTTGGAAAAAAAAAAAAGATTTAGAAGTAGAATGTTTTTTTGTTGTTTTTTTTGTTGTATTTTTTCCAGGCTCACATGAATCCTGTTTTGTCGCAAAGCAAGGCAATTTCTTTTGCATGGCACATTTTCAGTAACAGGACTATTCAAATGCTTTACATTGTTATACTGTATTCTTTGAATTCCTCAGCCGGAGCTACAATACATAAGAATAAATAAGGGATTTCACATTAACTAAAAATAAAAAAATAATAATTAAAAAAATTGAATAAAAGCAGCAATTCATGACTGTACAAATTTAAGATGCAACTTAATTAAAACTAATTGAAAATATGGAAGCATTTACTTTTTAAAATCCCACAGCACATCTGTCAGATCTATTGTCAAGTGCATTTTTAAGTGCATTAGAATAAAAAGTTAATTAATTCAGAAAGTAAAACTCTGTTTAACTAGAGGTGATGAAGAGTACCTCTTTTTTTTCAGAAGATTATGGCTTACAATGAATAAAAACCTCAGGAACTTTGACTATTAACATATCCATTAAAGGAGTTGTAAAAAAGAATGATTATGAGCAGTACTCAATAGTAATACTGGGTTTGAGTTCCTGCATCACTACATCACATCACTGTGCCATGACATAGAGGCGAACAGTCGGTGGTGCTGAAGAGTTCATGAGGAAACTCAGGGTGACTTAAGATTGATCCATTTTGTCTCTCTCATCCTTTCTTCAGAGTTTTAGTCCTTGATTTAAAACTACTTTTTTGTGTTAGTTCAGGTAAATCACATCTGATGTTTCTGGTTCAACAATGGGAATGCCACAATTGTAGCCCATTCCCTAGTTACAAAGGTATGTGGCAACACCAGCTGCAGTGCTCACCTTAGAAAGATCCCCCAAACATTTCAACAGGCGGTGTGTCTCAATGTTTACAAGTTTGTGGTTATTACTGTTGACAGTGCACATTTTCTCTGATATTTTTTCTTCCACTCAACTTTCCTTTTATCTGATTATACGAAGAACTGTGAGTAGTCAGGTTCCTTAACAACAGACTTTATTATAGTGTCATATGCATTCTTAAAAAATGCTCAAAATTGTTCTGTGTGTATTCAATCTATGAGGTTCACGTTTTAAATTGAAACAAAAAACTGAATTCAGTTTTCAATGAAAAAGGGAGCAAAAATTAAATGATATTCAGATTTCTAGAGAGGCAACAGAATGATGATATGATTTTTGCATTCAGTGTAAGACTTAACATCAACAGAAGCCTACATGTCATCCACCTGACCTTAATCAATGATGTCTATCGGTCACAGTGAAGAATCTGAGCCAAAACTGAAAACGGATCATTCAAAGATATTAACACATGTAAATCACAGAATGACAAACTCGTTGAAGGCTAAAGCTGTTTGAGCCCTTATTTATAAATTATATGCAGAATTAATAGCTTAACAAAGCCCTGCGCTCACACACACACACACACACATATATATATATATATATATATATATATATACATACATACACACACATAGAGAACAGGTTCGGCTTTTTGAATCGAAAGGCCAGCAAGTCATTAATAAATTAAACTGAGCTCCAAACCCTTTTATTCTGCCAAATAATATAAACATGTTCAGGTTTCTGTTCCCCGTTTGCAGCAGCTGTTCCTCTGTGATACTGAGGGAATGCTATATTTGACCAAAATTATTTCTGAAGCGGGAGACAAAGCAAATGTCACGAGTCAGACTAAGCGAGACCCTGATCCCTGTTCTGCCACAACACTCCAGGAGATTTGATATTAAACTGACATAATAATCTAAAATAATCTAATGGGATCAAAAGGGAACAGCAGATACTGCAGACCTACAGTTGAAACCACATATTTATATACATTGTGTTAAAAGACAGCAACATATTTTTTGAATCACTAGCCAACAATAAATCAGAATGTTTCCATTTTTTAGGTCAGTATAATTAATTTCAATTTGCTAAATTCCAGAATAATGAGACTTTTTAAAAATCTTTTTAAAATTCACAAGTTTTGTAGCAGTCCTTTCACAAACTCCCACAACATGATACTGTCTCCCCCATGTTTCACAGATGGAATATTGTTCTCTAATTTGAAATGATCCTCCTTTTTGCTACAAATATGATAGTAAAAATTAACTTTTGTCTGAAATGAAGGTTTGCTTTGCTTTGCTTCTGGGAATAACAAACTTATTTTTGCACCAAGATGCATCCATTTGTAATCCGTAATGGCATGAAGCTGAACAAATGAACATGACAAGTGCAGGAATCTGGAAAGGTTGAGGTTTGTGATTCTCTTCCTGACATTTGGGCTGATTTCTTAATTTCCCCATATCGCCACACAATGAGTGTTTGGGGTTCACTTAAAATATTCACAGGTATGTCTTCACTTCATATTCTGTCAGAAACTTACAAACTAGAGGTGTGCCGATCGATCGGCCACCGGCCGATTTCCGTGAAAAAGTGTAAGATCGGTGATCGGCGATCATTGGCTATTGTTGCCGATACAGATCACCTGCTTCTCATTTCACACCCTGCCTGTGCAGCTGGTCTCCTCTTTCCTTCACACTGCGCAAACGCGCAGCAACAAATCCTAAGCGATGTGGAACTATAACGCACTGAGTGAATGGGGAAGTTTGCGTGTTGCGGCGGAAAATTGAAGTACGTGGGGTGAAGCACGTCAAAATGCACTAACACGACGAACCTAATATGGCATAAAAACAATGCCATACTTGACGGAGTTTGGCTACAAAGAGGCTCACTGAAGTTAAAAAGACATATGGAGGATCAGATAGCAGGTAAAGCAGCGCACAGCTACAAACACTCACCCGGATTAGCATGACGGTCAGAAAGCTACACAAATAACCCGCAAAATTATTTAAGTCTTCGAGCTGCGATGTAAGATGCTGGTTCTGATCTCGTTGTTGAACCGCTGCTACTCGCTACAGGTAGTAATATTTCACTGCTCCACCTGGTAGTGACTCTCACACCGAACCTCTGCTTAAAGCTACAGCATCTAACCTAAAAAAATACATTTTACATACATATTAAAACTTTGCTGTCCTAACATGAGACAGATAATCTCTAAAAAATAGTTGATCTCCTCCCTGCTCTGCATAATTACTCCACTCAGTCAGAAACAGCCACTCAGAACTAGCAGTAATCAGCTAGCCGCCATGCTATCAGGAAGTTTTCAATCAGTAACTCTGGATTGTTTATTGTAATGGAACCTGTACTTGCCTTTGAATGTTAAGTTTTATACTTGAATTTTTTGGCAATGTTGAGAGGTTTTATTTAGACTCTTTGCATTATTTAGCCTCTTCAGAGCCTTCATATGTTTTCAGTCTGTTAAAGATAGTATTACCAATAGCAGTACGATTTGCACAATGCCTGTTTTGTTTTTTTCTTGGAAAAAGTGACCTTTCTGATTAAAGTGAATTCGTGGTTCCTTTTTCCACATAATGTAACCGGTAGTGCTTATGATTAAAAAAATAATAATTATGTGATCAGTATCGGTGATCAGCACTCATGGGTGATCGGAATTGGAGTCGGCAGGAAAAAACCTGATCGGCACATCTCTATTACAAACCAAAGACATCTTGAATTTAGCAAATTTTTTGTGATCAATTTGGTAAACTTTCACAAAAGTCAAGGAAAAAAATCTCCTTCACTTTAAAATTTATTTTTGTAATTCTAACAAACAAAACAGGCAAAGATACCATCTGACTTATTGTCAGACAGTAAAAGTTCATTTTTGTACAGTTTCGGTAAATATTCTGTTTCAGCAGTAAATGTTAGACTAACAACCAGCAAAACCAGTCCTTTTATACAAGATCTCTTTATACATCAATTTTTAATCGTAAACCATAACATTATTATGATAAGGAATAAATAAGTCGCTCATACAAATGGAAGAGTGCATTTTCTTAACCTAATAAATCTTTGACTCCCACACAATCTCTCAGCTAGTCATAATTACAAAAGACTTTCAAGCTACTTAATAATTAACTTATTAAAAACAGTTCTTAATAAGTCATAAGCAAAATAACAAAAAAAAAAACTCCACAAGTTACACAAGTTAAAAAGGCTTAAGGAAGAAGAATTAAGAGAAAGTCGCTTTCAGCCACGAGAGTCGTGACAAAAGCGAGAAGGGAGAGATTATGTTAAAAATAGAACGGAATGCAGGGCAGAAAGGAAGAAAGACTGAAAGACAGATTATAGCAGGAGAAACTGACAGGCGGGTATTAAGGAGTAAAATGTCTCTGTGGTCGGGGGGTTGTGCTTTTTATGAGTGTCATGCTGCAGAAATGTTCTGGTGACTTCCAGCACAATGACAAGCTTCTGACGATTATACTGTCTGTAGATTAGATTCAATCTCACTGCATCTCTGTCTGCTCTCGGGATTAAATTAAAGAACACAGCTTTCAATTTCATACCTGGGTTCCTGCACCGCCTCTCCCAATGTGACATTTACTCACTAGAAAGATGCCCTTTCATTGTTCCCCTAGGTCCTCAGATAATGCACTGCAACAAAGCAAGGGAAGGGTAAATGATGCCAGCTGCTAATAAGCCAGGAAGATATTTTTCTTGTGGGATTAACCAAATTCAGATGAAAGTAGTTGTTTCCCTCCCTGAATATTTTGAGCCTATTGAGAATGAGACATTTCTTAACAGTTCTTCTGATGATGAAAAGCCCATTTTAAGCCATCTTTTTTTAACATTTCTTTTTTGCATATCAATAGGATCAGAACTGAAGAGTGCTACTTAACTGCTTAGCTGAGCTGCACTGATAAAAATGGCAATTTAGCTGCTTGAAGCTAAAGATTTTTTTTTTTTGGTAATTATGAGAAACCTTTCACCCTAACAGCAGAAATTCCTTTAGAAGTGTGGATTATAAACTGCAAGGTTAGAAAATAATCTAAAAGGTAACAATTATCTCTTAAAACCTTAATTTCAAAGCATGCAGCAAATTGTAATGAAAGAAATATATAAAAACAAGCAGACTGTATAATTAAAACTGTATAATTGCAGACTGTATAATTAAAAAGAAACTATTACAATATTTCTTTCTAATCTTTGCAGTACAAAAAAAAGATGGCTGAGACAGGTCATCCCTACTAATATTAGTTCTGATGAAAATTTTTCCTGAAGATAAATTAATACCTCAGTAATGCAAAGGTTGCCATCCATTTTAGCACCGACACTCATTTTCAACATCTAGTATCCGTGTCGTGATATTAGAAAATTAGAGTTGCGGACTTTTTTTAGCCTAATCTATCCTGATCGATAAAGGCAAGTTTTTCTGATCACTGGCCGCAGCATGACCAAGCTGTAAACAAAGCTTGTGAGGGTGGAAGTTGTAACTTTTGATGGAAAATTCAAATGAGCTTTTTGAGTATCTGCCTGAGGTTTACAATGAAGTTATAGGAAGTATTGAGATGTAAAAAAGTGTTGAAGATGTTAAATACTACTACAAGATGGTAAAATCAGATAGAAATATTTACCCCCCAAATTTTGGTTTCTTTTAAAGTGTAAGTAAAACCTTGTTTGCATATAATTTCCTGTTGTCTCCTGATATACATGATTGCTTACGACAGGTTGATACTGTGGTACCAAATGTGGAGATATTTCGCTGAGTTTGATCAGTTCTGTCCTAAATCAGTTATATTCAGATGTGAACTAGATTATCCTGCCTCAATTTGTCCTTTATACCTCAATTTGTGATCTTCATAAAATAAAAAACTAGAAGTGAAAGCCCTTTGTTTGGCATACAAATCATAACCTGTTTTGGATCTGTGATGCAAAGAGGTCTGGAGCTCAAAAACAATGAAAAAGCTAGATAATTTTATCATACTCTGTTGAATCAATGCAAAAAGTTTAACAATAAAAAGCACAGCACACACAGTATTACACTAAGTAGTGATGTTGCGTATTGAAAAATGTTCTTCCCCGTTAAGCAAAACATCAGAATGACAGCTAATTTTCAGCTGTAGGTTCAAGTGACAAATGACGTAGGAAGACATCCTTGAATCTCATCATTTGATGCTCATCTAAATCTCAGTGATTCAGATCATAATTAAAGATTCTAGTCAAAAACAAGACAAAAAAGATCATTTTGTTACAGAGCTGATGTCAGAGTTTCTGAGAGAGCCCTGCATCTTACAAGTATGCTCCTCCTTGGCAACATCCACTGGCCTGAAAGACTGAATAATATTTACCCTTTATCTATTAAAGCGCTTGTTCTCCAACTTAAACTGTTACAGGAACTCACACCACGTTAGCAGTTCTGCACAACAGGTCAGAACTCTACACCCCAAAGTAAATTAAAGCACGTAAACACAATTACATCGAAAGCGCATTGTAGCTTTGCTGCATAATACCTCCACGTAATGTTGTAGCTACGATTATCAGCAGTTAAAACCTGGCACAGACCTTTAAATCAAAGCTTAAATTCAGAGAGAATGCCGTTAACCGCTGGTGTGAAGAATAAATCCGACTTTAAAGGATCAAACTGGTAAAAAAACGCAAGTTGTTTGTGACTAATCTTTAAGGGCCAGTTAAACTGTGAATGTTCCCAGCGCTATGTCCTCAGAAATATTCATAAAAAGCTGGTATCCTGGTCCACTCCCCAGAGCATGCTTCAGTCTTCTTTTAGCAACCCAGAAGTTTGCCATGTCTCAATGCAGCTTTAATGCAAACAAATCAGTGTAACTGAATCCATCATCATTTCCATCACCCTTCAAATTTTAGTATCGACAACAGCACAGTCTATTAGCCTTCAGTGTCCTTGGCTGTTATTCCTTCCTAATGATGCATTACATCACATGCTGAGTAATTAGATGAAGCCTTGATGTCTCATACTGAGACTGATCCAAACCTAAGAGCTCTTTGAAAACCAACAGCTTCTTTCACCCTGAAGGCTTTATTGGCAAAAAGTCTGTAAAATATTCTGAACATGCAAGAAAAAAAGAAAAAAGAAAAAAAAAGAACTAAAAGCTTATTATACATCTGGATTAAATTATAATTGCATCAAACACCAGTGTTGGACAGATAAATTCCCATTTTGAAAGTGAATTATTCTAAAACAGCTGATAAATATCACAAAAATAGCATTCCTGTAGGCTCATTCCCTATCTACAAAGAAAGATGCAATTCCCAAAAAAACTAAAAAAATTAAGTTCTCTTTGTTTTTTTTTTCGTCTGTGCATGAGAGTAGATTTCCCAAAAAGGGCTAAACCAGTGGTTCTTAACCGTTTTTGAGGTACCGAACCCCCCAGTTTCATATGCGCATTCACCGAACCCTTCTTCCCCCCCGCCGACACACAAAATACTTTGCGGTATTCTGATTTAGTAATGTAATTATATTAGCTGTGTTACCACCCCCACGCCACTAGAGGCAGTAGCAACCCCGAAAAGATGCGACTAAGGAGCAGATTTAGACTATAGAATTTGGTAAAAACGGTGAGTTTTGCTGAAAGACACAAGCTTAAATCCATGCTGAGTGGAGCTCCTTCAATCAGTGCTGCTCCGCAGCTCTGATTGGCTAAGCAATGTAACGTGATCCTCTGCAGCAAGTGATGGCAAAGCGGGGCACGTCATCACGACTTTACACAAGTGTGTCTTTATCTCCGCGGCAGAGGCTCCGCCGAACCCCTGAGACCGACTCACCAAACCCCTGGGGTTCGATCGAACCCAGGTTAAGAACCACTGGGCTAAACACATAAGTACTTCAAATAGAGTATATCTCAGAGGATTTGAATATTGTGAAAAAGTTTAATGCTTTTTGTCACCCACTTCAGAAAGTGAAATTCATATTATGAAGATTCATTCCACATAGTGTTAAGTTATCCTGTTCCGCAGAATAAAATCACTGCACTGTAGCAAACTGGCCTTAGGCAGGAGTTGAAAGAAGAATAGCACTGGTGCGAAGAAAAAAAAAAAGTTTCATTTGCAGTTTGCCACAAATTATTTAGGGATAATGGCAAACATGGGGATGAAGGTGCTGTGCACAGATGAGACTAGCTCTAAACATTCCATTCATGCAAAACTGCCGATGCGAAAGAAAACTAACACCCAACATGACCCTGAACACATATACTCTGTTCTGTAAAAGCTTGGTGGTGGCAGCCTCATGATGTGAGGAGGCTTTGCTTTAACAGTGAAAAGGGAAACTTACCATTTCCACAGATCCAAGTCAGGTCTCAGGGTCACTCCAAGACATTAAAATTAAACACAATTAAAGATGTTTATACAGTTAAAATATTACTTTAAAGCTATATCTGCCAGGGCTGTGGTGTGTAGAATGGCCCAGTCCAAGACCAAGTTGAAATGCATTTGAGAATATATTATAAAATTGAAACTGCTGTTCAGAGATGCTCTCCATTCAGTTTGATTGATGGTTTAAACTCAGGCGTGTCAAACCTCAGCCCATGAGAGCTGTCAAGCTGCAACTTGTACATGTTTCCATGGTCCAGAAGACCTGAATCAAATGACTGCCTGACCTCCCCGCCATGCAGGGAAGTTTTGCAGAGTCCTGCTAATGACCTAATTATTTGATTCGCCGAGCAGCAGCAGCAGAGACACATCTAAAGGTTGCAGCACATCAGCCTTTGCGGACTGGAGTTTGACACCAGTGGTTTCGATCAAAGCATAGGAATGTGTTAGAACCGGTTTTAGCACCATCCCTGGTTTTGCTCTGATACAGCTTTGGTAGAAAGAGAGCGAGGCTGTCGCAATAATTATTCCTTTGCATCTTAAAAAAGTGCCTATTTCTCTGCAATAATAACATTAAAGTAAAACCAGAAATGCTCTATATAACTACAATTAAAAGTTCAAAACTTAATGTACTAGCCCCCTCAGTGCATTACAGCCCCAGGTAGTTTCAGAAAGAATTTACTTCAAACAGGTGCTTCCAAATGTCTGCCTAACTTGGTGGTGAAATTATTTCTGTTATTTTACATCAGAAAGTAATTCTGGATATGTTGCTTTGAAATGTAATGCCTCATATGATTTAACAGCTTTGCTTTAAACAGACTTCTGATTCACAGTCTCACAGGAGCTGCAGCACCAAAGGAAACAGCTTTTTTTCTTTAAAAAAAAAAAAAAAAAAAAAAGCTTGTGTCATCATCATCTTCAATAATACTGAATCCCTACAGATAAGAGGGAGTGGGACCTCAGGTATGGAAGACACCACAGATCCAGTCTTATTAAGAGCTGATCCGCCTTTTATTAAGGCCCGCATTGTGGGATTTCCCTCAAGCACAGCAGTGAGAAGAGTTTGATGTGCTCCGCTGAAGAGGACCTGAGGATCCCTCTGGATCTTGCTCCAATTAGAGGCTGGTGGCTCGTTCCCCTGGCATTGTGTGAAACTTTCCTTGGTGGGTGAAAGCTCAGAACGGCATGGTGCCAAGCGCACAATACGATGCAAACATCTGAAACTTGTTGCATTTAATATTCAAGAGTCTAACTTTATAAATCATTTAGGTCACAGATATATCCTTCAGAAGATACCGGCTGCTGTACACAGAGGTTATGGGAGTCTATTGTGAAAGAGTGTCGTTACCATTTGATCCAATGAAATTATTATACAAATCTAAAAAAAATTGTTTCATCAACATTTTTTAAAATATTTTTATAAAATCTAGTGATCCAAAGTATGGTTTGCTGTTCAATAATCTGATGTTGCAGCAGATAATAAAAAACCCTGATAAAATATGAATCTTATTGTGCATTTGCAAGTATTTCTGTATGTAGGTATGTTTGGTAATGGGATGCTGTATCTGCACTTAAAATGTAGAACTTGCATATTTGTATGTGTTGTTTTCTCTTCGTAAAAAGTCTAATATTAAAAAATAAATAAATAAAAAAACCACAGGCTTAGTGCAATCCCCTGCAACCTGATCCATTTCCGTTGATGCAACCAGAGTATGTCTAATTATAGAAAAAAACAAAAAAAAAACAGGGATGCTGGGGAGAGAAACAATCTATATTGCTTTGCTATTTCTGTGTTGGTTCAAATGCAGCACAATGAAAAGCTTGAACTGTTGGCACCAACAATTAGTCAGCTTAAAATTTTGTGGGGAATTTGCTGTATGTCAATGGAAAAGGGGCAGTTTTGTATCCCAATTCTGTCTTTAAAACTTTGTCACTTCCATTTATATGTGCCTCCTATTTAAAATATCTAATTGTCTTTTTCACAGTGATCCAAAAAGCAAAACTCATACTATATAGTTTATTACACAAAAAAGGACATGCTAAGCATTTAATTCTCTTGAGTTGGTTATGAATTATAAAAGCCCAACATTTTGTTTGTCATAAAATTATTATCCTACACCAACAAAAAAATGTATTGAATATTTTAGCACATAAATATTCAAGTACTGGAAATTATGTCCATAATGGAAACAGTATGCACACTGCATACTTGCTTGGGGCTTCTTTTGCTATAATTACTGCATTAATGCAGTGTGACATGGAGACAAACAGACTACGGGATTAATGTTGCTCTTAAAGCGATCCAGACACAGTCAAACATCCCCACATTTTTAGAAAGATCTTTGCTTGACAATATTGGCTTTTTCCTTCCACTCAACTTTCCATTAACATGGCTGAATGTAGCACCTTGTTACCAACCGCCTTCTTTAGCAATGACCTTTAGCGAGGTCAGCAGTCTTCCCCATGATTATGTAAGCTATAGCATGCATGGTCAAAATGTTACGTTTCGTATTTAAAGCATTTTTAATGGGTGTGTTATAATATTTACATTTTGAGAAGCTGGATTTTGAGTTTCAAAGAGATGTGAGCCATAATCACAAAAATTAAAAACTTGAAATAAATCATTTTGTCTACTCTACATAATATGGAAGCTTGACATTTAGAATGCAATTAATTAAATAAATTAACTTTTTGATGATGTTCTACTTTCTTGAGATGCACCTCTTTTCTGATGACAATCTTTCTCTTTTTAGCTCAGGTCTTTGTTCTAATTTGTGAATGAAACTTACCAAGGAATAAAACTTTGCAACACCTTTGTACAAAACACACAGAATGACCATTATCAGATTTTGCACCACCAGCCGAGTTGTAGAAACTCACCAAACATGTTGCCGAGGTGGCCGTTTTTGGTCAGAGGTCGCAGCTCATTTTTGCCCCAGGCGTATCGCTTGTAGTTGTCCCAGGCAAACTTCATCATCTGCAAAACAAGAGCGAGGACACATCGGTCAGTGGACAAAGCACAGGCAAAGCATCGCTCCTCGAAGCTACAGTGGTAATTAAATTGGGATCGCTCGAGGCAAAGAGAATGATGGGTATTGATCAGGGCTGGATAAAGGACAAACACACAATTATAACACAAACAACAGTGCTAAACAATGTGACTGACATTTTCCCTGCAGCAGCTGCTCTAAATTAAAGATTGACTGGTGCCAGTGGATGGAAAAGAAAACATTTTTCTCAAGATGAAAATCATTGGAAACGGAAACCGTTATGTGGATTTGTTTTGCAGTGCACCAAAACTTTCTCAACTGATGGAAAGTAAAAAGTCATTTTTTATTGGCAAAAGAAACCTGCATGCTGAAGCTGATAAACAATTTCTTACTTGTAAACTTTCTGCATGATGTGTTGGCAGCCAAACACAGTCTAGCAGTAGATCAATCACCTGCTACATCTCAGTAAGATACATTTACATATTTTCTTTAGCTTCTTCGATGCTTTTTTCCTCCTTTTCCAGCAAGTTCACAGTTTATCTAATTTCTATGAGCAAACTGAATAAATGCAGTGTAACTCCGCATATTGGCCAATTAACTACTCCCCAACACTTTTTTATTTAGTTTTAAAATAATCATTATGATCCAAGCTTTGAGATAATAAAATAGAAGTTTTCTAGCTTCTGTATGATGTCAGAGGGTTTTAATTTACATTTTTAAAACGTTCTAAACTTAATCTTAATTTTAGCTGAGAATCAGACAAACCGAATATGTGCAGTCATGATTATATTTTTCACATGGTAACAGAAGCAAACAATATATAAAAAAAACAGCTTCAGTAAGAATTCAGGCATTCTGCAAAACAAAATATATTTCTGCACTGCATCAAGATTCCCAATGAAATGCTGTGTTTGTTCATCTATCACAGAACTATACTCTTACCTTAGATTAAAGGAAGGGAATGTATCTGTTAAAACTTAATACATGGATATTAGCTCTAGTGTGAAAGTCCAAAACATCTCTAAAATAATCTTCACAGTGTGGTGACATGAGACAGATCAAAGTAATAGACTCAAAGAAACAAACATAAAACAATAAGGATAAGTTTAAACTTTGACATAGGAGGATGGTGATACACTGGATCACATAAATCCTTCTTCTATACAGATTTAACCTTAATTATTTTAAATCTATTTCACCTGAATGTGTTGCTAATGTTTCACTTGTTTCCGTACCAATCTATTTCCATTTTTTGTAGAAATGCTACCATTTAATGTAAAATGCATAAATTGCTCCGATTTCCATTTGAACAAATCAACTCCAGCCCTCAGCAACCTTTTTAAATAAACATGCACAACATTTGATCACCTCTAGTTAGAAATCAAAAATACTTCTGCAGCTTTCAAACATGACACGCACTGGGCTCTCTGCAGGAGTTAATGGCTAAACCTGTGTCTGGGTTTCCAGGCACAGCAGAATACGGCAAAAAAAAGAGACATTTTTCAAAATATCAGGCACAGAAGTATTTTATTGACAAAGCCGAATTGCTATTAGCTAATGCATCTGTTTTCCACAAATAACGGCAACAGCAAAACTACCCCTACATGTGAGACAGACAGATGGGGAAAGAGAACAAAAGAAAAAAAAACGTGATGAATGATTCAGAGAGCAGTGTTTGGCTTGCTAAAAAGATCAGTTTCCACATTGACTGGCTACTTTCTACTCGGTGGGGAGCAGTTTGATGGATATTCTGTGTCTACTGGCTGTGAGCAGGCGTCAAAGTGCACAGCGGTCCAAGTTCAACAAATTTCAACTCGGACCATGCCACAGGCTTCATTTGGTAGAGGGCAAACTATTGGTGCGCAGTGCATGCAATACAAATGAATGGTCTTCTGAGTGCAACACAGCAGGTGCTTTTTTCAGTCTGATAGCACCATTAGACTGATCAAACTGAAACTGGATAACCCTGTAATGATCTCAGATGTTTTAAAATGCAGTTTATGAAAGCTTTATTCCGTTTATATAAAAAAAATTCACTCCTTTCACGCATTAGAGTCGACAAACTGCTATACACGCACGCAATACATGGATTTGTCAAACTTGACTCAAATATGAAACACTGACTACAGATTCTGTTAAATTGTTTGTGATCTGCATTGTTCCAGAAAACAGAGACATGAAACTATGTAGGGGTTGTCAGCAAGGTCAAAAACAGGATGTCCTTACACGATGGCCACACCAAAGTAAGACAAGACTATAAAATGATTTCTCATCGTTTTACTGAACATAAATCTGTTTAAAGACCCTCAACCTTCCACCATCCTAAAGCAAATTAAATGGGGCTCTTAAAGGTGGGCCTTGCTCTGCCTGTTTGTTTATCTCCTCTGACATTTCCTATTTCTAACAAAAGGGCAAAAGCGTTATATGTGGAGCTTCACTGCAATAAAGGGAACGATCTGATTAAAAACGATGCCGCCTTCATATCGACGAGTGGCAAAAATGCACGAACCACTGAATCATGCAAACTGCTTGAATTTAAACTGAAAAAAAATTGTTTTGCTTCAGAGCACATTTGTTTCCAAAACTTACCACAATGACAGATAAATCAAATTAAATTGCTCAGAGCACTGTAACACATGTAAAGTAAGCAGGGAGTCTTTGTACGACATGCTATCAGTTGGAGAGACTGAATGTCGTAAGCTGGAGTTGTTTCCCCCCCCCCACAGCACAATGTCATCTCTTATCAATACAACATGACTCTGCTTGCTCTCTGGAGGTGGGCTCAAATAAGACAGTAGAAAACAGACAACATGAATCAGATTCCCTCCAGCAGGAAATCCTTTCAAAGCAAGCAGAACTCCAGCAATTTCCCAGAGTAACAACAAAAAGGCAACAACTGGTCAGGGAGGAGATATTTCATCACAAATTAATCACAAACAATGCATTCATTTTTGTCTTACAGCGCCAATTTAATTTGTTATCTGGCAGTTCTGGATACACAGCATATTACTCAGGCTACGTACCAGACCCTGCAATCTATTCACAAATCAGAAGCCAGGCTGGTTACAATAATATTTTCAACATTGTTTTGTTTTGTGAATGCGCTTGACTGACAAACTAAAAGAAGATTACATGAATTATACAAATATAAAAAAAGGGGGAAGGCAGTCATGAGTCTTAGGAAAAATATTGAAAGTGATCTTTATCTTGTCACAAGACAATGACAAGATAATAATAAAAAAATAAATAAAATAGCCAATCCAACCTCTCAGTGAACCCGGAGCACACTTTGTCTCAGAACAAAACCTGCAGGAAATTCCTCCTGTTTTATCTGAAACTGACAGTCTGTTATGCTGCCAGTGACTCCTTTGGCAACTTTAATAGCCAAAAATCTACAGAATTATGACAAAAGTCTCGGCAGAAATGATTTGCAAGTAAAACATGACCTCCATGTTTCAGTTAATGGGTTTGCCAGACTTGTGTTGCACATCTATGCAGATGATTATCATACTTCATGTTATCTTGCCATTTTTTTCTTTACATATGTATTAGATCTGACAAAGCGATGTTTAGATGTATCTCGCTTCTAAATGAAGACAGTGAAGGAGATTTTACTGCCATTACCTGAGTTTTCTCTGCTTTTCATCACAACAATGGCTCTGGTTTCTACACTTCTTTAAGCTGCTTCTCTTTCTTGTGTGTTTCTGTCCTACAAAAAGCCACTATCACAGCGTATTCTGGTGTTCTTTGATACAGGGCAAACTCCTCGCTCAGTGCTTCTGTGTTTAACAGAGTTTGACTCCTTTCTGTCAACTCAACCCCCAGGAGCTGGATTCGGCGTTATGTTGAAAACATAGTCGCTGACTGCTTGTCTAGAGGACGGATTACCACAAAATCAGTAACTGGATATAATTGGCAAGATTTATTGTGGATAACAACTTTATATCTGCGAGATAATGATAATCAAAAAATGACAAATGCTTCTCTGTTCTCACATTATATTTGAAGTCATATTGTTTACGTGTTGCCTCATACATCCCACCTACTAAAAAGTAACACAATGAAAAGAACATTTGTTTCAATCACTGCAGCTATTAGTAGAGCACAACATTATTGAACTTCTATTGTTCTCACAATGGTAATTTCTGTCGCATCAGAAAAAGCATGGATGACAAACGTGGTACAACTGCTATTTCAAGCACCAAGCATTCGTGACCTGCTAAAGATTTTACAGGCCGAAACTCTGACGCCCATGAATTGCTGTGCAGAGCATAATGATGACAAAGCAAAAAAGTGAAAAAAAATATTTTGCCATCAAAATATTCTACAATATCATAACTAGTGGTGATTTTCATAATATTGCCTCCTGGTTGAAGCTCTCTTTCTGGCATCTCTTTACACTACATAGCACCATTTAACTAGCTTAGATAAACTTGCAAAGAGTATAAAAATATTCAAGAACAAAAGGAATAATAATTAGACTGATAGGAATACATTGAGAAAATAAAAATATTTTCAAAAGTCATAGCTTTCATGGGTCTCTTGTTGATGATAAAACAAATAGCCCTGCTGAGTAAACGGAAAGACCTCACGACGGTATGTTTTCCAAAGTCATGGGTTTGAGAAAGTACTTTGTTTGCTATTGTTATCGCTGAAGGCTCACAGGACGTTCCAGCAACCTGAAATCAGTTTCACAGTGGTAGGCAAATGATGCAGAAATCTGCTTTTATTAACAAAAAAATGTTAGCAGAATTTTACAGAAGAAATGCAAGATGGCTTCAGCTTTTATGCCTTCAAAACTTGCATTTTGTTACTTTAGATTTTTATGCAGCAATCTCAGTTACATGTTTAGAGTTCTGCGTAATTATTGAGGGAATTTCTTACTGTTTCTGAAATATTGTCCACCATCCTACAGCATGTACAGCTTCTCTTTTACACTAAAAAGTCACAACAGTGAAACTCAGACTCCAGGCAAGATGAGACTTGGCTTCCTGCTGGGAAACACTGAAAATGCTTCATTCCATCAGAGAAGCTGATGTTTGATCCATATAGCATACTACTGCTGCTGTGCACTGCAGTGGGTCAAAGGTGTGGGAAGACAGAGATCATGCACCTGTAGAATCGTTGGCGTAGCAACACAACATCCCAACAGAGGCAGCGCCAATCAATAACTGCGGCTGTGTTACTACCACAACAACCGGCTATCCGAAAGAGACGGAAACAAATGGAAACAAAGCAGGAACAGACATGATACCAAAGTAGAGGTCTAACCTGCAGTTATGCCAAAAATATCTGGTGCAGCCCTCTCATTTAGTACGCACATGTGCCAAACATATATAGCCTTGTTTTATACTGGAAACATGCTGAATGTGTATATTCCTGTATGTTTTATTCTCAAATATGAGCAGAAGCTTTATTTAAAAAAACTGACTATTTTTATGAGGTTATATTGTGTATAGTCTATTTATTGTTATGCCTGCTTATAATACTTTTACTTACTCAAAATAAATCCAACCAATTCTCAAGGTAGTTCTATACTTACTGCTTCAAGTTTTAGAACAAGATAAAAACTAATTTCAGAAATTGTAAAAGATTTACTGCCATTCAAGAAAAAGTATATTTATAAAAAACAGTTATTGCTAGATATCAGGTTTCTGTAACAAGGATGGACTGTTGAAAGTTCGAGAGTCATGTTAGCTCCTGCTTAAATTTTTAGCTCTTATGGGGCTAATAATTGAGGGTTTTGAACAATCAATGAATTTCTGCTCTAAAGTTAAAATTATGCAACCATGCCAAGTTAACATAGCATGTTTACGTTGAAAGCAACTGGAAAATTCTATTAAAACAGTTTCATGGGGAGGTAATCAGTTTGTCCTCAGCTATAAAATACTGAAAACAAAGCACAATGCTTCTAAAGACACAACATAATTAAAAACAGCACACAATGTGTAACAGCTCAAAGTGAAATAGCCAGGTGGGGATGCCCCAAGAGAAACATTACAGCTTGCAGTTTGTTTTTGTTAATTTATGAATTGTTAATTAAAACACCTTTTTAAAGCTCACTTTTCCTGGAGGTAATACTTTGTACAGCATAGAGTGTTAGACTGGGAAACCATGTGAATGGGATTTTACCATTACATTTAGTTTTAGTTTTAAATTGAATAGTTTCAGGTTGAAAAAAAACCTTACTGCAATGAAGCTGACAACATGACAGATCTATTTTAAAAAAGAAGCCCCTCTACTTAACCTAATGCAGCACATGCACTGCACATTTCAAGTAAGATTCCCACTAGAATGGTCAATGGATGAAAAAATGTGAAAAGCTGCAGAATGTTTGGCGACTCAAAACAGACTGGTGCATGCAATATTTAAAATTTCTTAAAGGTTCAATATCTAAACGTAGAAAACCACCGGGAGTCACACTTTAGCAGCAGAATGTGAGTTTGAAATAAATGGAGCAAAAAGCAAGCGAGAAACCAACTTGGAGTCTCTCAGGAGGTTTGCTCTACTGTGTGTGTGTGTGTGTGTGTGTGTGTGTGTGTGTGTGTGTGTGTGTGTGTGTGTGTGTGCGCTTGTTATGGGGGAAATGTACTCTAGTCCCTTGCAGTTCTCTTTGGGAGCATTTTAAGTAAAGGAACATGGTGCAAAGAGTGGAAGTAAACAGGCTGCCTTATGGTTGCTATAGAAAACTATCAATACTCCAACAACAATGCCTGATTATAAAATAATTTCATCTTTACAAAGGAAGAAGGTGAAAACGGGACTCAAATAATGATACAACTACAGTACAACTGCAAAGTTCCATTGTTCCTTTACATAAGAAGAAGAAATATTTTCACGAATGTAATTGGAAGATGGCGTTAAATTTAGGTGTACATTAGATATTCAGGGATGGACTTTTGCACCCACCACTGGCAATATTCGGATATATTTATCAAATGCCCCTAACGTGCCACTAGACTTATGCATTATCAGAAGAAGAAGAAAGTGTTTACCAGAAACCATCAAACTTTCTGCAAGGGAGCTGGGTTATGTTGAATTTGTAATTTGTAACAAGAACAATGCCTTGATGTTAGAACCATTGCCAGAATATGTTAGCTTTTATGTGTGTATTATTATTTTTGGTCTGTCTTTAGTAACCCTCTCATCATGTTTCTTTATATATCTTAGAAAATCACATGTTTGCTTTATTTAGCCTTTTACTGGAAATAAACTGTTGGATTTTAGTTGCCATAGTTTTACAAGCTATGCTATTTTATATAGTGTTTGCATTCTGTACCCTTTTTGTTTTTTTTTTTTTTCCTCTAAGCTTTATTTAGATGGTGTTTATGCCATCTTAACCAGATCTCCCAGGTAAAAGAGATACTGTGTCTCAATAGAATCACTCAGAAAAAAAACAGACAATACTCAGTAACTTAATCACTTACTTGGTGTGATATTGGGAACTATCTTATATAAAAGTATCTTTGACTTGGGAAAGATACTTTTCTTGGGAAACTCGGAAAATAAGGAAGGGAGTTTAAGAAAATTAAAATGGATTTTATGTAGCTCTAAAGTAAACATTCTGTACTTTACAGTTGTTTTTAATTTAAAAAAATAACATTGTGTACCCAACAGATTGTTTTATAACCATCAGTTAACAAATACCTGCATGTAAATTTTTTCATAGCGGGTAAAGTCCCCGTAACGCCACTTTTCATATCTTCATAAATCAATATCAAAAACAGCCATGTTTGTTTTTACACAAGACCTCTTGAATATAAAGATTGTGGTGGTTATCAGATAATAAATCACTGCAGGGCCCAAGCTGCTGCATCATCACCTGCAATCACCAGGACCTTTGGCAACAAAAATGTCAAATCAGCTGTTTTTGTTGCATTGTTTTCTCCTCATTTTCAACACCTTATCCGTTTTACACTCCTTTCACATCCTAATTATATCTGAACAGTCATCTCCAGCTTACTAAAAATATGTTAATTATGAATGTTGACAGATTCCTTCAGGTCTGTAATGGCCAGTGAGACTATCCTGAGTCAGCACAAACTAAAACAAAACAAAAAAAAATCAAGGGTCAGAGTCTGAGTAGGTTGTTAATGCCTGGAATTAATGAACATCTTGAAATTAGTATCACAAACAAATGAGGAAAAAAAAAGAAAAAAAACAAAACTCCTTTGACCACATCCAAACATTGGGTAGAAATTGCAAACATCCCAGGAAAGATACACACTAACCAAAGAGCAAATACATGTCAGTTAATGCACAAATCTTCACTTTGAATTAGAGGTCATGGGGTGGAGTGGCAGCTTTTGAATCCTAAATCTGAAATTCAAACTTTCTACTTTGAATAAAACACACACCCTCTCAGTACCACACGCAATGTTGATGTTTTTCTTTAGTCATTTTTAAACACCGCAGTCAAGATGATGCCGCAGGCATGTCTGAAATGAAGAAATGCACAACGCTGAGCCAGTAGGTGTCAATATAATTGATGCCAGCAACACATCAGAGCACAAAAAATAGAAACATTTTAAGAACGTAATTCTCCTAAAACCACAGTTGTCTGGAACAAAGGAGGAAAGCCAAATTTGGAACTTCTTCAGTCCACCAAATCCCAACACAATACATATTTGTATCCAGACATCTCAAACAAAACACAACTGCTTCAGCTTTTCACAGCCTCGCATTCACTACAAATCTTGGCAGGATGGAAGGGAGGGCAGAAGAAACTTATTAGCGTGGCCATGTTTCATCAAAATCAAAAGGTTTTCTTCACCACCAGTACAGATGCTTGCAGCTTAAAGAGTTTAAATGACTAGCAGAGCATCAAATGAGAAACAGAATGCGAGAGAACACTGCATATTGAACACTGAAAATAGAATTGGCAAAAAGGTGTAATTCATTCACCCATGTACAGCCTGAAAATGTTAGTGAAATTAATTCTAATGTAGGAAATCACACATCTGTTAATATTTACTTTATTATTTTGAAAACCTTTGGGAGCTTCAACCAAACACCTCTGCTGAAACAGTGGACTGATACTCGACTTACCAGAGCTTTTCTTTCCTCAAACATTCAGTGCTTTACTTTAGTTCTGGAGAAAAGTGGTTAACAGAAGTAATGTTTGCCGGCAGTGGGGCTCTGGAGGCCCAAGTCAAACAGTTTTCTTTCCTCTCCCAGTTTCTGTGGATCAGTAAGCTGGACTAATCAATAGACCTCGCCAGGAAAGTTGATGGAAATTGAAGGAGAGGAGAGTGTTTTTTTAACTTACTGGAGTAACAGGAACTTGCACAAGAAATAGAGCGTCCCTAAAATTTTCCTCAAACTGTCTAACTGACTATCACCAGCTCCCACCCTTGTTGCTGACAGCAGCTCTTTCTGCAAAAACAACCTGGTAATAAAATTGCAAGGATGGTGCAGAAAATGGGAAGTTATTGACAGTAAACACAAACTATTGCAGAGCTTTTACAGTGTTATTAGAGAGAGTAAGGTAGGGGATAATAGAGAAGCCGAGAGAAAAAGTCATGAAGGAAGGACATACATAGAAAAGGGAAGTAATTTGTCTCGAAGACATTGCCAATTTGAGTGGGCTGCCGGCGGATGCATTTACGCCAAGTGAGTCTCACTGAGTCTTCTGGGGAGCACACTGGTGATTTTAGCACAGCATTTTCAAAGGAAAGCACTCATTTAGATCAGGTTCTGCTTAAATACACAAGGGAGAGAAAAATGAAGCACCATTCACAGATTTATGGGGCAATTCAAGACAAGGACAAATGAACTGAGGATAAGAGTTCATTTCTTAAGTGAGAACGTAAGTCTGCTTTTATATTGTGGCACTAAATGTGTATTTCTTTACGCAATTATTTCAGTTTACAAGCTAAAGAAATAACGGGAGGCTAAAGAAAATTATATCCCCCCCATTGTCCTTTGGTTATCTAAGATCAGACCTCTACTGCTCATTCTAGGACACCAAAAGCCATTTAAGCACCAATGTATCATCTTTATTGGTTACTCCTTGGTAGTGCCTGTTTTGCCGTCAGTCTTCATAGACTCAAGGCAGTCTATGAAGAAGGCGACTGAAACTTTCCTGAAAGAATTTTGTTCAGACAGCATCAGCAGCCGCAGTTGCAGCATCTTTATTGGCTGCACATTATGAAGTAAATCTCTCATTCCACCACATCCCAAAGGATTTCTGCAGACCTACATGGTCAATACTCAGCCTGTACTGTTTAAATGATTCTTTTAATTTCTACTAAGAAAAATAAGAAAATGGCAAGAAAATGTTAACCTCTCCATTACCTCACCAGCCTGACCTGCTGATTAAAAGCAGGGTGGATCTGTCCTGTTTACAACAAGCTCTGACCCTACTGCTGCTCGTCCATATGTTATGGTTTTTTTAGATGGTATTTTGCACACCTTGGTGGAAACAACTTATTTGAGCCACTATTTCTTCTCTTATCTTAAAGCAGCCTTTCTTTTTAATTTGCTGACCTCCAACATTAACCAGAGAATTTCGTCAACACAAATGTGGCTCATGAATATTGCTTTTCTTTCTGGACTGTCCTCTGTAAACCAGAGAGAGATGGGTTTGTGTGAACATCCCAGTAGATCAGCAGTTTATGAACTCAGCCCAGACCATCTGTCAAAAACACCAAATCCCTTTTCTTTCCCATTCTGATGCTCATCTGTACAGGTAATAAGTGGGCAAAGAGTATATGTGTGGGTTTGGGTCAACTGACTTGTTTGGTGACCTTTTTCAGGTGGTCAGGCTTGTTTTAAGCAATAAACTGTTAAGATATTCATAAAAAGTTAGCGTAAACATCTTGAAAACTTCATTAAGAATGTCTCTGGGTATAAAAATTTGATTAATTACTCCTGCTGCTTTTTCTCCCAATGCGTTAAAAATAACTTGTCTTACATTGTGGATGGGCAAAGTTTCCCAAGTATTGGGATTTATGACTTTTCTTTGGAAGACAAAACAAAACATCAAACCCCTATTTAAAACTTGTAAAATGAAGACAAATGAGGCCACAGCAATTCAAACTGGGACAGTATGAGTGAAGCATGAGGAACAGTGTCTCTGCAGAGCAAAACGAACACTAAAAGAATATGCACTGTGACCACAGTCTGTTCGTTCAGCCTGCTGCTGTCAAGCAAGTTATACAGAAACACTTTCTGATGCACACCGCAAGAGTTAAGAACATTTTTCTAACCTAAGGCTATAAAAGTTGTACATTTATTCTTTTCACCCGCATTTTTTTTTCTTCCTATGACAGGATAACTTTAGTTGCTTAACAACAATCATCAGATTTTTATTGTTTGCCTTCAATATTTTTTTTTTACTTCTGATAAATCTGGGGAAGGTATGGATATTCTGCTTTTACTAAGTTCAGCTTTTATGTCATATTTAAGTCTGATCATCATATTAAAAGAAACTCCAAACTTCCTTTTGAAGCTCTAGGAGTTTTAAAATCATTTGATAAACTGGTGTTATTTACATTAGTGTGTTTTACATGCATTTTTGTGTATTTATCAGTGTCCATTTAATTATTTCTCACATTAATTTGCTGTAGAACACAGAAAAACCCTCTCATTCTCTCTTTAAGACTAAGACCAGGGGTGAAAGTAAAGGGGTTAGGCAGGGTACTATGTACCCCTAAAAGATTTAGCGGGGGTACGCAGTACCTGCAAGAGAGGGGAGCGGCTGTCAGCTGTAAAAAAAATCAATGGATTCACTGTGCAGCCGTGAATGCACCTACTAATCAGCCGTGACTGATTCGTTTTTCAAAAACAATCTAAAACAAGACTTAATCAGTTAATAAATAGCTTTTGTCCTCATTTCATATTGTTTCTGAACTGTTCCTGCTTTGCTAGTGCAGGGGCGCAATACGTCGATCGCGGAAGGTTTTGAGTCGATTAGATGACAAGCTGAACGCCGCCAGGACGCTGAGACCAGCACGTCCTCCTCTGGCTCCTTATCAAGACGTTCGTAACTTTATTAAAGAACAACAACAAAAAAATCTACAAAACGTGTTCAAATTAATGACCCAACAACAATAATAATCTCAGTAATTATTGTTTCAACAAGGTGTTGCGCAATTCTGTGCGTTTCGGTTCTATGCCAAAATATCTAGCAGAGCAGGAGTTTAAAATGAACTAATCAACCACCGCTGCGTTCAGGGAGGCTTATTAATGATCGCAAAATAAATATCAAGCCTGCAAACCTAATATCGTAATGTAATGAATGTTGTGTTTTTAACGTAATCTCTGGTTGGCTTGTGGAGCGCAGGAGGTTGCCATGGTAACGGGTGTGCTTAAATGATAAAGAGAGACGGAGAGTAAAAAGGTGCGAGTGGTTTAGAGTTGATCATCTGTTCGGGTTGTTTTACCTTTGATGTGGCTCATTGCAGCCGCTGTAGTTTCTGAACATTCAATAAACGACAAACTTGGACTAATTACCTCGTTCTTTGTGAGTATACGTCATTTACAACAAACATCAAACACGGTAAATATGTTTCATTAAGTATTTAACAAACAAATGGCTTCTACCGCGATAATTATGTGAAATTAAATTAATTGTCTAATATAAAAATATAGTTTGGTGCTTTGAGCTCAGAGTCTGAGAGGCTTTTCCTTTATATCAAACTTTTTTTTTGCCTCTTATTTAGTGGAAATATTGATGTTAATGACACTTTCTCCAAAATAATAACCTTTCTCAACCTTCACAGCTCCACTATTGAAAATGAGGCTCTAACATTCACAAATGACAGTGAAATAAAATCCAGTCCAACATCTGGTTTGAGGTGATTCCTCTGGAACCTGTTGGAGGAAAAATATCCCAACTTCAGAAGATGAGCTTAACCTAACAAAGCTCTGTTGTTCCTCCTATCAGGAGGCGCCATGTTAGGAAGAGAAGTGGAAGCTGCAGGATCTTCAGAACAAACAGGTCATGATGCTGGGCTACTGATTATCCCTCTGTCTGTTAAGATATTCATAAAAAGTTAACGTAAACATCTTGAAAACTTCATTAAGAATGTCTCTGGGTATAAAAATTTGATTAATTACTCCTGCTGCTTTTTCTCCCAATGCGTTAAAAATAACTTGTCTTACATTGTGGATGGGCAAAGTTTCCCAAGTATTGGGATTTATGACTTTTCTTTGGAAGACAAAACAAAACATCAAACCCCTATTTAAAACTTGTAAAATGAAGACAAATGAGGCCACAGCAATTCAAACTGGGACAGTATGAGTGAAGCATGAGGAACAGTGTCTCTGCAGAGCAAAACAAACATTCATTATAACTCAGGTTATAATGATCCTGAGTACAGGATCATTATAACCAGTTCAAAATATAAAATGAATGGTTATATTCCAGACATGGAAAACTATATAATATATACAGTATGCATATAGGGTTAGGGTTATATATAGGGTTATATATCTTGTTTTTTCTTTGTATGTGTCACATTACCCCCAAGAATTTAAAACTACTTTCACCCCTGACTAAGACTCTAGGTTACTGTAAAATAGTTTACTGTAGGGATATAATTTAGCAATGTCTGACAAGAATGCAACACATTTAGTCTCAGAGTAGAGAATTAATAATGTTTAGCAAGTGTGAAAACTTTGCACAATACAAATAAACTCAAGAAAATTTTTTACAAACCCATTCATTATACGCTCATGATATTTGCAAAGCCTCAAACCAGGTTTAAAATTCTCATCCCCGACTGAGCTGGAAGCTTTGAAACACCTTCCTGTCTGAAATGATTCTTCAAACAGAGAGGCGAGCCTTTGAACTTGAAGGTGTCGTGAGTACATCAGCCTCAGCACCGCTTTCATTTTAAATTTGTGACTTCAGAAGAGCAAAAAAATAGTACGAGTTTAAAATGTTGTTAGTGATGGATTAGTTTGGATGCCTTAAAGTTAAAAATAACACTTACAGAGGGAATAATAGCAAAAGTGCATCGCTTGTGAGAGTAAAATGATAAAAGTTTATGGTGTCTCCCACCCTAAATTTTTCTGATTTATTTCATTGATGAACTAGAATTTTGAAAAAATGTGTTTGTTTTCTTTAAGAGTCTTTTTTTTTTATTTTTAAAAAGCTGTATATTCAGTGTATTTGCTATTGAGGAATGGAGAGATCCGTCAGTCTGCCAGAATGTTTGACTGACATATTCTCTCATTTTAATGAAATCTCAGAAAAGAAAGTTTCAGAAAATAAACCCTCTTCTTCAATTTTTTCTCCTTTCCAGCCACATTCACACACAGCATACCATCGCCTGCCACCACCTCCAATAAATCCCCAAAATATCATTCTAAATTAAAAACGATGGAAGCTTAAGCCTTTGAGCAGATCATGATTCTTTTCATTTTTTTTAGCAGCACAGTGGCATCTGGTCAGTAGACGGATAATAAATCATTAAATGTGTGAACGTTGGAGAAAAAGGTTGAAGACGTGTAAATGTTCAAAGAATGAAATGTACACCATGCTAAAAAATAAGTAAGATTACAGTTTCACAGTAGAGATGCACAGAGTATTTTATGGGTGGGGGAACAACTTGTACAATAAACTCACACCAGTGTGCTGCTTGTGCATTTTCTGAACTGCTGAATCCCACCTGCCTGTATTAAAACACCAATCTCTTGCTTATTATGCGACTACAGAGCAGTTTGCCCATTCAGGCTTCTTACCCAGCATTGCTCTGAGTTTCAAAACAAGTGTTACATGTCAGCTGCCTAAACTCCAGAAAAATGTGAACAAATGTGATAAACATTCAAAATCGGTGTGTATTTACATAAACAAAAGATTTGTGTCAACATTTATAAACAGGAGCCATGCAAAAGTAGCAGGAGATGCACACTAGAAGCTGGCAACCTAGAAGTTGCACTAAAAATGTGAAATTCACACATCACATTCTGATGTTGGTCTTAAATATTACCTAGGGTGACCTTGTAGAAACAGTACGCTCCAAGCACATTATTGAAACCCTGGGATTAGCCTCGTTTCTTCCTTCAGGTAAAGCTGCACTCTTGGAAACCCACTTTTGTCACCTCCTGGCCCCTCAGATAACAGCCATTACACATCCACAGAAGATTTCTAGATCAAATCTTAAGATGAGTTGAGGAAGGTTTGAAGAAGAGCAGTTTTTGGGGGTTTTTTTTAAGTGCTGCCAGATTCCTGAGTGGGGTGGTGGTGGTGTGATCGTCTCCTAATGTATTTCTGTCTGGAAATGGAAAGTGGACAAACTACGGTGATGTCTGCTGAATGTGGCTTTATTTCAGAGGCATTACTAACAAAAGCCGGCATCTCAAAATGGACACAAAGGAGGAACAGATGGAAATGACAAATGAAAGAAGCTACATGTGGTGGTTTTAAAGGATTTGCTGACATAAAGGAAACTTACAGGGTGGGAAGATGAGATGTCAGTTTTTATTTTGTCTTTGTAATCAAACAACTGAACCCAAGACAAGACTGCAGTGTCAAAATACACACAAACAGATGATGTAAAGATGCGGTCCAAGGACTGGATGGCAATTAGACCTACTGGGGTATTTATGAAAAAGCATTACTGTTGTTTTAATGCACATATTTTTTCATTACATTGCTACTTCCTTTTGTAATCTTGATTGTTTTGTACAAGTAAAAAGTCAGATGTTTCACAGGAAGGTGATTTGTACCAACCGAGCAGTAATTCATGACCGTCTGGGGAATATTTTTACCTGCTTTAACAACCTATAAATTAAATTTTTATATTCTTCTCTTAATATCTACCAGTATTAAGTCAAGTTATTTTCTGGGGTCATGTCTAGTGAGTCAATGACCTCAAATGATGATTGGACACACAAACAAAAGAGGGTTTTGAACACAAATTTTCCAAAATAAATGTTACTGATTATCGTCATCATTTATCGTCATTATTTATTAAAACAAGTACTCCAAAAAAAATAAAAAATGGTTTAATAGCTTAAGTGGGTGTTAAGGTTTTTTGTTGACATTAAGTTGGGAAAAATGGGCAAATCACTATTTGGGATATATATTAATTGAGTACATCATTTTTTAGGTGCCAACAATGTGCTTCATGTCAGCACCTTCAGTCCCTTTCTGCTGTGTAAGCATATTTTCTCAACAGTGACACCCACTGCTTAGGAGAGATACTGTGTGAAATGCAAATTAGGTTTAAAAGTTCAAAATGCCAAGCCACACCTTCAAACCGAAGATACCAATGTTAGCCACTCTGTGATGATGGGAAAGGAAGGGTGAGGAAAATGTGTGTTAATTTCCATCAACATTGCAATCATACTATTTAAAAATAAGTTTGCAAATTACGTATTTCCCCAAATATTGTGCTGCTCTGCAAACCACAACTCTTATTGCCTTGACAGGCAATAAAAATGTATGTAAACTGTTCTATAAATGTTATAAGATATTAAACATTACAAACCTTTCAAGATGATATTTAGCAATAAATACACCAGGCAGAGACCAAAAATAAAAGAGAAGTAGCCCAAGTAAGATTTACAAAAACGATGTCTGTGGATTTCACAATGGAAGAACCAACAAAGTTGACAAGATGAAGAAAGTGGTTCATCGAGATGCTGCTTTGCTTTGACATAATCCACATGTTTAGATCCGTTTTCATCTGGAAAAATATGCTGCCAGCTGCACCGCCTGCTCAAACCAATGAAGCCAATTAGTGAGTAGATTCCTAATTAAAATATGACATAAAAAGTCATGTGTTGATTCTGTAACATTATGAAAATATGTTCTTTACCTCACTTTTTTTTCCAGTAAAAAAAAAAAAAAAAAAGTGAGGTCAAACCAATTAGGAAGCCTAAGGGTACCCCAAGTTTCATGCAGTTAAACGGACCAAAAACATCAAAGACTCACATCAAATATCTGCTTCATACACACAAAAAAATATATTTTAAATATCAAAAAATGGGGAAAAAATATTGAAAAGGTCAGTAATACATTTAAAATATAACTGAAGAGAAAAAGGAGAAAAGAAAAGCATCCCCTCGAGTTACCCAGAGAGTTAAAAATAAGACAAAAGAACGTTGACATCGTTACAACATTGTTGTCACCAAGAAAGACTTTTCTTTACTTCTGGCTGTTTGGATTGTCTACAACGCCTTTGCAATCATCTGCAATAACTTTCTTCCTTATCAAAGGTTTTAACATTCAAAGAGACACCAAATCTTGAAAGGAACTAGAACAAGTCGTCATATTTTGCCAAGAGTGGCGGAAACTTATTCTCAACTTTCAGCAGTTTTTACTCAAACTAATTAATATCCTATTAAAAGCAACTTTGTGAGCGCTTTCACTATCTTAGCAGTCAGATTTTTAACTTACAAAACGTTATTAATTAATTATGTTTAATGTGGGAGACAAGAATCCTTTTAAGCCTTAAAATTCACCCATTTAAAGAACATGAAGCTAACAAAATTGGGTTTATTAATGATGCTCAAAACCCCCTGCAGTGTTTCTGAGAGTGTCCCGCGGTGGTAAAGATTTGGAATTTCTATTTGTGAGGCTACTGCTCCGTCCTGCAAGACGAGCACAGGAGCATTTCATTGAATGTCTGAGCCCAAAGCAGGTAAATCACTTAAAGATGCATTTTAAATTCATTTCAGGAGACCCTTCAAAGCAAACAGGCAAAAAGTCATGACAAAAAAAGTGCTGTGAATTAAAGTATCTGGGAGAAAAAAATACTTACAGGCCTCTAATGCTCAATGTGCAATCTACATTATGGCCTCAAGAACATTTACAGATGACATTCTAATCATATCCACCTACAATAACTGTAACCTTTAATTTTAAAATTTAGTGATACAAAGTAGATGTGGTTACAAGCATATTGCTTTGATCTTGTTTGCCTTTTTTGTCACACATAAAAGTTTCAAAGCTGTTACATGTTAAATAACTGTGATTAACCACATTTATCGGAAAGCTGAGTTTCGTTTCATAAAAACATGATTCAGTCAGGGCTGAATACTGCCGGACCTGTAGAATCAAAGAATAACTTGCGGCATGAAGTGGGCTGAAAGGTCTGAAAATGTCTAAAAATAAATAAATAAAAAAGATTAGTTTGGAAACAGTAACAAGCCTATTTCTATCATCTCATTCTCATCCTCCTCCTCTCTCTCTTTTTCTGGATTTGGTACTTAGTACTTCTCATCCTAAGCTTGTGCAAAGGTTTAAATGCCGTCAGATCCGGGAGTTTCTGAACTGCAGTGAACCAGAAACAATGTGCTTTCCGGCCGGTACTCCGTTTGTCCAGGTTTCTATCCATTTTACCCTCTAAGACATGTCTTGGGAGTAGAAGAAAATGAGTTAAGAGTCTGTATCGCACCTTGCTTTTCTTGGAATGGCCATTACAAAAACTCCACAGAGAAAGAGCGAGCAAATCAACCAAACCAAAAGGTCTTTCTGGACGTTTTCTGCGAGATTATTGTTTCACCTCTTGATCCTTTCTATTTTTATTGCTTTCAGTTCTTCTGCTTGTTTTCCCTTAGCTTGCTTGGGCTTATCTTTGCTTATTTGTCAATTTTTCCCCCTCTTGTTTTTCCTTAGTGTGTTTCCATGCAATCCCCTCAGCATTTCTATCCGTTTTAATCTGCACTCTTTTCCATTTCTGTTTATATGAAACACAACCCCTGGGAGGTCACACGGTAAACAGACAATGTAAAATGTGTTTTATTTTGGGCTAAATACGTCTATACAAACATGCAAGTCAAGACGTGTCACTTGGCATGCGTTTTGTTTTTGTTGGTTTTTTTACATTCAAGGATTGAGGATGTACCTCAAATGTAATCGCTGTTCCAATTAAAGAGAACAAAAGCTGAACACGGATTTAAATCATTAGCGTGAGCTAGGAGCCTCATTGACAGATTTCAGCTCCAATTGGCTTCTTTAGACAATAGATACAGTTGATTCAGATACCTGGCAAGTGTAGCTTCTGTGCAGGGATCCAGATACTTTTTTTTTTACTACTGTGTCTGTCTCTGCAAAATGCTGATAAGTCCAGAGAAAGGCTTACATTACAACCCTCTTTCTTTCCACCCTCTTTGTGATCATACCCTGGAGCTTCCAGATTATTCTATTGTACATGTCTACATGTGTTTGTGTGTGTTTGTTTGAAGACAAGAACGAGACACAGAAAGAAAACAGAATAAGCAGAAGGAAAGACTGGAAGTTTGCAGTATTTGAAATTGGGGGAGTGGGAGGGAAAAAAAGCACGGCAGAAAATGTGTGAGACACGGAGAGGGTGTTATTAATCTGCACGGCAGTGGTTCGATGCAGGTGTTTGCATCTCCACTCGCATTATTTACTCTAGAGGCTGTATGAGGTGGTGAAATCTGCAGGTAGCTGACAGTAAACTGCGGCACTGTTTATCAGAAGCAGTAAATAAGAGCCTGATAAATATGCACTCTGTCATGTTGCATGTGTGACGCTGTGAATGTGTGAGGCGGCAAAACCCTACGGTGATCTGCATTAAGCCGCTGTAGATGAGCAGCAACAGCAAAGATATGAAAAACTGGCTGAAGTGAGTAGTTAAATGGGTTTAGTAGTTAAGTGGGTTTAAAAATATGCAAATGCACTAACACACTGTCATTTCTCTACTGAATTTGCTGATGTTACTGTTATGTGATTAAAGTCCTGCCGCATTCATTACCCGTGTCAGGCCATCGGGGCCGAATCCAAACCCACCAAGCACACTGCTGGAAATGGATGGTGTTCACTGACTGGACATTGATCAGAGGTGGAAATCCAGGCTTGATCCAGACAAGATCAATATGTGGTTTTAGCCTGAAGGACGTAGTGGTAATATGTTCAATATGGCTGAAAACCACTAAACCTTGATCTCCAGTTTTGCAGATGCAGCTCTTTAATGTACAGCTCTCATGCCAGTACTCTTTTACACTCCACATGTTGTGAAATATGTCATAAAAACACCTGCTTGTTGAATGAAAATAAAACCGAAGCAATTCAAGCGTATAAACCAACCAGGTCATTGATGAAGTTCTGATCTTTCATCTCTTTTTAGATTTCTTTCCATAATGGTTGCAAGGGATAGGAAATTATTCTACCATTTATCATTATTTAGATATTTCATTTTATTCTCATAGGAATTTACATGACTATGCTTCAAAATCCCAAAACTCAAAGAATGATTAAAGTTCTAATATCTGTTCAATAATCTACAAGTAGCTCTTTGTTGATTTTTTTTGTTTTGTTTTGTTTCTTTTAAAAAGAGCAGTACATGCATTTGTGGAGATGTGACTGCATGACAGACTTAAGGACCAGACACAGTTTAGAGGTTTTCAAAGATGAGTTCAGAACCCCATTTCAAATACAGCAAGTAAGGAATATTCAGCTCTTTCTAAAAACTCAACTGATTACTTATAGTATCTATAACAGAAGTGTCACAAAATATAAAAACCGGAAGCCATTAAAAACTGTAATGGTTGATGCTGTCTGTGTAGCCATCCTCTTGCTTAATTGGCCTCCACTTCTCTGCATATTTCTAGTGAAATAAATGAGTCCAAAATGATGCTTCAGAAGCTAAACAGTTTGGGCAGAACTTGTTTTAGACTGTTATCCGTCACTCTGTATAAACATCTGAGTAACAGTTTGGGTAATCATCAACATAGATAACAGAAATAAGCAGTGGTGCAACTATTTTATTTCCAAAAAGCCTTTAGATGACTAATAGGATTTGCAATCTTCAAGTCTGCAGATTATTTCATATCCGGGCTACAGCTACCTGTTCTCCTTCCTTTCCCTCCTTTAAGTGAGATCACCAAGGCTTATATCAGGGATGGTTGGTCATCTCATTGGCAGAGAGGTCAGATGGAGTTAGCACTGATCATTTTACTCTGCAAAATACATACTGGGAATGTCCTTGGAAAAGCCCAACCAGGCTGTCTTGTCTTGGCAGAAAGCCATTTCTACTTCACTGAAGTGTCCAAAAGTAGGAAAAGTGAGCAGCAAAATGTTCAAGTGACTTAAAATCTTAGAAATACATTTCTTTTTTTCGAAGCAAATGGATCATCTCTGCTTTGACACAAAGGGAGAGAAAAAAAAGACAAGAGGTAGCCCGTGGAATGAGCTAAAAAGACAGCATGAATATCAAGGGAAACTGGAGGAGAGCTCAGAGAATAGAGAATAATAGAAACGGGACAAAGGAAGAAATAGGAGAAGCAGAAGCAACAGAAAAAGAGAGAAGCTTTCTGGGGTTCGTGTTACTTTGAATGTGAATACTCTTTAAATTCAAACTGTCTTTTTTACAGACATCCTCTGGGATGAAAACGAGGGTGAAAAAAGCACTTATTGAAGTGAGATGGAGTTTGAAACTATATATTTATCAAAAACTTCCCCATGAACTCAAATATCCCGTTTATAATTATAGTTTAAAACATGAAAACAAATGGTAATAGGAAAACGTCCAAAGTCCAAGTCAACAATCAGAATGGTTTGCAAATATTTTGGATTGATCAGTAGATCGATATCTCAGCTACAATTCCACAGTGCCAAACAATGTAAAAATATGTTGGAATAAAGCAGAGTGTGCGGTTTTGTTTTTATTGACAGGGCTGAGCAATATAGCTGAAAAATTAATCACAAAATAAGCGCTTCATATCAGCAGATATCAATAATTGATTTATTTCATCATTCTCTATAACAGTGTTGCTGAGTGTAAGCCTTTTTGTTAGTGAAAACTGTCCAATGCTCTGTTCACTGCTGCTTGTAGAACATTACTTCTTCAACTTCCCCCCGCCACTAGGGGGCGACTCTGGCCCCTCACAATTTGAGGAAATGGACAATAGCACCAACTGAAAACCAAGCATTACATAAAAAAAGAAATCACTAAGAAAGAAGAAAATAAAAGTCTATATGGAAATTGATATCACAAAATATGAAAATACAAAGGAAAAAATTATACACTGCTGTCAAACTCAGACACACATACATGGAGAATACAGATAAACATTCTTAAAACACAGTAGCTGATTTAACAACCACTTATAATGACAAATTTAAAGAGAGTTACATAGTCAAACAGCACATTTTGGAACATGGAGGATATCTTACCCATCTAATTTATGGACACTTGGTGTAATTTGGGGAAACAATGACCAAAAACTGTGGAGGAGGCAAAATTTAATTGTGCCTTTGAGACCTTATTTTGTTGTAAAGTGGGGAAAGTCGGTGAAAGGTATCTTTAATAGCCTAAAGACATATTTAATAGGCTGCGGTGTGTAGACAAAGTGCTGCCACTGCAAGAAAAATTTTATGGAAGAAGCCAGAACAGTGCTTTCCAAACAAGTAAGCTTTCTAAAGCTAACCACTGGGAAAAATACTTGAATAGATTTACTTTGTTAATTACTTGTCACAACTGCAAAAGAAAATACAAAATCAAGTGTCGGGATATTTTGCCAAGATTCACCTTGAGAGTTGTTGGCAAACACCCCAGAAGAAAATATGTAGTCCCTGACAATGTTATTAGAGATGCTAAATAAGTACCTGCTTTCATGCATTTTGTTTATATGGCAAAGCCTAAGCAAAGAGCTTTGCCCTACCATAGTCCACTTCCCTCTAGCATGAACTTTTGGCCCAGAAAGTGAGGCAAGAATAAGTGCTAGCATCTGCACTTCTGGGTTTATTTGCAGACTTTAAAGGCCAGAAGATGACTAAAGACTGAGGATAGCTCAAGACATAAAAAAGAAATTATATCACAGAGGGGTTAGCCATTTTAGGATATTTAAGTTTGCCAGAGGGGGGAAATAAATCACCAACAGGCAATAAAGCAAAAAGTATAAATGGCCTTACAAATTCCTTTAGAAATCCAAAAATCTAGGCAAGAAGGCAATCTTCCAGAAGATCAATAGAGGTTTATAAACCTCTTGTCAAATATTCCAGTATGAAAAAACTGTTCAAAATCAAAGTAATAATGAATAATACATATGATTTTAGTCAGGTTTTAGGTCATAGTGTAATAATAGGGTTGTACTCGTCTCTGGTGATGCTTTAGATATAACGCAATACAAAATATCAGTTATAAAAAGACCATGAAAATAGTCTAAAACTATGATTTAGATTAACAATTACTTAAAATTAATCTAAATAAAATCAGTACCGAGTACCGACCAAAGCATTAGTAACAAGCTAAATCATCATCAGGGTTCCTGCAGACACACCTAAGACATAAGACATGTACTATCTTACAAAGAAGGCGTCATAAGGTAAAGTAAAAAACAAAATATATTAGACCAATTTAGTTTATATTACATAACATTTTTAGACATTTGTTTACATTCCTTCTTTACTATTCTTTATTAATATGTGCCTAACAGAGTTTACAACAAGATAAGCCTGTTCTAAATCAAAAATAAAGTCAAGGATTTTGCAACAACAATCTAGTTTCTCATCTCAGCTAAGGAGTCAAATAGTTAGTCAAGTACTAAAGATTTTTTAAATCTAAATACAATTTAACCTCAAATTTAACCTATTCTTTTCTTTTTGTTTGAACATGAGTATTATTCTGCGTCTACTAAATAATTCCTCTATTGAGTTGCTAACTAGTTGTTTTTTAAGCTCTATTGTGGAAATGCATTAAACTCAATTTTTAGTTTTGCCCTCTGCACACTTTACTCCGCATGGGGACAGCAGACAAAATGTCATTAGTCTTATGTGCAACAAGATGTACCATCCCTCCAAAATAAACATTACCAGGACATCCTACTCGCTCTCACTGGACAAGGTATATTTGTGTTTGTCACTGTAGATAAACACAAAGCACAGAGAGAAGCACAGCAAAGGCCAACCAAGAACTTTACAAAAAGGGGCTAAACCGGTTTGGACTAGCTACTTGCTTTGACACAACATATTAGATATTTACCTTAGTTATGTGTACATCTGATAAAACAAATGTACCATGTTCCTATTTTTTTTATTTGACTGGGAAGGCTTAGACCAGGGATCTTCAACTCCACTCTTCAAGAGCTGATGGCATTGATTTATTTTTATTTAGTAACTTATTTGCCCCCAGAAAAACCCACTATCAGTCCAAGTCATGTGTCTACAATCTGTGGCTCTGGAGAAACACAGTCCCTCCAGCATGTATTTAGGCATGGTTTAATTCTTCTAAAGTAAAGGGTCCACTGAATACTTCATGACAAAAGCTTAGAAGACAGATATTTTCAGAAGAATGAGAAAATGGGACTCCCTTCCTTCATCTTTTCTAAATGTAAAACATGCCAGAGCTTTTAAACAAGCCTTGTTTCATTATGTCATCATATAACATGTTACAACTATACATTTATGGATTAAATATGTTACTAATGTTTTATTAAGTGTGTGTGTGTGTAACTGCTTTTGTAGTAAATGTAGTTTTATGATGTAGACCCCATGAACAGTAGCCATTGTCACAATAATGACTAATGGAGATCATAATAAAACAACAAAACAGAAGCTAAGAAATGGAATGTACAATGGAAACATTTAAAAATATGCATTTATAACTAAAAGCTCACTTTGGCCTGCACACCTTCTCAATCATACCTGTTGACAGTCAATGCTGTGAGGGTCATTGCAAAGTAATGTAAATGAACAGTCTTTAATACTCGCAGGCAGCTGAACAGGTGATCTGACAAAGATTTTTTTCTTTTTGATCAGTTTTCCAGGGTGTTAACATTCAAATGGCCATTATATTCTTTTTTTTTACTTCTGTGTTTGACATTATTAGAAAGCTCAGAATCTAGATTTTCAGGATCTGTAAATACTACAAAACGCAGCATTCCCCCAACCCCAGGAAACGTGTTCCAGGTTTTGTCGTGGCCATTCATAATTATTCTAATAGTCCAGGGAATAGCTCAGGGTTGTGAAACTTGCCAACTTTTGGTCTAGATAAGCCCTAAATGCCCCATGAGATGGGAAAAGAGCTGCATGCCTGCCTGAGCAATAACACTGTTCGTGCATGATTCTGCCCTTTGGACATCTAGCAGGACACTGACATGGATCCTTTTGGTTCAACTAAAGACAGAAGAGCATGCATCCTGCTTTTCCGTCTTTTGCAGAAAAACAGGGTGTATGCCACTCTGCAAAAGACAAACAAAAATCCGTTAGCCCTCTAAACTGCTACTTGACTTTGGTCCATGTGGTAACATTTTCCATCCAGCTTTGTTAGCACAAAGTGAAAAGGGCTGAAGATCTTATTGATCCTTCTCCTACATCCAACTCTTGGCAAAATGCATTAGCTTCATTCGTCATTCCTCTCAGGCCGCACTCTGACAGTAAGCCATGAATAAATATGCAGTAATGTAATGTAAATGTAAATGTGATGGCTATAGGTTTAGTATCAGCCAATAAAAAAATAGAATGGTTTTGTCCTCTGATTATCATAGTGACTTGAGCTTAATTCCCAGCCAAGAAGGACAAGAGGGTTTTTTTCTTCTGAGGAGTGCTGCCCTTCTTTAGCAAACCACTCCAGGAAAAAATCTGTGGACTCATCACCAAGAGAGCAGAAAGTGAGAGGCTAAACTGTTTCTCCTGCGATAATCTAGAACATGAAGTGCTTTTAATTTAAGAGTTATATTTGGATTTGAAGATCAGTTTTCAAAGAAATGTGTCACAAGACAATAAAAGTGCAAGTGATACCAAACATAAAACCACATTTTATTTAAGATTTGTCTGGCGTACTTTGAAGTGGAACCTTTAATTTTTGATTCATTTTTAGTATGCAATCAACTGGAAAATTGATTGGAAAATACAGAAAAAAAAACTGGTCACTGGTTCACCTGCTTGAATAATAAAATAAAATAAAAAAATCACAACTTGATTATTGGATGTAAACACATTGTTGAGATTAATCCAATTGAAAAATGCAGAGATGAACTGTCAAGGCTTTCAAGTTATTCAAGGAATATCTTAAGTGGTCAAATAAGAAAAAAAGGGTTAAAAAGCACACAAAATAAAAACACAGGAGGCAGTCCTGGCCTAACGATTACAATGACACTTTATGGACTGTCTCGACAGATTCCTCCAATTGGAGAGTGGATTCAGTTTCAACTGTATGTGTGCAAAGTAAAGCCATTTTTATTTTTTAGTCGTTTAAGTATTGCATCTTCATTCTGCTAGGATGGATACTCTATTTTGTTGAAGGGCAACTATAAAAAAATATTTTAAAAACCAATACAAACCATTCCAACAATGCATTTTTGCAGCTGCTGAGGAAGGACACTGACATGCCCCACTGTGTCATTTTGCACTCCAGAGGCATCAGTAACTAGAAGCAGTGCACAATAAATGTCTTAAAGGTCAAATATGCGCACATAAATGACACATGAATGTAACTGGGCCCTCATAAATGAATTTAAATGTAAATTATAAGCAGGGAAGGTGTGACATGGTCAAAATGTCCACTCATATTAGTTCAGTGGAAACGAGCCACTCATGTCAGCTTCTTCACCTGCTGGACTTTGAGGAAATCTGTGACACTTCCTCCTCTAACTGCTGAATACTGATCACACCCACAAGGGAGACAGGGAGCAGAATAAACTGTACTCAGGATAAAAAGGAGAAATCAAAAGGATGAAGGATGCGCTGCAGGTATGCTTCCAAACGTAAGCACAGACTCACCCTGATTCAAATACTCAACACATGAACTTCTACATCTGGGCAGTAAAGATCACTTGATATAGTGCAGTTACCTACATGCAAATCAAAGTGAAATAAACATAAGTATTCTGCTGCAAATCCAGACTGTGACTGAGCCATGCACCACTGTGCAGCTGCTTCATGCTTGTCTGAATTCCACCATCATGCTTTATGTATGAGAGCACAGATAAAATAGACTTTCTCTCTTTTCTTTTCTGACGACTTCACTGCTGACGCAGCTCGGCGGTAGTTTTCTCTCTGCCTAGTGCTAAAAGCAAATAAAACAACTTTTCAGAGGTTTAGCTTGATGTTAACATCTCCTAACACCTTAATAACCTTACAAACCGCAGGAAGAAAAAAAAAAACTTTAGAAAAAATACAGAAAAAAAACTGGTCACTGGTTCACCCGCTTGAATAAATGTTCCAGCTACAGCGATGTGTTGACCTCTCTGTTCTCAGCTGCCTTGTGGAGCATTAATAAATGCTGAATGGCCAGCAGCAGATGTTTTATTTGATACTACAGATCCCTGGTGGAATACAGTTAAATGAAAATATAGACAACATAGAAAACACAGCTAGAACTGCATATGAACGATAAGATGAATCTGCTGCTGTGAGGTTTTTTGATGATAATCTGTTAAACACATTTTGGGATTACAAACTAAAAAGTAAAAATTTGGTCTGTTATTCAGCTAACTCAAAGTGTATTCATTTAGAACATAAATGTGCATTCTACACAATTAAGTTTATTATTAGTCTAAAAAACAAGGGGAAAAAAATGCTAATTTTACCTGACATGAGTGACGAACTGACTGTCAACTGTTTTTACCCAAAGTGTTAGAAAACTGCATGGAAAAAATTTCAACACAAACTTCCTAACTTTAATAAGAGCTTAAACCACAGCTTTTTAATAAAGCTGGAAGAGCCCTAGAGGGATGAGTCATTTACAGTATGTAAAAGAAAAACATCCCCTTCCAAAGAGGTAAAACCACATCGGTAAAACTTGTCAATAGAATATGATATGAGCAGTCCAGTGGTTTAAGATGCCACACCAGAGGTTCACCGACCTCGACGACCGATGTGCTGCATGTTCTGGATGTGTCCCTTCTTCAGCCTACCTAAGTCAAATAATTAGGTCATTATCAGGACTCTGAAGAACTTCACTGTGTGTTGAGGAGGCAATTCAGCCATTTGATTCAAGTGTGCTGGAGAAGGGACACATGAAAAAGTTGCAGGATCCCGCCCTCGAGAAAGGTATCCAGTGCTACACTATTTTTAAAGATCTTTAAGGAGCTCAATGAGAAAGCAATGCCCCTTCAGGTGAAGAGGTAATAATACCACTACAGGACTGAGAGATGGAAAACTCTGCGGATATGATACAGGATCAAGTTTTGAAGACAGAAATAACGAATATCCATTTTCTAAAATGAAAGTGATTCATGTCCTAGACATGACTAGGACATGAATGTGATTCAACATGCAATAATTAATGTTGCTTAATGTTTCAATGTTGACATAATAGATAAAAAGACTTCAGTCTGCAGTGCATTTCCAGTGTTTGCAAAACAGATCCTGTGTGTCCAGCTTCAGTGTCCTGCCACCTTTGGATGTTTGTCTCTGCTCCAACACAAATGACTCAAATGGTCCAACTACCTCCTCAGCTTGCCAAAGTTCTGCAGAGGTTCTGCTAATGAACCATCGACTGACTCGGTTATGTTGGACCAGTGAAAGACCCAAAACCTGCAGAATACAGTCCTTGAGGATTGACTTTGGGCCTCACTGATGTAGGCAGTCAGTAAATGCATCTAGATACGCATTAAAAAGTAAAACATTATTTTCATCCCAACAGCATTTTTCACTTGCCTCAGATTACAGCTGCTGGAAATGCAAAAAAACAACTTGCATGTTAATCCCCCTGTCATATTGAGCATGAATCGGATGTGTTTGCATAATTAATTGATAAGATTTATTTATGTTGTCCGTCAGCTTGTTATCGCACTGTAAATTTGAAATGTTTTGTGTAGCTCAAATCAGCTATAAAACATTTTCAAAAAACAGAAAAAGACAGTCCAACTTGTATAACAACCTTAGGCACTAGAAAACTAAGGTAAATTAAAAATCTTGTTAGAGTCTAAATCAGATCTCCTGTACTAGAGGTCAGAAATCAGACCACAATTCATCTTGGTGTCAATTCAAAAATATTTCCTGGGATTTAATTCACAACAAACATTGTCTGCAGGTACAGGACAAACGGGTCCAATTGATGAAACCATAAAATGTAAGCTGTATGAGGCGAAAAGAATTAACACTCAGTTTTTGAAAAGAGGAAAGAAATTGTGGAAGAATCTTAAGCTAAGGATGACAGCAGGTCGTCTGAGGGAGCCATGATGTGTCTATATTGCCACAGGCTGCTGAAGATGACTGGTTTTAGTCCAAGTTTGTTTCTTCTGAAGTAAATGTCTGTAGTTTTTTCTGTTCCCTAATTTATCAATTTGACTGAGAGCAACAGTGCGCAAACTTCAGCCAACTCTTTAATTAGTGACTTGTTGGGATCTCCTAAATACGCTGGATGATGTGGTGCAGCGGCTGCCTGTGTGTGAAAAACACTGAAGCTGTTGATGAACTTCATCTCGTGGGTAAGGCATGCCAATTAAAGACATGCATGTTTGCTATGGAGCTCTTTTTTATCAATGACACCAAGCAGAAACACACCAATTACCAACCAACATGTTTCAAACACGTGTCAAAACGAACCTGAAAACAGCAGAGTTTAATATAAATATGATAAATTTGGTCAGACTGGTTTCACTGATCAGTGAGCCTGGGATTAATGCCCTGAAGAAACCCGGCTTCAGTAATGACACCTCAGGAGATGCAGCGAGAAATGACAGGCAGTCCTTCAATCCCTGCATTGATCCCTCTACAGTCAACCACAGCATGTCCCTGCCATCATCCTTTTATCAGCATGTAAAATGAATGCATCACCACACCTCAGTACCCTCCTCTTATCCAATCAACACTTCTGGTTATATGTGCAAATGTTCACCTAGTTATACCACACAAAAGCCTCTGCAAACAGAGATACCCAAGCTCGGTATAATGCAATAAAAGCAGCACCTCTGCAATAAATTTGATTAGGATGGTAGAAATACACAGCAGAGGGGGGGAAATGACGTGATCCGAATTCTGCTCAGTCACAGTTAAACAGCCTCTGTGAATTGTTATTTTTCATCTCTGCAGTGAGAACGAGGGACTGCTTTACAGGAAATTCAACACATTCCCACCGAAGACCTAAACATTGCAAATAAGACCTAATGAATATGGCTAAAATAATGATCCTACTGATCAACCATGGCTAGAAACAGTGGCATGCACTGTTTCTAGCCATCCCCTGCTCATCCCCTGCTCATGTAGTCCCATCTACAGGTGCATAAAAATATCAGAAATATTTTAATATTTAAATTCCAAAACTTGAAACTCAGATTCATTACAGAGCAAGTGTTTATTCTGAAAGTCTTGATGGTTTTGGCTTACAGTGAAAACCCAGAATGCTGTTACTCAAGTTGATCACATCTGTGCAAGTAATTAATGCAAAACTAGCCTCTACCAAATATCAAGTGTATATTAATTCAGGACATGTTTTTTTTTTTTTAGGAGTAAATCATTTCTGAATCAAAAATACTCTTTTTATTGGCCATATCTAAAACTTAGCCTTTAAAGATGTTGTTAGTTGTCCGCCATAACTATTTAAATGTACAGAAATAAAAATTTAAAATAAACTTTCTCTTATTGAACTATTATTGTTGAAATAGTCAAAATCAACTCTTCGATGGCATTCTAATTTGTTGATATGCAATTTAAGGGTCTAAAGTTGAGCCGAGTTCTTTCGTAAAATTTTAAAAATTCAGGTGAAGACACCAGAGGGAATTTAATTGCTGTTATTTTCCCATGATTACTAAGAAAGAATCATCTTGAGAATCATTACGAAGGAGAACTTCTCTCACAGCTAAAACATCACAGAAAAGTTATCAAGAGCAATTATAAAAGAAAGGCCTTTTAAAAAGGATTACCAGAAATCTGATTCACATGAAGAGTTTCTATTCAACAGCTGCTTATGGAGTCACAAGTGTCTCTTCTCTGTTTTCACATGTACAGTGACAAACTCCAAAAGATTTTACAGGAATATTTAATTATTTCAAGCAACTCTGAATGGGGGTCCAAAACTTCAAAAGCAAGCTAAAATCTGTCAACGATGACGATTACAGACTGTAATAATTGCATGCTGGCAGTAAAGGAGGAAGGCAGCGTGCCTCTTTGCTGACAGAACAGGTCGCTCCGCGTACAGAGAGTCACCTGGGAAATTTACTCTGCGCCTTCCTCTCTGACCAGCTGTTAGGTGTCTGCAGCTTTGTGGGGAGAAAAAAAAGATGCTGAACTCCATGATTGCATGCCATTTCAGCTCTTCTGTCGATATGCTTCCACATGATTCATATGATGCATCGAGACGCGACTGCAGAGGAGCCGGTAAGGTTTCTGAGAAATGCTTTAATTAGGTTTTACAGCCAAAGCTTTCTTCCACTACCTGTCCAGGGTGAACCCCGCCTCTTGCCCGAAACGTTCACTGGAGATAGGCACCAGCAACCCTCCCAACGCCACTAGGGACAAGGGTGTACAGAAAGTGAATGGATGGATGGATGGATGGGAGATGAAGAGAATACAATGAAATCATACCTTAACAAATGGTGCACCTACAGGTCTGGATTTCAAATTTTCCTCACTGCAGCTCTGAATAATTTGGCCCTGTGCTGTGCACGTGTAGACCAGCTGCAAAGAGCTGCTCAGAATAAGCTGTGCATGTAAAGGTTCTTGTATTTTTTTATATTCATTCATTGTTTTTCTTCTTTCTGTATGTGCAATATTGCAGAAAAACCCAGACAAACCACACCACCTACAGCCATCTGAGAAATACGCTGGCATCTTAAAGGGAAAATCCAAATGTTGCTCATGTCTTCTGCCCTCATGAAACACACACACACGCACACGCACACACACACATACACACACGCACGCACACACACACACACACACACACACACACTCATACACAGCACAGCAGGCAGTGCTGTAAGGACACCATCTACGACTTCACACATCCATTTAGTTTGTCAGTGTTTCAACTGCAGAGGATGAGATCAGCCGTCTGCTTTTGCTTATTAACATGCATCAATCTGGAGTTCATTCATCAAGGAGCCCTCCTGTTGGATAAACAACCTCGACAGGCTGCAGCAAAAAGTCAAGAAAACACACAGGGCAGCCCCTCGACTCTCCACTGATTATAGAAAATTGTTCACAGATTCCAGAAAACACGGGTGGTGTCACTTCTGGGAAATATTTCCACAGTGATTCAGGTTAAGCAAAAATACATACAAATAATAGCCAATGGCAACAAACTCAACAGAGCAGCACAACATATTGATTCACAATCACTGTAGTGCCAATGTTCACAGAATAAAATCACAAATAGTTGATGGGATACAATATTTGTTTGAATATTGCATTTCAAGTGCCATGCATTCACAATCTGCTTAACAGACATACATTCATTCCAGTCAGGTGGTCACTAACTGTAATAGATGCATGTTGTGTGTATTTTTTGTTGCTGAGATTCTAAAGATCACAGAAAATGTTGGGGACTTTATAATAAAGGCAAAGAAAGAAGAGTTATGTAAAGATCATATTGATCATGATCAAGTTTAGTTGGCTCTACCGTCACTTCCTGTAACAAATGAATAAATCGTTTAAGGATGTTGGTGATTTTTTTGCTTGTTTCTTTCTTTTTGGCAATTTCTTTCTCAGCTGAATTTGAAAGTTTTTTTTAGCCCAAAAACAAATAAATGCTTTAACTAGGAAAAAGAACAGCAAAAAAAAAATCTGCTATTAAGGCTATTGGGTATTTTTTTTTCTATTACTATTTTATTCTCTAAATAAAATTCTGGAGGTCAAACGCTGACCAAATGCAAAGTCTCTATGCAAGTCTATATTAATTACAAAAATAACTTGTCATGTACGCGCGAGTTCTATCAACCCACACACTTAATACTAATACTGAGCAACTAGTGCAATGCTTCAACTCTCAGTTGTTTAGTTACCGAATAAAAAACATCTTTTTGTGGTGGTATCCCAGCAGAGCAACATCTTACGTCAGTGTGAAGAAAATCTGTGCAGAAGGAAAGCGGATTGCCATCCATAGGCTGTTTTATTCCTTCCATTAAGTCTGGATTATCCCCTGATGCTTAGCTTATTGCTTTCACCTCTTGTCTGCCCTCCCCCCTCAACCTCACATCCTGCATCACCTCCCCTTGTAATTTCATCAGTTCATGATCTCCGCCTACAAACCTAAACACTTGATTGAGACAGAGAGCTTTCAGACTTTCTTTTGGTTCAACAACAAGACGTTGGGACAGGATGATGTCTTTTTAGACAAGTATTAATATTAACCCTACAGGCATGCTTTATGTAATGACCATAAACAGACTCGGGGACAGAAACAGAAACCTTAATGCTCCATGGACAAAAACATCTCAAAGACCCATAAAACACCATAGCACTCTGCTAAACAATGCTTTACTAATGAACAATACACAAAAGTTTTAAAATACTTCCAAGTAATTAATTATCACACTGCCATAATGTATGAAGTCTAAGTACAGTTGGAAGGAAAAATGGAGCAATGAGAGTATAATGTGAAGACACAAAAAGAGAAAATAAACAAAGACCAAAGAGTAGAACAGTTAGTGTTTCTACTTAAGACAATAAAAATGTGGATTACAGCATATTGGAGAAAAAGAAACACTGCAGTAGGAGCAGCCAGAGGATATTAAATATGAACAGTTGTGAATGAGGGCAGTGTGGCATCCTTGCGCACTTGCATACACAAACGCATAGCAGATGGACCTCAGGGGGATTAAAGGGACAATCTCAGGGAGCCTGATACAGACGACTGAATCCAATGTTCTTCAGCTCAAAACAACTGCTGGATTCCCCACCAGTTAAGATATTTGCCTTCTTTTATTATCATCTTTTTGCACAACACTGCAATGCAACCAAAATGGTATAAACAGTCACACAGTAAAACTCAAACAAACACTCTTTCGGAAGTATATTTACTATTTGTACAGATAAAACAGGGGAAAACTCAACACTAAAGAAGTTTCGACATGCGAGTTTGCAGATTGCTATTCATTTTAGAAGCCTTATAAAAGTCCTAACAAACTTATAATAACTGGTGGCTTTGTCAAGTATTATGTTCTCACCACAACAATTTATAATCAGACAGGCTGAGTAAAGAAAAAAAATTACTTTACCTTTTTGAAGGGAAGGTGAGATGGAGCAATCATGGCAGCAGAAAACATGAAAAGATAACAAAACAAAAAAACTGGTTAGCATTGGTGTTTTCTTTTATTCCAAAGCAATAAGTGCCACTTGAATCCAAATCATTTCCATTCCTGCAGACGCTTCAATATCAGTGTTACGACTGAATAGTTCAAAGTGTTATTCAGATGCATCATGAGAGGAATTCACACAGCAACACGGCACATTTCTTGATACAAACTAATCAGCATTTAACTGATGATTCTATCTGAAGTGTCATGAGAGGTACGAATGTGAGAAATCATCACAAATGGACTAATTAAAAAAAAAACATAAAATAAAACGTGATTAGTCAAAGAAAGAAATCCACAGCAGAGATAATTTGATTTATTACAAAACAAATTAATGAGAAATTTGTTTTTAGCTAAATAGTTTGAATAATTACTTAAGTGTGATTTCATACAGCATGTTTTAGGCAATCAAAAATTAATATAAGTCCACACATACCTTTGTAAAACAGTATAAGATGTGCAAGGAAATGAAAAAAAATCATGTTCACATCATCCCTTATTGACCAAACAATATTGTTTTTTATGCAGCAATCTAGGCATGTTACCTTTTACAATGCTAACCTCAGTTAATACTAGACTGTATTGGCTCCTGTGCAATTCTATGTATTTACATCATGTGACCCACTCTGCATGTTGTGCTCAGGCAACAAAGGAACATGATTTTATAAAGCAGTCAACTTTTACTGCAAGTTTATTCCCTGACATTACCCGGAATTGCACTGGAATATGTTATCAACGATTAATCTAAAACAAGAAGAAAAAACATGTTAACTTTAGTCAAACTGCTCCATGTAGAAACAGGTTTCAAAGCAGTGGGGGGCGGGCAGTGTTGCTAAAACGTTTAGAAATAAAAGAATGTCCTCCATAGACTTCTGCTGGGATAAAATTCATACAATGACTTAAAACAGCTGAAAAAGGTGATGGGGAAAGCTGACTCTGTTGTGGGGATTGTCCTCACTGCTGGCAAAAGGAAGATTTATGAAATGAATAAAATATGGACCGGTCAGATAAAGGAGACACACTCACAATACCAATTTACATCGTGTAGTGTGTTACGCTACTGCACTTTCAAGCAGAGCTGTTCAACATTATAATAGGAAGACATACAATTTACTTCATGTTTATTGTAAACAATGATTGGACTTTTCAGCCACTAGGCAAAACAAAAGGGGGAAAAAAATAATAAAATTTATCATTTTTATTTTAACAAGTTTATTTTTTAAATGAAAAATAGTAATGAAATCGTCTAAGGAAGTCGATGCTTTGGAGGGGTCCTCACAAAGACCTCCGCCTCACGGAAAACCTGTAGGCAGTGTGTTCAATACCTGTAGTTTTCAGGAGGAATGCAGCCTAACCTCTCAATTATTGAGAGAAATTTCAGGATGGATACCCAAAAAGTTGGATCAGCCCTACCGTTTTGAATGTCACTCTCAAATATTAATGGAAACTTTGCAAATGTCTGAATTTACAGGAAGCAAATATTTAGTAGCTAGAAATAGGAAAGGTTAGGTTATCAGATCTGATGTTTTATATATATATATATATATACTAAATGAATCATATGATTTCTAATACACTAAAAAGTGCAAGGTGAAAATGATCTTTTTAGATTTGTACAAAAGCATCAGGGGTTGTAATTGGTGTCTGAACTTTATTTTACAGATTGAAATGAAGCCCAGTAGAAGCAGACCAAACCTATGTATACATATTCAGTCCTGCCATCTCTCTGGCCTGTTTCTCACCCATGCCAGATGTTTGTTTGTGCTGGATCGCAGGGATCAGAGATGAGCATGCATGAGTGCACATGTTCATTCAACTCTGCTATTTTCTATCAGTGCACGAGTAAACCAGGGGGCTCAAGCATTTGCACTGGATGGAGCCTTCATGTTTCCAATGCCTTCCTCATGCCAGTATCACTGAGGTCCATTCCAATTAATTATGTTCTGGTTGATCTGCAACTTGCTTTCCTTGTAGGGAATGTGGGATGAATGTTTTCCGAGTCTTTGGAGCGAACATGGACAAACAAACAGCCAGGATTTTGAGGATAGAGAGTGTAAAAGACGGAAAGTGAAAAAGCACGGTTGAAGGGGACAAAATAGGAACAAGAGACTATCAAATACTGTGATATCAATGCACAGTGATTAATCCTGCTGTGCTCACATACTTTCATGCAATTCAATCATCTGCAGTGTGCGAAGCTATCAGAAGTATCATAAAAATGATCTTATTTAATATTTGTGACCTAAAGTTCAGAAGGTATTTCAAAGGCTGATAATGATTTTAAAACAGGATAACATCAAATGGAGGAATGACTAAAAAGCTTTTCGATTTTCTACATTTTATTCCTTGTAACAGATGAATTTTCCCTGCAACTCATGAATTTTCCTTTTTCTATAATATATGAAACTGAGCCTCACTTCTTTTGGCAAGCGTGGGAGGAGGACGGGAGTTTACACACAATAAACAAGCTCTTTCTGAATAGGAATAATCTCATTTAACCTACTAATTCGCAGCTTGTCCGCCAACACGCCAGCCTTTAAAACCAACTCAAAAGAATTAGAAGCTTAGCCTCAACATTATAGAAAACTAAGGATTAGTTCTAAGATTCAACAAAAAAAAAAGCATCACCCCCGTATGAATCACATCGCTCCCCGTTTACCTCGTCTGATCTGCAGATGCACGGACATAAACAAGTTAATTTCCCTGGCAGAGAACGAGTGTTTGGTAAAGTGTCCTGTATTTAATACTTCATGCCTGTCAGAAGTGTTTTATCATCTCATGCGCTGCAGTGACCACAGCAGCACTTATCATTTTTGTAAATCTTTGATGTTAGGATGCGCCATAAAAGATTCAGATGAAAGCCAGCCAGCTCAAGCAGATGTGATTGACACAAGAGGCCAGAAAGCTAGTGTGGTTTCTCACTGATGCATAAAATAGACACCGAGTGCTAAACTATGACTGTGACAATATCAAGATATATATTTTTTTTCCTTTCTCTGTGAGAACAAAGAGAAGTGAAGCTTATAAGATGTGGAAAATTTTTTTAGGTAACTCAGCGTAGAAAAATGACAAGGCATAAACACGGATCTGGGATGTGACAGCTACTGCTACCTCGTATTATACTGATGTCAGGGAAAATTTATCAAGATGTCAAAGCTTGTTAGGCATTTCATTTTTTTCCCCCCACAATATTGATATTAAGAAATGCCATTAAAGAGGATGATTCACAATAAAATGAAAAAAGGGAAACCTAATTGCTGGTTCTGTATGCAAACATGCATCTTCTGTTTTTTTCTTTGGTGTTTGAAATTCCCCTTAGAATATCTGCTTCAAGACATCTGAGTAAAACAACTGGGTTATTAGCATAACTGTAGAAGTTGAATGCATCCTGAGATCATTCTGTTATTTGTCTCAGGTGTGTTGGACAAAGGACACATTTAAAATTTGGAGGACATGGCCCTTAAGGACTGGAGTTCAACATCCCTCCCTTAAATTGACACCCCTGACGATTGCTATTCTTAAAAACAAAATATTGTTTCTTGAGCTCTTCATTCTCTTTTTAACACCATTTCATTTCTAAAGCACTTTAAAACTACACCTGTGACAAAGTGTTGTACAGATAAAAATCAATAAATATTCAAAATAGGGGAAGGACAAAAAAACAATAGAAACAATAAATCACTGTAACTAAAATATGAGCAAAAGTCTCAACATGTTTTATGCTTTTAAAGCAAACTAGTCAGTTAATTTTACTACTAGTAAAATCACCACACACTGATGCTGTAGTTCAGTTTTCCTTTTAGTTGAATAAACTATTACATAAAAAAAACATCTTCCACTCTGGAAGCCCTGCTATTTAAACTGGAAGTGAATGCTTTTAAGGCACAGAACCAATTCAGAACCTTTTCGCTCCTTGAATTAATTGTCACAGAAAATGTTTTCCAGACCTTACAGAAAATTTAATGATGTGTCAAGTCAAACTGATCCACACTTAAATATTACTACATCATGCAGATGAGACTTATTTTCCCTTAATATATCTGCATGTTAAGGAACTTTGTCCCTGGAAAGCTAAATCGATGCAGAAACTGTTACACATCATTTTATAAACTATTTCTCAGTCTGTATTGGCGTTTGCACATAAAAAAAGCATACTGCCACTGCATGATGATTCAGGATTCAACATATGCTGGTTGGTCTCATTTTAGTGACTGAATGTGACCATGAGGTATGCCAAAAGCACCTGAGTCAGCTGGTTGCACATATTGTGCTTTTTCAAGATCTTTTTTTTAAGTCAGTCAGTTGAGGTGCACAGACAGTCTGAATAGTAATGCAAAATTAGGATTTTTATGGGGGTAATGAAGTGGTGCAAACCTAACTTTTTACCCACTGAAAGTCGGTGAATATTCCTGATTATTTTGTGGCTCTTTTGCATGAAAGAATTGTAATATTTCAGTCTGAGAAAGAGGCCAAAGCAAACAAGCTAATGACACACTTAAACAACAAATGTATGGAACTGGAACTATAATGCAATATCTTTTATGAAAGAACAAAAGAAAACCAGCCACAGAAAGCCAAGCCCCCACTTCTTATGTCTGTGAGACATGTGTGTCTCAGCTTCTTTCATGTTTGTCTTTGATTAGATGAGTACATAGCACATCTGGGCTGTCATGAGCAGCAGGGTGTTTTCTCCTCTTAGGAGGTGGTCTGTCCTAGGAGGCAAGCTGCACTTGCCTCCACAAAACTGTTTAAGCAATAATTGTGAGGTTACTGGACACTGCTGCAGGTAGTAATCTTTTTGAATATCTGAAGTGTTAAATGACTTAAGGTTAAGCTTATGGTAGAAATCATGATACATTGACTAGACAAGTACTTTAAAAAAAGGAAAAGTTGCCAGAAAGATTATAAAAAAAATAAATAAATAAATAAAAAAAAAGAGGGATCTGTTTAATCCAAGCAAAGGACACCTTCGGCCGAAGCCTATTTACACTCCCGATAAGCTAATGAAAGCAGGCTAAATCATGAGCAAGTGCATTCATTTATAAAACGTGTTGTAATTGATCGAATCAGGCTGTTAAAAGGTTAATCTAAAAGTTGGGGCCATTTCCTTTCCAGACCACAGTTTCTTACCGAGCTTCTATCAATAACCTTTATAAGGAAGACACAGTGGGACTCGGACAAATGCTTTGGCAGTATCCATCATTAGAGCTGAGACCTAAGCCAGCACCTGGGTGTTTTAACAAAGCTAGAAAACAACAACTGAAGCAAAGACAAGTTGAAGATGCAGTCTAAAAGTGCACAACTGGGACACTTTTTAAATGGAGCATTCAAAACACACAACCAGGCAAGCTGTCGTCATTGTATCCCATTTTCCTTTTCTTTTCCTCAGTCAGAAATTTATAAATGCCAGTCTATAGACGTTAGCTGGTGTTTACATGCTGATCTCCATACCTACAGTTTTACACTATAAGCATAAAGGCATCATTTTAACCTAGCAGAAAAAAAAAAACATGAAATGACGTCTCAAAATATGACGATTTCCCTTTACAAGTTAGTTTTACTTAAACAACCCAAAAGAACTGGAAGAGACTTGAGACTTCAAGATATGACAACCTTGACTAAAAATAGCATAGTATTATTATTTCAGTTTTAATAATGTTATCTAAAACGTACTGTTTGTTTTATAATAATACATGGAACTAGGCTAAATGTAGCCTAACATCTGTGGGCCTGAGTAGCTGTTCCCATGCCTTCACACATTAACTTCTGAAAATTCACTTCTGTGAAAATAACATCCATGTGAAGCAAATCTGCTGAATAGGAGCCACCACACTGCTTGCAGAAGTTTTTTTGAGTTAATGTTGGAATCTAATTGCTTATTATGTGGAATATTGTATATTTTGTGCTTCTGTTCGTTATTGGGAAATAAAACAACAACAAGCTGGTATTAGCTGGCTAATTAGTCAGGCTACATGATTTGGTAGCTAGCAAATTATGTACAGTACTGTAGCACAACACCCGCTGCTCTTAGTAGTTCACTACTCTCCACTATAAGCAATAAACCTGGAATTTATTTATTTATTTACTTATTTTATATATTTCATACAATACTGTTTCATTATTTCTATATTCACTTGCATTTTTTGTATATATAGATTTTTATATTGGTTCTGCTCTGTCCTCTGTACTGCTGTAACAATGTAAATTTCCCCTCTGCGAGATTAATAAAGGAATATCTTATCTTAGTTTTAGCTGGAAGAGTCATGGCTGCTCAAGGTTTCAGCTGGTTGTTTCTCACCACTGAAAATATTTCAAAACCACAAAATATGTGGTAGTTGTGAAATATTTTTAAGCGAAGGAAAAGTGTGTTACCCTTTTTTTCACCAAACTGAACAGGAGTACGCAGCAACAAATGAAGAAGGGGCAGCTTTTACTTACAATGTGTAGGGTGTATATATAGTAAGAGAAAAGTGGTTTTCAGAGTCTCTTGGAAAGTTATCTGAAACATCTGTGTCAATATTTTAGAAAAAAAAAATTTTATTAGAACAGTAGAACAGATCAATTGAAAATAGCAAGAAAGTTCATAAAATGTAATGAGATAAAAAAAGTTTAGAAAACAGAAATGTTTCAACTTTTGAAATCTAAAATGGAGCTACTTTAGATTAGCCACAATATCTTGTTGTCTCTAAAAGTAATGGCTTTGGCTGTTTTAAAACTAACCAGTCCAAGTAATATATTTTTGGTTTGACTCATGTTTCTGTGTATAAACTGATCCTATCTTGTAAGCCGCCTTGAAGAAACATTTGCTGTGAACTCTTTTATAAATAAAATACTGAACCTCAACCTCAACACGAAGGAATGCTTTGGATTCCAACAACATCCCTTCATAGGCCTAACCTTGACACCATGCCTAAGTGATTTGTATCCAGTTTATTTCCCAACTCAAAAACAGGGAGGTCTGGTTATCATCCTGCACAGATAAAATCTCAAGACAGATTTTCCTGGCATACGCTCTAATCTCAAACCTCAGCAGTCTATCCCCCTGTGGCCATAAAAAAATTCAACATTAGACAAGAAGAGAGAGTTATCGATACACAAGTCAATTCATTCACTTCAGCTAACTCTCTGCAAATGTAGGAAACCAACCATGTCAGCCCCTTGCAGATGGAGAAGGAGCCCATAAAGTCAAAGCCACATCAATCAGCAAAATAGGCTGCCAGAGTCGCCATTGTTTATAACAGAGGGTGGATAACTGTGTGAAAGTGTGTGTGTTCGGCCAACATGGTTCAGCTGAAGATTATTCTATGTACAAGAGCTCTTTCCTCGTCTGAGAGAAAGTCAATACAAGGTGGAAGGACCATTACGATAACGCTTCTGAGCAGTAATGTCTCATGGTTCATCACTTGCGCCTCAGAGCTGCCAAAGGTTAAAGACATCCATGGTATGCTCAGGTGATAATAAAGACCAACATATTTCCATTTACAAAAACAGCTCATTTAAATGTGCCCAAAGATAATGGCTCCTCAGAGAGCACCGTGGAGGGAAATGGAAAACTCTTTGTGCGTTTCTCATTTTGGCAGAGCTCATTTTTAGCCTTCTCTCCCTCCTCCATATCCCAGCTACATCTCACACCTCTAACCCACATTGTCTCGGCTGACAGGCCAGCTCTCAGGAGAAGAGACCCTGAGGAGGAAGTGGCAGCCATGTGACAGAGTGAGTGGCAGAGTGGAAAGCTACAGTAAACTCATACTCTGCCAGAAGGGCGATTTCAAAGCGGCAACACTTCCCACAGCTGAAAGATTTAAGCAATGGCATGTCCAAGTAAGGCACAGAGAAACTAAGAAACATTATGAAAATCCTTCCCTTTGTACATCTTTTTCAGTGATTGCATAATGGGTCGGAACCCACAAGGTATCCAAAGAAAAGATTAGACCCACAATACAGCCACACAAATGGCTGAAACTGAACATAAAATGTGGTTAATCAAACTTTTTATTTCAAAATGGATGATGTTATATTTCACATGGAACAAGCTGGTTTGAAGAGCTTTTTCTCCTTATTAAGTTAAATCATCATTTGAAAACTGCCTTTTATGCTTCAGCAGCATATCTTTGATAATAAACTTTTGACATTTAATTGTGACAAAAAAGCAAAAGCAGCTCTATATAGCAACAAATCAACATGCACACCATGTGTTCATAAACAAAGACCTTTTAAAGAGAAATTTGTGAGATTTTCCCTTTGTTGTTTCACAGCAAAGCTGAGTATCATTTGGTAGCATTGTTTCAGCAGCATCTAAATTTCAAGTGGCACTTTAGACCTTAATTGAAAACTACAAGTATTATTAGGTCAAAGTGGGGCTGCACAATATTAGAAAAACATGTAATTTTAAAAAACAACATTAAAATACCGTAATGAAAAATGTACAACTATCTAATTTCATAGTTCTCTCGAGTATGGCAAAACTACTGTGCAGCTGTAAGAAGCTGACTCATCAAATCCTGGAGATTGCTTTCATTCAAACTAATGAAACATGTTGTTGCTAGAGCATCAGGGCTTGTTTTTATAAAGGAAGACTAGTAATTAAAATGCTTAAATTGTAATGGTTGTGACTGAAATATTTCTAGAAGAGGAAAAAAAATGGCTTTAAAATGTAGCCATTTAAAGCGTTTTACAAAGCTAATCAGCGTCAAGTTCTGGAAAGCCCCAACACTGTGCCTTGTGCTACATTAAAAAAACATGCTGGCTATTGTTAGTTACAGGGGAAAGAAAAAAATCTGAATTCATTGCAGCTTCTCAATTCCCTTGTGCCATCAAACAGGGAAAAATCCAAAGTGAAATGTCTAGTTCCGGAGGAATGAAATATTTTTTATGTTCAGGGTAGAATTTTTTTTACCTTACATGAAAATGTTGTACAGTTTTGACGTAATTACTACTCTGAGTATATAGTTCTTTCAGCCAAAGACCTAATTTTAGCTTGTCAATTAATTGATTCCTAAATTCGTTGATTTGAACAACTGATTCATCACAATTAATCCGAAGAATCATTTTAGCCTCAATTCAGAGCAACTATGAACATAGTTCATTGTGCATTATTCTGAAAGAAAGACAAAAACGGCCCAAAGAAATGTTCATCTTCAACACACAGTTTATGTGCCCGCCATGCACAATTTACCAACCTCCACTGCGTTTAACCCAACCATGACCTCCAAAATGCTTCTAAAGAATGTGGCTGAGAATGAGCACCACTGATGGGCTGAGAGCAGCAGAGAGCAGCAGAGACTCGACACAGCCGGATGGAGCTCTGCCCGGGGGTCCCGCTGAGGTTGGTCAGAGCGGCATCAGGACATCGTCATTTCTGACTCAACTCGAGAAGTCATAACCAGCCACAGCGTGCCAGTCTCCCGTACCACAGAGAACAAATGAGTAGCTGTCCTGCTACACACACACAGAGACACAAACACACACACATGGCTGGATGTCTCATTGTATTCTAGCCAGAAGGGTAAGATGATATTATGATGCATTTCGTTTTGCTTTCATTTGTGGAATCAGGAATCATTTTCTCCCCGACATTTTTCTGCAATTCAAGCTCGCTGGCGGCCTCTGGAGGTTATGATAACATGAGCTTAGGCTTTGGCAGAGTCTGTCTATTTTCACACCTCAACGGCTTCCTAAAATTACCAACATTTACAGCAAGTAACGGGACCAAGTCCGGGAACGCAGTCTTTCCTGGGCAGCATGATTCATCTGCATCATTTCAGGTCTATTCAGTTTCATTCATATAGCTCAGTTTCACAATGAAACTAATCTTAGATCATTGGCATTCGAGAGAAAGCCCAAAACGCTTATCAGTGAGTAATGAAGGAAAATATATTACAACTTAGTGCTTGGCAGCCAAACCAATCCTCAGCATGTCTACCTGCTATGCTTCAACAGCACCTGCAAGCTGGTTTAAAATCCAAATATCTCAAGGAAGTGTTTCTATAGAGCAGAGCAGAAAAAAAACATGACAAATCCAAAGTAACTTTCTAATCGGTCTACTACACAGCAACATAAGTCAGTGTTTCTAGCCAAGTTTTAAAGAAGATATCTGGGTTTCTTTGAGTTCTGCCCAGCCAGTCTAAATTTTGACTCTTCCTATTTATTTATTTTTTTACTCCCAACAAATACAACAAGACAAAGATATGTCCTGAAAGTTCTGTATAAAAGGCTAACTAAAAAAAACACAAAAAAAAAAACTTATTCCCCAAGTTTGGGGACCTGGTGATTGATGTATTTGCATGCAAAAAAATGGAGGAAATGGTAGGAAGGAAATAAAAATCTGATTATTTCACGTCTCTATAAAAAATATATATATAGAGAAATTGGCAGATTCCGATTGCCAATTTACAGCAGTTGATTGTCAGAAGGTCTTTTGGTGTGATATATTCTGTTTTTGGTAGAAATATTTAGACATTAAGGAGTAAAGACACACATAAAAATGATAAATGATAGAACAGTATGAGGGCAAACGATCTGTGGAACTGTTCATTTCTGGATTTAACTCATGCTCTACTCCAAAACAGACTTTATGGGTGACAAACTGGGATGTAATGATACATCCAGCTCATCCTACAAGATTTTAGACATTTTTGAGATAACTAACAATTCCCGCTACTGTGCATTTCATTTTACCAAAATGTAAAAATTATTTATACCTTTTGCAACCATCAGCAAAAAAAACCTTAACTGGAATTACAACTGGCTCATTATATCACATGTTTGCAAAATAGCACTGTAGTCCTGAGCCTTTTTCAAAACAACTTCATTGGCATGTGCCGAGATTGTATAATGGACACATTTTAGAGCTGGTCAAGTCAGGGTTACAGACCAGATTAATAATAAATAAGATTCTGCTTGATTTATTAATAATTAAGCCTGAAATGAATGAGAAAGGTGGTGAAATAGGGACTAAAAGCCATAGGTTGAGAATCACTGTTCTAGATAAAAAATTAAAAAAAATCTTTAAAACATGGATAAAAGGCAGCCATTTTTTTCTAAACAAGCAGTTTGTTTAGATGTCAAAACTTAGAAGTTGAATGACGGGAATTGTTGCTCTTTGTCAAGCTGCATGGTGCATGTTTGATTGATTACACCTAATACAGTTAATCAGTGGTCCAACAATATACTGGCATATTCTGTAACAATTAGACAAAACCAGGCAGAGCCTCTTATTGTTCATATTCAAATAACAGAAGTATTGATCTTCCCATCCAACTCATTAAAGAGAAGCATTGCATCTTTCCAAATGTTGAACCATTCTTTGAAGATTACTTCTAGCCTTGAATTCCTCCGTAAGGAATACTTTGGTAGACTGCAGAGAAACGGACTGTTTTCTCCTTGTTAAAGATAAAGAAAAAAAACAAACCCTCACCTTCAGTCTCAGAGGAGAGAAATGAAAAATTGGCACACAGCCTTAAAGCTGGAGTGAAATTCATATGGAGATAAAATGATTGCCCCCTTATTCAAATATACCAAAATCTAGACTTTTCCCAAAACACAAACTTTTTTTTGAATCAATAATGCATCTTTTCTCATCACGGGTCATGAATTAAAATCGTTCCTCTGTATTTCCTCAGAAGTTTATGAGTGTGAAACCAGATTACCAGTCCCTTGGTTTACTGGTCTACCTCGTCTCATGCAGTCCCCCTGCTGGGAATTTTAGATTTGAATGTTTAATATTCCCTGCAACAAGAGTCTCTGTTCAACACTGCAGCAGTAATTCTTATGTCCAGTGTTCTTCCAACAGATTGTTGTTAGCAAAGCTTTTCACAAAGCCAGACAATCAACTGACTACGTATTATAGTGGAGGTTATTAATTAAGAACGTGCAATAATGCAGGAGCTTTGAAGGTTTCTCTGTTGACCTTATCTCCCCTCAAGTATCTGATCCAGACTAAATCCCAGTCAAAACAAGATTTTGGCGTGCAGCTCAGAGGAAATTAATGTGGAGCGACACTGGTGGTAAATTAATTTGTGCCTTACTATGTTTGGCGTCAAACCAGACGTTAGGTTGCACTGAAGACGCAGCATCTTTAAATGACCTCTGCACAGTAGGTTTGTCGACTCAAATGGGCTTTTCTGCTAAATAATCAGTCAGTAAGCGGTGACTGGCAGCTCAGTAGATACCCCAAGGACATGAATAGCTAAAGCAATGAAGGTGGCCTAACAAGCTCCTGACAGAAATGATAATGATTACCTCGGGAGAGGATGCTCTGTGTGGTCTCAGATTTCCCCAAAGGAAACAAATTTGCAGCTACATAGCAGTAATTTGAACCTCGCTGGAGGACACAGCCCATTTGTTCCTGTGAGAAACCTGCAAATAAGAGTTAGCAATTGTTTATCTTTCAACCACCAAGCTCTTCACTAAAGTGCCACTGAAGCAAATAGTGGGCTTTGCCACCTCTCACATAAGCCAAATGACCCATGTGTTATTATTCAATCTATTCTGGTTTGTGTCTTTGAGGTGCAGGGTAAAGATAGCAAATGGGTAATATGATTCACCCGCAGCCGCTATTAATTGATGGCCAACTCATCTGTGTTATCGCAGACATAAGGCTGTTATAAAGGGATTATTAAAACAAAGGTGCTGTGCTCACTCGGGTGCATCTCCAGTTTAAGTTTGTTTACAGAGCACCCGGTGGGTGCTTCATCTTCTGGACTGGACTTTATTGCTCCTTTGTTGTTGCTCTGCTCTGTAAATTACCCTGTTTGTCTCTGTCCATTTTAACTAACATTTGTTGCATCTATCTTTTAGGAACAACTTCATATTTCTGTGCTCTGCTGATAGACCGTAGATGACTAATTTACATGGCATTCTTTAGAGTAATCTTTCTACTATGACCAATTAAAAAGGTGCGGGTCACTACCCGAAGCCGTGCGCATATAAATCACTTCGCTGTAAAAACTTTATTAGAAAAACTGAAAAGGCAAAAGTTTCTTTAGATGTGTTTTATTGCAAGCGTCAAATTCCAGCCTGGGCATGGTACTTAAGAATGTATAAGAGTTATGTTTTGTATATAACCCTTTTACATTGGAATATGACTGACATAAAGTCTCCAGGCTCTCCATTACCTTTCTAATGTTGCTGGGCTGTGGCTGGATATGGCAAACCTCCTTTTACCGTCAAGACAGAAAAGGGATTAAAAATTCTTGTAAAAAAATGAATTTTCTAGATAAAGAAATTTTGTCCAACAACGTTGATAACACCCAAAAGTTTACACTATTCTCTTGGGTTAGATCATTTTGCTTTTTGAACTACATTTTCTACTATTGGTTCCATGAGAACATCGATAAATTGTGTCTAATAGTATGCTAGTAAATATTATTAAGAAATGCAGGCTGTAAGGTAGCCCAAATAAAAATGGGCACATTTTAAATTAAACAAAATGCCAGATTTTTCTGTCACACATTTATTTTGCACATGAAACGTTGACTGAAAAAACACAATTTCCTTCAATGTCCTGAAACCCTAGCACGGGCAGTCCAGCACACACCGATCTTATGGGTTATTAATTTTTAAATCCCTGACAAGACGCTTTTATGCTGCAGCCAGATGAACAGCAAAGAGCCATATGCACATAAACTACAGTGCAAAAAAAAAAAAATTACAATAAATTACTTGAATTACTGGAGTCCAGGTCTGAGTTTGACAAAGATGGGATTAAACCAGCATGACCATGGTTTGTTTCCTGCATATGCAACAGTCATGGACAGACCTCCATTGCTGCAGTACCCTATACTCTGTGAAATGTTTGCGCCACAATAATGAACCAACAATACCACGTCCAGTAAGTTTCAATATCCTTCATTTTAATGAGAAGCAGAAATGAACTGAATAGCTCAGTGGCCTCCAAAGTATGTTTTCTTAAATCTGTTGTTAGCTTCCACATGCCCTTTCCTTTGGCTTCTGTCATGCACATTTAATGTGGTATAAAGGGAAAAACAGTATCCTTTAAAACAGTGGCTGGGGCAAAGAGAGTTTAGATAACTAAAATATCAGTGTTTGACTCTTCTTCCTGAGTGAAAGGATAAAAAAAAAAAAAAAACATTCGCACAACCTCGGCTTGAACATTCGGTTATCTTACTGGCTGTTTCCTTCTTCCCATGTCTCCAATGCCGTATTGCTCAATTTTTGACAAGCACCATGCATCATCACCAGAGAGAACAGAACTGAGCTGTGTTGGAAAATAACAAAGCAAGCTTAGACAGGGTTTTCCAACACAGAGTGCAGGGTATGACCCAAAGGAAATGAAACTGCCAAAACAGAACACAGCCCATGCTCTGCACCCCTCTAAAGACAAAACTCCAGTCTAAAGACAGGCGCTGTAAAAACCACCCAAACTCACAATTTTATTATTTTCTTTTAATGGGCAAGAAAAACATATTTGTGGGAGAAAAATCTTCTCGTTCAGGATTTGTCTGCAAAGTTTCCACATACGTCTCGGCCAGATTATGCAATGTTGCCTGCCAACTACTATACAACTAATCACGGTGACAGAGCGGGCCTCCAGCCAACAACTCCCCACCTAGTCTGAAAAGCACGTAAATCTATAAGTATTACAAAAGACTGCCAGGTGAGAGGTGAGATTTAAAGTCAAGCGCATTCCCACTAAAAACGAGTCAAGCAGTAAATCACTACAACTTCACCGGGGCCTCTTTGAATCATATTAACAGTTTGCTCAGATTCACACACAAGAAAAAAAAGAATCCCAAACAAATGCCTCAAGTCATGGCTGCTCTTCCTCGGCAGAGTTCTTTTTCTGCCTTATCATGTTGAGCTTTGTTCAACCAGCTGAATCTGCTCAGACAGAAATGCAGAGGGTGAACAGAGGACAAGCCAACAACAGAAGTAGCCAAGCCCAAAACTGTTTCCGCAGTGGTGCTCTTATCTCTCTCTCGCCTCAGGCTCCTCCTGGGGATCCAGGCTGGGAGAAAGGGAGAAAAAGAAATAAAACAAACAAAAAAAAAAACCAGACCCCTCGCAATGATTCTGCAACATAACAGATGAAGTCACTTTCATCAGCATTGCTACTGGCTGATGGATGAGCACCGTAAACATAATTACATAAGCAGTTTGACTATACTTAAGGGTGTGTGTGTGTGGGGGTGGGGTGTGTGTGTGTGTGTGTGTGGGGGGGGGGGGGGGGGTGCGTGTGCGTGTGTGTGTGTGCGTACATTATTTCCATGAGAATTTGTATCACATTTACTGAGAGTTTAATCTTCAACTCCATCCCTGCTAATGGTCTCCATTTTATACAGCCAGGCCCCAGGAAAAGTAATAGAAAGCACAGAAATCCATAGTCTTTCATATTTGTTCCAGTTAACCACATGTATACAGATGGCACAGATAGCTAATCTGAACCACTAAGGTTGTCAATACCTGAACAGGCAGGGTGACACTAATCTTATCAGGTGACACAGTCATTACAGTCCAGGCACTGAGAGGGGATCTTTATTGTTTGTCTTGCTTTCTGTGCAGAAATGTGGCCATGAAAGACTGATAGAGCTCTGTCATGTACACACCACCACCGGAGCTGCAGCCAACAGTTAATCGGAGTCAAAAAAGGAAAAACTTATGACAAACACGCGTGTGATAGTGGATACCAGATTTGCAGATTTGTGTTAGCACAGATCAAATTCAAAGAAATCTTTTTTATCACTAGCTTGCATAAACCAGTTACCTCGATTAGGTATATATACATAATAGGTATGAAAAAAATGCTAACATTTGTCAATTTACTCTTCCTATGGATTAAATAAAGTGACAGGAAAAAAAGCTAAAAACTTTAACTTAATGCAAAAAGCCATATAACTCCAAATGTTAGTACTATCTGTCAAATGGCTTAAATCTCTTGCAAAAAAGACAAATTCAGCTATATGGAATATATTTCATGTCACAAAATATGCAAGTAATGCAGTTATAGAACTATAGACGGCAAATTGTGTTTACTACATAAAAAGGCAGAACGTTAACAGCATTTCAGAATCTGCTTCATCAGAGCCTGCGTGATCTAGACAGGACCATCCTATTGCACATCTAAAACCCCAAACCGCTGTTAAATTCCACTGTTGCTGACCCTTGCTCATTCTTCCATCCATATTAGCAGTTTTAATAAGATGCTTCAACATCAAGCAACCCGCAGGAATCACGTGCACTGAAAGCAAAATCACCAATAAATGCAGGTACATTCTCAGCGTTACAAACTCACTTTTGCGAGAACAACGTACACATATGTTCCGCCGAGGGAAAACGTCTACTTCTTAATTAGAGGTCTAGTGCTGGGCTACATTAGATGTGCTGGGAACATGAAAGGAAGCCGACTTACACAGCTGTTAGACAAGAAGCTGGGGACGACAGTTAAAGCCGTAAACAACTGTTATCACGTCCTACCAAATTAGCTGTTTGACCACAAAGAGCACAAAACAACTAACAGCAGCCAGACCATGTCTGCATGTTACACTTAGTTTCACGTTCAAATCTAACATTTACCTTTGAGTTTCTGTGCCACAAAACTGACAAAAATAAAAATCTCAAAATCAAAGCAGGAGCCTCAGTGAACGCTAGAAAAAACACCCTGAAGAAATGAAATACCCATTTTTATTTGTATTTTTTTTACTTTATTATAGATTATTTTCTCCCACAGTGCATTACGAGTTGGAATACAATTCATGCAAATCCCACATTGCATGCCGATGTATCACACTCAGGTGCCTAATTCTGAAAGGTATCATCCATCAGCTTCACCACGGCTCAAAATCTATTGCCTCTTTAAAGCAGTTTTTCTTACATTTTGAGAAAATATGTCAGGTAAAGTACCATTACTTCATAAATAAAAAAACCAATCCAATGACGGTAGAAGGAACCACACCACATAATCACCCTTTCAATAAGTCTGTCAAAAAGGAAGCAAGTTACAATAATAACACGTCTATCAGCAGAGCTTCACGAAGGAAGGAAACAACATCCACCTGAGACTTCAGACAAAACCCTGCAAGGTGTCAGTCAGCAGGACACAAGAGGTGCATGACATGAACGTTACTACACAACATGAGAAAGGGGAATGAAGAGTAAAGTTTTTGGCTTCTGAAGCAGGATGACAACTGGAGGAGTGAGCGCATGGGTGATTGGAGCATAACAATTCAAAGTACTTGGATTTGCAAGTATAATGTAACTGCATCAATGGAGATGATTTTAGGTGAGAGCAGGAACCTGGGTCTTCAAAACCCTATACTTCACCAAGAGCATTTGCCCAAAGATGAGTTCTCAAAAGCAATTGAAACAAGTTTAACTTACTTAGCATTTTATATAAAAAAAATAGAAGTATTATTTTCCACAGAAATGCTAGAAACTTAAACTGTCAAAGAAAATTGTGAAATGTCTCCTTTCAACTGAGGTGAGAGCAAAAGCAGTTGGATTATTAGGAAAGAGACCCTGAATTTTCAAGAAGCAACCAGTCAAATTTCAGCTTTAAAGAAGTGCTGCAATTTTCTAAGCATTCTCCTGTGAATTAAGAGATTGTAAATTATGGCAGGCAAACACACTGCATCATTTGATCAAAAGTTCAGCCTAATTTGAAGAGAGCATTGTCTTTTTACAACAATCCTCACTCAAAAAAAACATCAAAAATCATAACCAAGATCTTTTGGTCAGCGTACTTATTGCTACGTCTGATATCGCCACTGTTTTAGGGAAAAACTAACTGTGTATCTTATTGGACATTCCCCCCCCCCAAAAAAACCCCCAGATCTGATAAGAGCTTTATCAAGGAGGTCAAACTCATCACAACAAGCCAAGAAGAACTGATAAACCATCATGTGATCTGCTTGTGCCCATCACGTTACAGCATCAGATTTTAGTTTGTAATATAAAGAAAATCGACTGCCAAGAATGGTTAATGGAAAACTTAAATATCAGGTTTACTATGACCTTCATTTTATGTTACTGGATGGACCTGACGTGAAGAGGTTAGTTGTAAAGGCCATCGATGATTCACTTTTTTTCCCCCAGGATGAAAGTGCCATACTGGCCCTCAATTTCAGTGCAGTCACCAAAGCATCTGAGGGACAAGGGAGCCAATTACAACAGTGGGGAATGGAGGAGTCACTCAGCTAAATGGCCTTCAGATTGTCCACAGAAGGACACCAAATCAGCGGTGATAGAAGTTGAACGAAAGAAGAAAAAAGGAGCAATATACAATTTTGTTGTTTTAAAGAATTTTTTGTCATGGTGAACAAAGTGGAGCAGAGAACCTTTATTGCTATTATCCCATAAACATTAATGTACAGCTTCACACCAGAGAAAAATTCAGTCAGGCTGACACACGCCACCGTGAGGCAGAAGCAGGGTCAACATCTCCAGCAGATCCCATTCAATCCTCTGCGCTCACGTTTAATAATCCTAAAAGATCTGACATTATGAGTGACCTTCGAATGAGTTCTCGTCAATCCTCAGATTACCCAAAGTCAAATGTGAAAAGAATGCTTAAATTATTCTTCCAGCAGCTCCGAACACATAAAGTATATTATACAAGCCTGGCTTAAAAAGTGAAAAACGGTAGCCTTGCATCTCAATAATATAACTTGAGCTTATCTTGGTTATACACTCAGGGTTTTAGTTTGTACCTGTAAACATTGCAAAGTTAATCTTTTCCCCTTTTTGTTGATGCCTACAGGGTTCATTTTTTGTGCCGTAAAGCCTAAAGACTGAGTTTTAAAAGCCAATGTTTTCCTATAATTGCAGAGTTTGAAGAGCTTTACATGAGTGCTCAGTTAGATCTTTAACACTTTGTGAACTTGTTACAAATGCCCTGACTTGCAGCCGAATATTTGTCCACACCCTTTTTTCCTCCCTCACTTTTTGAAAGCCGGAAAATCTCGAGCCCACACACGTTACAGCTTAGAATATTAAGCTTCCAAGAAACTGAGCAGAAGCTCATATGTGGTCTTAAGCAGGGATATCAAATTGATGAATTTCAATCCTGATAATGTTAAACAAACCTAAACACAACATCTCAGATGAAGCGTTCTATGCTCACTTTGAGGCCACAAATAAACATTATGGTTAGAGATAATAATAATCCATTTCATTTATAAAGCCCCTTCTTATATGTCCAATTGAAATCTCAACACATACTGATGATGGCAAGCTACTGCATTGTAGCAACAACTGCCCTGGGGCAGGCTGACAGAAGCAAAGCTGACCCCTTCTGACTAACACCAGCAGGCAAGGTGGGTGAAGTGTTGTGCCCAGGGACACAAACGATGAGTGTGGGCGAACCGGGAATCCAGAAAAACACTTCCGGCAATCCACCGATTGCAGGGTGAACTCCTATCGCCGTCGCCACTGTAAATAAACTAAAGACATATCTATAAAGCTCTTCTGACCAAAACCTTTGAACAGCGAGATACAGCAGGTGATAAAGGTTGCATGGTAAATATGCAAAACAACTTTTGGACCACTACGGAATACTTACCACACCAGGGTCATCAGGAGGGCACCTAATAAGAGACAGCACAACCCCTCACACTCCTGCAATGAGTGGGAACTGCAAAAGTGTAAATTTTAAAAATACCAGTATCTATACCACCTGACAATTGCTGACTGCTTTTAGACAAAACACACTGCAATTTGAAATAATTTATCACACCAAATAATTTTAGACTTCCTTTTCTGTGTTCTGGTTGTTTATCGTGTATTATAGGTGAAAGGTAATGATACAAGAACTTCATTTTACTGACAAAACCGATGTTTTCTGCATATGACAAATAATCTCTTGAGACCACAGCTATAGCTACCCATAATAAATTGTGCATTTGTGTAACATACTGAAGACAAGTGGAAAATGTCAATGACTATGCATTTTTGCAGCTTAATGAATGAGATGTTGTCCGATTCAACACCAACCATGCTGTTCAGCCTGCAGCATGTGATATTTGTAATCACTTTACTGCTGCAGGATCTTGTTTCCTGACTAGCGGGCATTTGTAGCGAGCTAGACGTCAGTAAGGAAAACCCAGCTGATGCTCTGTAGCGGAGAACAAAAAGCCTTTCTCTAGCAGCAAACGGCGACGGGCTAATTGGCGCTCGCCAGGAGAAACAAAAACATCTCTGACATCACCGTGGGGTCTCATGGGGTCTCTATAGGAGGAAGTCTGCCTCAGGCCCTCACAGCCCTCCTGCATCCATTCCATCCATTCGCCGCCAGCAAGTACTCAGCTAACACTATATCAGCAGCAACCAAAGTGCTGAATATGTCTATGACTTCAGCTATGGCAATTAGAACCACAGTTCCTCCTCTAAGCAGGTTCACTGGTCAAGGCTGTGATTGAATAGTCTTTTCTTCTTACGAAGCTTCCCAGAATCCTTTGCTATAATAACCGGGTTGTCACTCTCCCAGTAACGTGTCAAGCCTCAGCAGAGGCCTCTATCCAACTTTTGTTTTTGAGGTACATGTCATGTTGGCCCCCCACTGACGCAGACAGTAAAACAATGGCCGTCTTTGTGCGTCTCTACACTTTTCATCAACCGGAGGTTGGATGCAGGGGCGTCGGCATGGGGGAGGAGAGGATTTGGTGTCGGACAAAAACAACAGCGGCCTTTACTCATTCATGTGCGTGCCAGCTAGAGATATCTGTGGAGTGGCACAAAGAAAGTAATGCTGCCTTGTGTGAAAGACTGAGACAGGCTGGTTTCCAACGCCCGTTTTCCCTCCTCCCTGACTCCTGGAGTCTGCTGTTGACTCAAGTGTTGCTTCATCTGCTCAGATCTGCTACTACATCTCTCGTCAAACAACCCAAACATTTATCCATCATTCATAGACAGATGATTTATGCTTTTGAGAGGCTTAAAGATTTACTTTGCCACTTTTACCAGGATAGCTGACAACATAAGAGATCAATGAAAGCCCAATGTAAAAAACAAAATGCAGAAGCTGATTCTTACAATCACTAAAGATGAATTGTGAAAAAATAAATGGTATTGAGAACTGTCTTTGTGGAAAACAAATATGGTTTGTTTTAATTTACTTACAAGCACACATAGTGTTAAAGACTGTTAAAAACCTTTTGGAATTTAGAGACTAAAATATAATATACAACCAGTACTTTCTAAAAGAAAATTAAGATCATGTAAAAATAAATGTTCTCTCAATCAGAAATGTTACAATATGATTGTATTGACAATAAAAATTGTAAAATTTCAGCATTTATTAAACAGAATGAAAGAAAACATCTATTATCTACAGAACAAGGGTGATTTTATTAAGTTACTTTTGGAGGCTGTTCAGCAAAATCCTGATGGACAGTGGTTTCTTTATGTAAGATGCTGAGTTAAAGTGGTGTTTCCATTTCCTGGGGTTTTCAGGATTTTAACGTCTTTTCCTGTCCCATTTGCTTTGTGTTTGCCTGTTTTGGAATTTGTATCATGTTTGCAACTCGTTTCGCAGCTTGGCGTGCATTTGCACCTTTTTGCACCGTGATTTGGAGTTTGCGGCAAATTTGCGGTAGTCGACCACCATAGTAACGAACCTTGTGTTGCACTCAGGCATGAAAGGTGCAGCAGAAATTAAAACAGACTGATGGATAGAAAATGAGAAAAGTGAATACTGGAACTGGCCAGTAGCTGGTGTAAGTTTACACGCTGGCAGTTATGTACTGAAGTAATACAAAAAAAACAACTATTTGTAAACATAAGAAAATGCACATTGCAGATTTACCTCTTTGTAAATAACAAACATAAGATATAATGTCTGCAAGTAGTTAAAAGAATGGGCAGTCCATAAACAATGGAATAGTGAAAATTGAGATAACTCAGAAGAAATGCATCTGGTAAACTCCCTACCCTCCTTTCTTATCCTCATTCATGCTGAAAGTCATTCCGGTAAGTCTATGAGGCTCAAGCAGCAAATAGGCCACTTCACCTGCATGCCTGATGGAAAGTAGACGGGCCACTGCTCTGAGAACATTTCTCCTGGGCATAGCAGTCAAATTGGATGGTTCAGTGAAATGTCTGATGTACATGTGGCAGAGGGTCAAACTAAAGCCTGTTATTTGACACCATCTGTCCTGCTTGAGTCACTGTAGTGACACACCCAAACCCTCAGAAGTGGAGAAGGTAAACAATTAACTTGATTAATGTTGCATTATATAACTTTAAAACATAAGCTGTTTATACTATAAAAATCAGAGTCAAACTGCATTTCACTTTTAGATGAGATGGGAAAAAAAACACTTCAAAGTTAAACTGCAAACAAATTTGTAGGTCATGTCCATTTATTTCAATGGACTAAGTAAATCATTTAGAAATGTACTAAAGACACTTCCTGCTGTGAATGTGCGTGGTCTTTCACTTTCTGTATTCTAATATCGACTAAATGTCTGCCGACGCCAAGAAAAGTAATGATTGTATTCATTAGCCTGATTGATTCTCTTCATTTGCACCTCAACTTAAATTCATCTTCATAGTGTTTAATGTAGCACAAATCACCTGCTGGAAACCTAACAGGCAGATTTGTCAAATTTGCAAGTCAAACCTTTTCATGCAAAGTGACATCTTCTAGTTTGGCCATACTTTGTTTTAGACAGAGATAAACCTCTAATCTTCCAGAAGTAATAAGACTCATGTAATTCAACCTGAATTGTTTTGTGAAAATAGTCAAATGCTCACATATTCTATCCTCGTGTTAATCATTTGCACTAAATGGCGTAATCCGTGAGGATAGTTTCCGATAAATCTAGGATGTTTTCCTTCTTAGAGAGTAATAGCAGATTTGCAACCTCAGACAGTCAGACCATGCAATTTGTTTAATTATTCCACTAATCCTTGGGGGGGAAAAAATAAAATTACAGCTAGGACTGTTTTGTTTCAACCAAATTATGTTTTGCTAAAACAGGATCACCCTTAATCTTTGCAGTAGCCTCTTACAGCTTACAAATTCATGCAGAACATGAAAATGTGCACATGAGGTGAAATAATATAAAAGAAAATGTATTAAAACCTTTAAAAAGAGTTATAAACTTTCTATGAAACGTGCAATCATAAACTTGAGCTAAAGATCAACTGCTGAACAAAATCGCCAGAAAACTTAAAAATAAAGGATGTTCTAACCTAAATGCAGTATGACATAGAGGCAATTAGCCTGTAGCGCTGCCAAGTTGAATCTTGAAACTATGAGCTGCAGTCCACATAATGTTCTTAAAAGTCAAACTGGTATCACAGATAATTGTTGACAAAAACAACCCTGTAACATCTTTTTTATAAAGATTTTTTTTAAGATCTATCACATCCTAAATTTAAAACCAATGTTATCACAATGATCATGCAAACATATTTTACAAGATGTGGCTATTTCTCAGCTGTACACACACCATCCAAGATAAAATCAAATTTTTGAATGAGGAAGTTTTTAATGCCAAAGATTTTAAGAAAGGCTGACAGCGGAGGTAGTTTATTCTACATCATTATAATTTGTTGTCACGGTCAACAAAGCTTCCTAAAAGAGGGCCCAAGATATTAGTGTTGAATTTATATACACCATTTGGGCACAACATTATAATCATTTACCTTACAGTGTGTTGGTCCCACTTTTGCTGATAAATTAGCAATAACCCATTAAAGAATTGACTCTGCTAAACCCCTGAAGGGGTGTCGTGGAATCTGGTGCCAAGTTTTTTAGCAGCAGAACTTAAAGTCCTGTGATTTGCAAGGTGGGAACAGGATTTGTTTGCTAGACTGGATGAGAGAGGAGGGATGTGAGATTAGGGTAAAAGTGAGGGCCAAATCAGTATCTCGACTCCATTTTTGGTTTGTGGCAGAGCGCTTTACCCCCTGCAAGAGGCCACAACCATCAAGAAACAATATTTCCATGAAAGGAAGGATTGTCAACAACAACGCAAAGGACATTGGTATCTGTCAAACAAGATTCACGTGGATGGTAGAACCCAACCAGCCCATCCACGTTGAGCAATGTTTTTCTCAGAAAAACATTGCCCAAAGCATCACACTGCCTCCGCCAGCTTGTCTTCTTCTGATAGGGAACAGATGGCACCAGGATGCACTAAAAAAGCTGCAGCCACCCAGTTATGAATGTTATGCTTAAGAAAAACAGAAAAAAATATGCTGATTAAGTCCGTCTTTTCCATATACAAGAAAATGTGATTCACTGTATTTTCTGACATTTTCTTTTTTTTTTTGTCAAAGGACAGAATTTATTCAGTGGCGCTTCAGTAGTGTGTCTGTTGGATCGTCTGTTGCCTTGGTTGCCCATGAACCCGTCACTGGATCCTCACTACTCATTACTTGTACTAATACTTTTGATAGTTACTGACCAATGCAGACAAAAAAAAAAAAAAACCTGAGGGTTCTAAGACCATTTTTAAAATGTTTTCATTTTTAAGCAATAGGCTTAAAAATGAACTCAAGATGCATCTGTCCATGGGTTAAACAATTACTCTAAACAGGCAAAGTGCTGTTGTTAGCATTTTAGTTACACTTTCTAATATTCCCTGGACAGCAGAAATGTTTTGTCAATGAGATTTCAAAATATCTATTGAATATCCAAAGTAATTAATAATTTGTATGAAGAGTAGAAGATAGCAAACATTGAACTTTATAAACAATTTTTTTTATTTATTTATTTATTTTTACCCAAGCATGCTGAATAATCTAAACTTTTACCGCAGACTGGTTTTTAAACAATGTGCATGAAGTATTCTCTAAAGTGAGACAAAAACATATTTTGGCAGGGATCATGCCTCTGTTTACTGTGACAGAAGCCAGGTTTTAATAAAGCCGAGTTGGTTCAGAAGTAAAGTCTATTTGAGGATACTTTATTACTACAAAAAGTGAAAAACTAACATAAGATCACTTCAGTAGCCCAAACTGCACATGCTTGATTTTTAGACGTTTTACATTGAAGCTGCTCTGAATCTGGATAATCACAATCGGACAGGCCATTCTCTTGTCCCTCTTTATGAGCAGAATGACTTTTTGTTAAGAATCCAGCCAAATTTAATAAACACACATATGGCCTCCATAAAATATGTAGTCTTTTCTCAAAAAAATATACAAAACTGATGGCAGTCATTCTTCATTTTTAAACCCGTCATCTGAAATCTCTCCGCATGTGGTTTAATATGATCAAAGAGATCAGAGAAAGATTTGGCAAGCAAGGCAATATGTCTACCAACTTATTGCCACAACCTATCCCCCCCACCGCTATCCCACAACATCCTCAGAGTAAATAACCCAAGTGTCAGCAGCTGACCTGACAGAAAATTGCCTTATTGATCCCCGCAGCATTTTTTTTTTTCAGCTTGGACTTTTCTCCACAGGAACCCAACTAGCATTTTTGTCAAAAGTACTTCAGGGGCAAACAAGCCAGAAAAAATACTTCTGAATATCTGTGTGTATCTTCAACATACAGGTTTTTTGGGGAATTGTGAAATTAGATGCCAACTCCCTCTCCCAACTTTGAGATTTTCAGTTTCCATTAAAATGAAAATACAGAAAGAATATTACATTTTTATGTTACACAAACAAGTCATTCTTCAGTACTTCAAAAATCAGTGTATCATAATGAAAAGTCATATTGGACTGACAATGGACAAACAGATGGATCAACAGACATGTTGGAGAAAAAGATGGATGCTTTCAAATGGATCGAAGGATGAATCTTGGACAAACAAAGTGACAGATTGATAAAGATATGGATGAGTGACAATTGATGAACTTCTATCCATCTGTTCTTTCATGGACAAACTGATCTACAGATCAACTGACAGTAAAAGAGAAGATGAACACGCAAATGAACTGATGGTAGTGCTTTTCCCAAGTCTCTCACACTGCATTCAGCCATTCACCCATTCACACATCAGTGGTGTTGAGCTACTACGTTGTAGCCACAGCTGCCGTCTGACAGAGCTGAGGCTGGCTTGCACCGGCACCATCAGTCCGTCTAACCACCACCATGAGGTAAGGCAGGTAAAGTGTGTTGTCCAACAAGGAGTTCTGTCACAGTCGGACCTCTGAATGAAACTGTTTATGCTTTCATGTCATTGTTTCCTTCAAATTCAGTATTAAAGCATCACAAAAACAAGTTTGATGCAAAAGTTGCAGACGTAGCCTTGACTGACCTGTTTTACAAGCAATTTTTATATTTTACACAATGTATTGTTGCACGTTAAATGTTTGGAAATTTCTATGAATTATTGTTATGAAGTCAGCAAAAAGAGCCGTTTTTCTATGAACTGAAATTACACGCAATCGAGTTTTGCCCTAAAACTTATGTTGCGATTTTTAAATGTTTAGGTTCACTTATCAGTGTTATTTTTCCATCGACCATTTTGAGTTTTGAGTTGTTTCCTACATTTCAAACTTCAAAGTTCATCCAAAGACTAGATGGATCAAAAACTTATGTTTTCATTTACATGTTCTGTTAGAGACGAGGACCAACATAAAGCCAGATGTGCCTCGACTTTATTAGGCCACAAAAGACCCCAGGGACTCATAAGACCCCTAACAAGATTCAAACACTTTACAGAGAGAGGATAAGGCACATGGAGGTCAAAAGGGGGTTAAACAGGATGTTGGTGCACACATCCATCCACATCAATAACAACTCTCAACTGTTTTCTCCGCGTTATCTTCTAAAGTGAATCAGTTCTTCCAGCAGATCAGGAGGGTAAGGTGACAATGAAGTGCTGAGACGGCACTTTCATAGCTGCACTCATGAAGCTTTTAAGTGTCAGAAGTGAGCTGCAGGAAATTCCCATCCCAGATTCCTGCAATGTTTCTGTTTTAAGTGGGGGAGTGTGAAGTGACCTATGACCGTGATGCAGCTGAATGTGCAGATCAAAACAGCTAGATGGCAGAAAGGCGGCAGGCTCACACTGATAATGTTGATCTCTGCTAAGTCTGTTTCCTGTTTCCTGTCAGCAGACCTAAGGAAACTACCTCCAGCATTGTTTCCAGCTGTTCAGCATGTTTTACTGGCAGGCTTTATGCCCCTCTCCTGCGCAGATTTTAGCTCAGTAGCTAGATTAGATCGGTCTGCAGAATACTTCACATTGCAGTGATTGATAGTTGCAATAAACAGCCCAGACCAATAATTTTCCTTTCAGGCAGCAAATTATTCTCTACACTCTGAATAAGTGCATAGTGTTGCAGAATTCCTACTTTCCCTCTAAGCTTTAGTTCTGAACTTCTCAATAAGCACCCTAACATAAAAAGTTAGACTTTGTCGTAAACTTCCAAAAGGAATTGTACAATGTGAATGTGATTTGGTTCACATGCAGACAAGCGAAGATAATGGAAATTATCCAATTGTCAATGAACTGACATGTAAAAGAATGGTGATCTTATCACCATTGGAGGGAGTGTTACATGGCAGCTGCCAGAGCATCCAACAAGTGTTCAAAATGTGAATAAAATGTCATTAAAATCAATGTTTCTGGATCTAGACTGTGACTCAACTGCTTTTCACACCAAGCTTACATGAAAACCAGTGCCTTCCTACTTCATAAAGCTGGCTTTTAAATGATTGCTGATGGGTCAGAGGGAATTTAGCCAACAGTCTGCAAATAAATAACTTTCTCATAATAAATGAGCTGGTAGTGGATATCTCTCAAGAAAGGCTTAATTGCCTAAACATACAATAAGCTGCTTTCAGGAGCAAAATTATTCCCCAGGTTTGCAAGGAGGGTTGAATGTCTTGAAGTAATTTCCTCTCAAATTGGCCAATTATTTCGCTCCATCAGATTTACTTAGAGCAGTGGTTCTTAACCTTTTTTGAGGTACTGAACCCACCAGTTTCATATGCTCATTCATTGAACCCTCCTGTAGTGATAAATAAAATATGATTCCCCCCCCAAAAAAATTCAAGACATAGGGGTGATAGGTTCTTTAAAATATAGTCAGTGTTTTCAGCAAAGTTGAGCTGACTGTCCAGGAGCAACCCAAGGTATTTAAAATTTGCCACAGTTTCAACAGGTTGGCCATCGAGAGAAACTGGAACCAATTTAAGGTCTTGTTTAGATCATTTAATTAGCTCTATATTCTTAAGAGAATGAAAAATTTATAATAAATAAAGACTTGGCGGTATTCTGATTTAGTAATGTAATTATATTAGTTGTGTTACCACCCCACGCCACTAGAGACCTCTAGTGGCTACTGCTACTGATTTAGACTAAGGAGCTACTGCTCCTTAGTCTAAGGAGCAGTAGCTCTGCAGTAGCTCTGCTCCTTAGTCTAAATCGACTAAGGAGCATATTTAGAAGTACACCGAAAGCTACAGAATTTGGTAAAAACTCTGAGCTTTGTTGAAGTAATTAAAGACACAAGTTCAAATCCATGCTGAGAGTGGAGCTCCTTCAATCAGTGCTCCTCCGCAGCTCTGATTGGCTAAGCAATGTAACGTGATCCTCTGCAGCAAGTGATGGCAAAGCGGGGCGTCATCACGACTTTACACAAGTGTGTCTTTACCTCCACGGCAGAGGCTCCACCGAACCCGAGACTGACTGACTCATCGAACCCCTCGATCAAACCTTGGTTAAGAACCACTGACTTAGAAATTGCTTTGGGTTTAATTCAAATGTAATGACCACAGACAAAAAAGGAAAAAAAGATTAAATGAAGAGAGGTGGGGTAAAAAGTTAAAAGAGAGAGGAAAAGATAAAAATAGGAGAGTAGGAAGGATGGAGAAAAAAAACAGGAAAAACACAATCAGATTCTAAATCCGTAGACAAAGAGAAAAAAGAAAACCGAGAAACCACAGCTACAAGCAACATATTCTTATATAACAACACATGAATTGAACACATGAATGCTGTCAGGTCTGTTTTTTTAGAGACTGACTGGAGAAAAAGAATAATGAACATGCATGCAAGTTTTATAGCTAAATGTATTTTTAAGACTTCCTAAACCCTAAAATTATGATCAATAAATTTAAACCCTATTGCAACTTTTAAGACCAGAGCTATTAAAAACTCCTGGCAGGCTTTTAATTGTCCAAGAGAAGCAGTGTCCCAGACTCGAGCATATGGAAGCCCAAGCTCATTTAATTTTCAGCTTTCACAGAGCACCAACTCTTCGGTGTGGCAGTATTTAAGTTTTTTGTTTGTTTTTTTTCAGATAGAAAGTTTTAACATGTTTTGTCTGAGTGCAAACAATGTAACAAAGAAGAAATTAACATTGTTTGTGTGCAGTTCTGTTTGTTTAACTTGTTAAAAGCTTGCAAATTTGCAAACCAAGTGTCTGTATACACTTAGAACAGGCCAAAATATTTCTGAGACCTTATCTCTAAAGCAGTTCGACAAACTTTTATTTCGTCAGCAGTTCAAGGTAAGACCTCAAATGACATATTTCAGAGCAAATTAAAATAGCTCACAGAATCCTCTTTTGCAATAAAATCAACCTTAATGTTGATTACACTGTGTGCCCATGATGCAGCCTGTAATCATCTCTTGAAACATTTGTCCATTTAATAAACAGCAGTTGTAAAAATGTGTTAATGAGTGTGTACACAAACACTATAAACGGCGAGCTTTGTGCATAACAGCTTATGCACTGCACATTGTAATTAGGCAGATAAATATTTGCTCATTTCTATATTGAAGTCTTTGGATTCCTTGTTCAAGTTATACAAAGTTTCCTGCTGTAAAATGTTTCTCACTCAAATTAATACCATTTTAAAAACATGTTATTAAATATATTTTACTAACCTAAAAGTTATTCAGTTGTTTCTATTTATTTTGGCTTTTAGCACTACCATTATAATAATGCCAATATCACATTTGTCTAATAGTCCTGGCTGCACTTTTTGCACAATAACTTCAGTTTGCAAAAAAAAAAAAAGATTTTTTAATATTTTTAACACAAAGATACAATTATGAGATTGGGTACCAAACTGTTTCACAGTATTGTTGAACGTTGTTGTTGCACAACTTAGTTTATGAAGCAACACAAACCCTTACTAGCAGCTCTTCAAATGTTTCAAGGTTTGTTTTGAAGATTGCCTGCATCTGCAAATGGTTATTCACATGTGACCAGAGCTAATTAAGTGAACAAGCCATTAACGGCACTCCTCCAGTTGATCCAGTCTAGCATTTACCTGATTTGAGGCAGTAAAATCTCACTGCCATTAAGTACAAGTATTGAAAATCACTTAAATGAGCTCTGAAACTGGACAAAGAGGGGGCCAAATATTTTATAAACTCACTTGTGAAAATTAAAACACTGTTTTCAACTAGGGATGAATAAGGAAAAAACTATGGGTACAAATTCTAAAGCAAAAAAAAAAAACAAAACAGTGAAATATAGTGAGCAATAAGATGTCAGGCAAAGCAGAAATAACACTTGCTTGTTCCCCGTGAAAGGAAAGGTGCTAATAAACTGAATTGACCTCATGGGCACAACTGTAAAGAGGAAGAGTTCACCCAGAGTACCTGGGTTTTGCAGTTTGCATACCAGAAAGATACACCAAGCCATGTGACAAATTATATTTTAATAGGGCAATAAAAGGCATGTTGGTGCAGACATTAAAGGTATTTAGAAGGTACACGTTAAAAGACTGCAGGGAGTCCTGTAATCGCTAGTCCATTAACATCCATGTTCAAACCTTGACTTGAAGAAATGTCAGCAGACTCAGCACTGTAATAACCCTTCAGGCCAGGGTGTGCAATTTGAAATCTATAAGAGGAGGTAAATGTTGAGCAATAAGAGTACCAAAGATTATAATGATGAGAATTTGTTAATCCTGAGAAAACTAAAAGAGCCTGTGTGCACATGCTGGAGCAGAAACTCTTCACACCAGACTCTTAAAAGATTCTAGCAATTATCGTCCGCACCAGCAATGCTTCAAAGCCACAAATAAATTGTATTTCTAATGAACAAGTTCATTTTTAAAAGATTATTTTTAAACTTGTGATGTTTAAAAACCCTTTGCCAAAAAACTGTGCTAACTTCAAAGAATTTTTTTTTTTAAACATTGACATAGCAGCCAACTTCACCTGGACAAGAAACCCACATGAAAAAGCTAAAATAGGGATACTTTTAATAGTTTTTGCACATATTGTGCCACTAATCTAAGGGGGAACCATCAAGGGAGCAGCAGTGTTATACCACTGGAAGACTGAGATTGTAAAGGAACATATATTCAAGATCAGTGTGTTTTCATGATCTTTACTCATTAAATATAGAGTAATTTGATTATGCAAATAGTTTTCTGTTGGCTTGGTTGTGTAATTTTTTGTGCATTTGGTATGCAAGTTTATTTGTTTTGCATCAAACCGAATGGTTCTTATGTGTACTAGACTAATAGTCAAAAATAATAACCACAAAAAATCTGCACTTGTTTTTATACTCCATTGGTTAATCACCTTTATTTTCCCTTTGATTTTTATGTTGTTACATAAAAGTACAGGGCAGAGGACCATGGTCACTTGGCCAAGGTTTGCTTGGAGAACAATATCAGCATACAAACAACAAACTAATTATTTTCCCATTTTTACTTGTTCTGCCTGCTGTAATTCCACAAATTATTATTTAAGATTCTTAACAGTTTGGCAAAATTATGTCCCCAGAGCTCACTGTTTACAATTAAAGTTAAGAAAGCTAATGAAAACAAATGAAAAGATAGAAGATCAATGCTGTTTGACTTCCAGCAGAGTCCTCACCCTGACAGATAATCTGCTTTGACGCATTAAGGCACTCTTTGGGAATATGTCTGAATTTGTGTGCGATACCTCAAGGATGCGGAAATGCCGCATAAACACTTGACCTTTTCCTATTCCCAGAAATTGCTTGGACAGCATGTCGCGTTGAATTAAGAGTGCAACTACTCAAGCCGGGTCATAAAGGCCGCCTAATATTACACTCTAGCCTCAAGTGAATAGGATATAATGTTAGGTGTAAGCCGATATTGATTAAGAAAATACGGACTGTCTGCAAAGTGCCTAGCAACAAATCCTCAGTGTGGGCTTTAGCTCGCATTGGTTTTTATCTAGTGACGTTTAGTCTCTATTTCACAGTGTGGGAGTCAAAGTGCTTATTAATCAGCAGCCAGTTCCACATGCTGCAGCATCCTACATGCTGGAACAGGATGAGAGCTGGAGGTTACATTTATGAACCTGCAGCTGGGAATGCTAAAGCCTGACAACCACTCTCATGTTTGAGGCGTAGAAATAAACAGAAAGAAAATGCTGCCAGAAGCAGCTGCTACAAATAAAAACAACTCCACTATCTAGTTCACTGAATGTGTACAGTTTCATCAGCAAAGGTCTGTTTTACTTTAAAGGTGCAGTATTTAACTTTTATGGGAAAAAAAGATATGTTTTTTACAAATTTGTTTGACATCATCAGACAGTTAATCTGTGGGGGGAAAAAACAAGTTCCTCTGCCTTCTGTGGTTCTACTGTCATTTGTAGAAATATATCGCTCGGTCAGAAACAACCAATCAGAGCCAGGAGTAAGTCTTAGCACTGTCAATCAGCCTCGTGTAAAACTGTGTGGGATGATAAGTTAATCCAATAACAGTCACTCTATTGCTTAACATTTATCTGCATGTGTACCACATTTATTTTGCATCGGATATTTGCACAAACTGGGACTGTAACAGTTTTGCAAGGCTGCAGATGAAACATATTTCAACGGACTACACATTTTGTTGAACCACCAATATTCTTCACAGATTCAATTGCAATAAGCTATAAAAATCAACAAAACTTGTTTAAAATTCAATGACACACATGAGTTGGTTTAGTTTTTTAAAAAATCATCTTGACCAGAATCTGTTGGCTTCTTATGCGGCACCACAAATCCTCCTCGTTTATTCTAGTTTGGAGCACCGTTCACAGATACAGCCCCCGTCACAAGCATTTTCACCTCTGGGGATGAGCTGCTACAAATAAAAAGAAAAAAATATATTTTTTGACCACAATAACATAAACTCACACTAAAAAAAAACTAAGAAAAATTCGGCCTTCAGTTTGAGAATTTATCCAAGAGGGGAAAAGATTTCAATGCTAAATTATTGTTTTGGAAGAAAGGTTCATTTCTGTCCATCGCACAGTTTCAACAAGACAAGTTTTGTGTTATTGTCCAATAACATAGTAACCACCTATTCTTAATTTTCTTTTTTATTTAAAAAGTACATTGTTCAAATTTAAATCTCATTTAGGTTCAGCCAACTTTACATGTTCTCATTTGTGATGGTGGAACAGAAATGCTTTTTCCTTTGACATGCCTTCTAATTACCAAGTTAGCACGTTTAAAACAGATTGTAGACTTGTAGACCACTTAAGAAAAGGTATAAATGAAAACAATTCTTCAGGTAGATATATTGTATAGGAAATGCTACCATTGCCAGCAAATGTAGCACTAGGGATATAAATACATATCTTTGTTATATTGCTGTTTTTCTTCAAAAGAAAGACATATTTAATTTACTTTTTTTCATTTGAATGTGAGATTATGTTATTACTTAAAATATTAATCCATCCATTACAATCGCTTATCCCTGAATGAGGTAGGCCAGTCATTTGGTGAGACCAGGACGGGTCAATAGAGACACATACATACACACAGGACAAACAACCAGGCATGCACACACTCAATTTAGAGAGACCAAATAACCCAACAGTCATGTTTTTGGATTGTGTGAGGAATCTGGAATAATTTGCGAGAGCCTAGGCTACACATGACAGGGCTACACATGGAAACTCCACGCAGGACAACTTTAGTGAATGGTTTGGCATTTTACGAGACCCACTTTAAAGACCGCATTTCAAGCAATAAAATCCTAGACTTTTCAATCTGAAGGAAGCCTGAACAACTGAACAACCACTTCATGCTGGCAGGATACCAAACTTCAGACTTGGCAGCATCATACACCTTAAGCGAGAGACAAATTCACTGAAACCAAACAAATTAAAAGTTTAGTGTAATTAGTCATACTGTTTTTGAGCTTTCTGCACCAAACGGCACAGGAGCTGGTCTCACCCGTCGAGGAGATACGCTGATCCAGGCCATAATTTAAACATTCTGTTACATTAAGCGTTTTTGACAGAGACTGTATAATCACAGTTTACATCAATGACATAGCGGGGACGTAATCAGCATGCCCTCTAACCAGTAATGTTAACAGAATATACCAACAGAAGCAGCGTTTGCCAGCTGGTCCATCTGTTTCACTGGGCACGATGCTGACAGTCAGGCAGACATGAAGCAGCTCTGCATTAACAGGCAGACAACAGAAGCACAACAGCACAGTATTTCCTATACAGTAGGCCAGACTGAACAAGACACGCACAGATGAAAGAAGAGGGAGTAACAGAAGCTGTAAAGGAAAAAAAAAAGCATATGAATATGAACAGAAGTGACAAAGACGGAGAGAGGACGTTGTGAGATTCATCTGAAATGGAGCGCAAGGAGAATTGCAATAAAACTAAAAAGGCTGGAGGAGGAAACTGAAGAGAGGGGGGGTGGGGGGGGCTACAACCAGAAAGCAGAGACACTCCATAGTTCACACTTGCCATAAATTATTAATTCAAGCACTGAACAAATGAGTTTAGCACACAGGGAGGGGTAGATGAATCGCTCAGCATGCATCCCCCAAGATAACCCCTAAAAACTCACACTTTCCAAGAGGCGACAAGGCAAGAATCCTAGTCATCTCCATGTTAGTTTATGTAGCTCCGAATAACAATAAAACAAATCAGAAATGGCATGAAAAGAATGTTGCGTTGGAGTCGATGTTTAGCAAAAGAAAGAATTTCTTAAATGACACATTTTTCACATTCGCTTGTTAATCCAACTCCAAATGTGATGTTATTCATTTCTTTAGTGCTTGCTGTGAGAATGCGAAAGATCAAGGACTCAGACCCTTCAAAAGTCTGAGGGAAGGTTTCTGCTTTTCTAGCAACTAATTAGTATGCAGAAAGAAAAAAAACACTCCTTTGAAAATCCATCACAGCAAGCATCATTAAAAACATGTCACTAATCTAGGAGGGGATAAATAATGGTTTTACGATCTGTTATTTCTGTAATTTTGCACAATTTTCTATAATTTTACACCTGATGGATAATGTAAAAAGGCACCTAATTGTCAGCAAAGCACCACATCACAGCAGTTATTTAGTTTGGGTTTTAACTAAATGGTAATTATAGTCAGCAACACCCATCATTTTAGAGGCGTTTATGAGATGCAACTGTGAAACAATGACTAATGCTCTTATCTCTGAGGGAACACCTGAGCTTTAATGGAAGCATCTCTTTATGCTGCCATTTCAATCCCATGGCCTCCTTCACTGGGTTTGCTTGATGCAGCTTGTGTCCAACATTGTTTTAGTTTTTTTGTTGTTGTTGTTGTTTTTTTTTTCAAATTTTCTTCTGAGTTTGTTGTCTTATAGCTAGAGCTTTTCTGCTGAGTCAGCATTATTATGTTTGCAGTCTTGGGATGCATCTTGATTGCCCTGCACATGCATGAAAGCAGTACTGTCAAGTAGAGTCAGGCACACAATAGGACAAATATTTCAATCTAAAACCACAGTGGATTTTTTTTTTTTTTTGCATTTCACATCAAACCATCAAAAACATAATGTATTCAAAAAGTACATATTTACATTAAGAATGATTTTTTTTCTAGTTTTTGGAGATAGAGGATTCTGTCCAACAGGAATGATAGAAATTAAATTCAACTAGCTCCTTGCATTTTTTCCATATCTGTACCTTTTTTGTATACATGAATCAGGGTTTTTTTTTAGCTTACGGTGAAATAAAAAACAAACAAAAACAAAATGCAGACCTGTGGAAACAAAAACGGACCATTCATCCATCCATCCTCTTATGCAAAATGAGGATGTGGAGGTTGCAGATACAAAAGGAAATGGCAGTGGGATGCATCAGCTCACTCTGGGGAATCCCAAGGCATTCATTTGGTTATAATGTTATCATCATGGGAAAAGGTTAATATTTACATGTGTAGATATTAAGTCAACACATGCAGACTTAATATCAGTTTAAGCAATAAACTGTTTAAACTGAATTATATTTATATTTTAAAGTTTGAAAAAATATAAATAAGAAAAAACTGGCTTTAAAACTTTTTGTAAAATGCAATTTGAAAATTCATTTTGGACATACTGACATTTAATTCCTGTCAATAGGTAAAAAATTATCACGAGGGGTATTAAAAATGATGATGCCCCTTAAAGTATGCTTAAAATTAAACTTAAGCACATTGAAGGAGGATTCATGTCTTTAAATCTCAGATTTTATCTAGGCAACAACTGAAATCTGAGGTCTAGCCCAATTTAGAGTGTTTCTGTTATGGTCTGTTACTCGCAATTGTGGGCAAGAATGTGGGCAAAAATATGGGCAGGAACGTGGGCGGTTCATAAGCATGCAGGAGGTAGGGTCCTATCTCTATGATGTTAGCAGCTTTATTTATTTATTTTTTTCTTTTAAACATGTGCAACCTTTAGATTTAGGTAATGCAGTAAAGAGATGTAAAGCAACATCCACGCAAGAACTTTATGTAAAAGAAAATTACGAGCAGAATAATATACACATCATGGCAAATTAATATTATGCAATTCTGGAGTTTCACAACAGGTTGACAAAAACTATTACTCAGACGGACGGTCGGCCAGAACTTCACTGTTTCTTGCTTCTTCATTGCGGTCTGGTTCTTACAAGAGACTTGCTGGTTGCAGGGCTGCTAAATCACAGTTACCACGCTGAAAAAGTTGAAGCATGTGTTCCTGCCGCTGCTTATGATTAAACTCATAACTACGCTCCTCCACACTGAGCCGCTTTCACCCCAGCGGTGGTCTAAATGTTGTTGTTTGGAGTTTGTAGTGAAGTAAATCGAGAACCAATCAACGAATGCACTCTGCTGTCAATCAAATATCACGCGCCCAATGCGAGGCTTGGTGCAGCTTGTGCTCCCCCTGAAGTGTGTATGAAAAACGGGGACTGGCCGCCCGCACAGAGTCTGAGAGTGGACATAAATCTGGCTAGAGATGGACTGGGGCAGAACCGGTTAAAGAAAGCGGCTACATGGTCACCTTTTGTAAAGACTTTCTGGGTCTTAAGAGTCCCTGAGCAGTCTGCGTTTCAAGTATCACAGCCAAGCAGTCTGAAAGTCACATGCAGAGACAGACGCACTTGCAAAGCTCTGCTCCAGCCTCCCACTGCTGATTCTGCTGGGTCCGGCTCTCCAACTAATGGTCACAGCAGAATTAATTGCAGGCATCCATCTCATTTTACTTGGAAAATAGAATGGCAACAGCGTCGTCAGCCTTCCACCCACACATGCATGCTTTGTGCTCCATGCCCCCAGAGATAGATCTGTTTTTCATTTACCTTAGCTTAACTTTTTCCATAACCTCTGCGCTCCCTTTCGAAAGAAACTCTGCTCGACTTTTCCAGCAGAAAGTAACCACAGATGCTTTACATTTTATGTACAGACTAAAAGCAGAGCGCTGACAACTGTTACAATAACTTCCAAATCTAAGAGAACGGTTCATAACATCTGTGGTTGCTTACAGGAAAACTACAGATTTAGTTACAGACAACTATTGGCAAACCATCACAACACCCAAGAAATTCTTCTGAGAAAGAAGGAAAATTTGTTTGAAATAAGACAGCTGTGGTCTCACTGGTTGGGAGTTTATGTTTCAGTGGAAGTAGCACATTGATAAAAGAAGGGTTTACAACATAATTACAGCCAAACTGTCAACATCCTCCACAGCTTAGAGCGCCAAACTTTAACCTGTCTTGTTGCTGCAGTTGGTTATCAAGTCATTCAAAAGAAAGCAGCACCATGTCTATCGGTTCTTATATTTTTGTTCTCATTTCAACCTATTTGTTAACAATTGCAGTCAAATTAGTATGCAAAATGATATCATAGTGCAGTTGTTGCCAAGTTACAAGACAGTACTTTGCTGAGATCTTGGCAAAAATCCATCTTAAAAGGTTGAGCTGTGCAACGTCCTCTTCTCATAATATTCAGTGGAGCTAAAAGAGGTAGTTTCATTAAAATATTACAGCCCAGACAAATGATATACTGTCAGAATAATGGTTCATTTGTCAAATGGAATTAGAAAAACCTTTATCATTATAGTGCAAGCTGCCATGGTAAATTTGCATACAACTCTGGAGTAAATTTGATGTACTGTGTCGACTTGCTTTCAGGTCCTTTATTTGCAGGTAGAAGCCAGATTCCAGCTACTTTAGAGGCCAAGTCTGTTAAAGGTAACATTTAAGGTTTACCTTCCCTCACTCAGCGACGTCTGAGCGAAATGCTCCAAATGACATGTTGAAACCGATTCAAAGATGCATAACAGATGGGTTCAAAGGTTAGAGTAGAAACTTTTGAACTTTTGCATATTTTATTGTGTAACAGCCACACAGATCAACACTAAGAAAGGCATTACTGTGAGGTAGAATTAAGAACACAATTTGTACTACTTCTTTTGTCTTATATGAAAATCTGCATTTGTGTTCAGTTCCCCAGAGTCAATGCTTTGTACAAGAACTGTCTTCTGCCATTAGAGCTGCAAACATTTTGGGGAAAGCTTCTACCAGCTTTTCACAGAGTGAAATTTTGGCGCATGTTTCTAAGCAAAATTACTTCAACTAGAGTCGAAAGAAAAACCTCTCGAAACATACATTTTTGAAGAATGTGACTTTTTACTCTTGTCTCTAACACAAGACATGTGGGGTACCTCAGGGTTCAATCCTGGGACCCCCATTTGACAAAATGTTGTTTATTGCTTGTTTCATAACTAGTAACTGTATGATGTTTTTATGATGCAAAGCACTTTGCCTTGTTGCTGAAATGTGCAATACAAATGAACATGACTTGACTTGATGAAACTGAAAACCTTCCTCAACTTTTAAGTGTTTATTTCTAATTTAATTGTTTTTGGCCTACTCTGCAGGTAAAATAGCTCTTCTGAAGTTTGTAAAAAAAATTTAAACGTGCACCTTGTAGATTTTTGTTATCTTTATTTTAAATCTCAAATATTTTTAGAAAGTATTTAATTTGAGATGGTTTAATTTTGAAAGGGAGCTGCATGATATCAGGAAAATATTTATTTGCTATAATACCGCTGTAAATTGCCATTAAATTATTCATTATAATTTTACCATATTCATACATTTCTTTTTTACCATTACACCTCACTACTACTAAAATAAAACATAAGTTATTGTCCATTCAACAGGCTAAATTTATTACTCTATACAGAGCAGGAGTGCATAACATTTAGCATAGTGCCAAATATTGCATCCAGGGAGTCCTTTACGACTGTACTGTAAATACATATTGACTGTGATTTAATATATGATGCACTTTTATTTAGTGAGTGTATTATTTCCATGCTGTATTTAGGCTTTAGTTAAAACATTTAATTTCTCTTACTGCAACAGTAGCAAAAATCTGCCAAATCATGATTTTGTGCACCATTATGCCACTAGTTGAGAGAGAAGAACCTAAGTAGGTGACATGAATCACTGTCTGTAAATCCCAGACTGACTTCGGCAGGGTATAGGTGTGTTGAAAAACACTTCAGAGACATTTAATGTAAATGCAGATTTGAACAGTTTTCTTCTATGATTTGTGCAAGCTTAACGCATATTTTCTTTGAGGTCAATATCCCTTTTCATATAAAGAATTGCAATGTAATTTCCTTTTAATGTTCTACATTTCAACAGGAAACATGCAAGTTCAGGCAAAAACGGCAACTTCCCTACTCTGGGTCAACACCAGTTGCTGTGCTGACATTATTATTTTTTAATTTTTTTCAGTAATCCACAATTTCCTGCTTAAAGAGGTTTCTAATCTACTTGCATCTTTGAAGAGTTAAAAATGAAAGTAAATAGATCTGAAAACCGGGATGTTTTGTTTGGAAACTGTTTATATGAAGCCAGAGTACAACTCGACATCAGCAGTATTTAGGCTCGTTGGTCTAGACCAACAAACTGTCACTTCTGTTTAACTGAAACCACACATCTGGGGTTCTCCAAAAACCCGTTACACGATACTTCAGAAACTAGCTACACCCATTTCCTGTTACTGAAGATCATTGCCTGCTTCACTGAATGTGAAAAGAAAACTGAAGGGTGTCAACATAAAGGTACCCTGATATTTTTTAGATTTGTATTTTGCTGGAAAACCTTTTCTCAGCAATGACCGGGGTCAGTGGAAGGATGTAAAGAAGATTACATTCAATGTTTTCAGAGGACAATCATTGAGTTTTAAAATGCCAAACTTTCTTCTGGTCAACTTGAGTATCCAAACACTTGTGCGTGTTTATTGAGTAGAAGTTATTGTCTGTGTCAGATTTCACACTGGTCTCCAACAAATATGACAAACAACCTGTCTAGTTCGCTTTCCATTTGATTAATGATCACCAAAGTCCTCGTTTTCACCCCTTAGTTGACCATGGAATCAGTTTCTTTGTTATTCCACCGCCTTGCCGCCAACCCGTGGATGAAAATTGCAATTATCTGGCGAGCCCATCACACAACCTCGGCGGAAACCCGAGAAATCTATATGGCTCCCTAATGAGTACTGAGCACCATTGCTGCCATTTGATTAGGAACCTAATTGCGATAATAATGAACAAATACACCCAGCTCGGGCTAAAACGTTCTTGTAAGCATTCAGCTAATTAATGGCAATTTGCCCGTTGATGCTGATGAAGGAGAAAAATCACTAGGGAGATGCATTTTCTCCAAACCCACAAAAAAAAAAAAAAAAAACAACGTACAGTACTGACCATGAAAAAGATCTGATAAGAGTTCCATTCAAAATTACGGCTACAACCTGATCTGAGTAAATGTAAATATTTTAGTCATCTTCCAGGTATCTGCCTAAACTGCAGGTCAAAGATTTGACAGCATTGTTTAGCTCTCTTGAAAGTAGGCCAAGACCGTGTCACAAAACAATAACAACAACGCAGACGGGACAATCTGCGACGACAGCAGCCAGGAAGCTCCCGCTGGCTGTTTGGAGATCCAGAGGAAGGGATGGTTGGTAGTAACATGCCTGCGGCCACACAATACCAACAAGCAGGGAGGATGACAAGACAGAAAACAATGAGTAACACAGACAGTCAGAGACGGTGCTTTCTATGCACAAAACATTACCAGTAGGACTAAACGAAAAACAAGAGGTACTCAGATGGGGACATGGAAGCTCCGTCTGCCCAAATCTGATGTCTTTGCATTACTCTGAACACAGCCAGGCCGTGCTGTTTCTGACCAATTAGGCAGGCATAAAGGCCAGGGGCTGGGACTCAGCTAGCGGCTCCGTTTGTCTGTTGGTTACATCTAGGCCACTCTCTCTTTTCTCCTCTCGTATGTTTGCTGTGCCGCAAAGCCAGAGTGAAGTGAAAGGGTGGGTGGATGTCGGTGGCAGGGTGGTAAAGGGAGTGTTGGATATTTCATTCAGCACCAAGCAAAAGATGTCAAGCAGAGCTTACAGTAAACAAGGCCACGTCTAGACCTTTTATCCCCTCAGTTTTCTACATCAGTAACAAGCAGACACGCCTAACAGGCCATCACACACTCACTAAATCCAGTATGCACAAGACATATAATAGAGGTCCACATGCAAGACTGAGGACAATTACAAAGGTTCAATAATCTTTTCATTTGTTGTTTTGGACAGAGCTGCACCATACAGGTTTTTCCTTGTTAATACAGATTCACCTTTTCTTTTTAGGTCTAACCTGCCAATTCAGTTAGAAAAACTATATTTTCACATAAACAAAAGAGAACATTTGGATTTTGATCTTCTATTTCTAAAGTCTGCTTGATCTCCAGCCCACTCCCGTTGCACCCACTTGCTTAGCAAATAGCAAGCCACTTCTCAAAACAGAACATGTGTTTGTTACATTGGACAGTCTCACATAAAGCCAAAGCAGGGATTATAAAGATTAAGCATCCTGTTTTCTTAGCCTCATCATTAAAATGGTGCAGAAGCAGTTGTAGTTTTTAGTATGGGCAATATGGCTACTAGTGTTCAAAGTAACATTGCTTTACTTTTCCAGACTACAATTTTCATTTTTCTCAATTTCAAATAATCAATAGGTCATGGAATAAAATCTTGAAATACAATTACATTTTCCGAACATTTTTGTTTTCGATGCTTTTCCAGACTTCTTAATTACTTGTTTTAGACTTCTTAATCCTGGTGGTTTCCAATACTTTTAGTTAGTAGCTGTTTTCTCTAAAATCCTTTTCCTTAATTATATTTGTACATTAGATTTAGAGTTAGTCCATCAAAATAACCTTCTTTATGACATGTACGAATTACACACATACTGGATCAGTTTTAGGTTTTAATCAGCAAAAATTTGTAGAAAGAGATTCCATTCTAACTCAACAAGTTTTGTGGACTTTACAATTTGTGGCTTATCTTATTTAGTGTTTGCTTACTATTTAATTAGGCCTGTGTTTTCTTCTCTCTTAATCCATTAGAAACCATCAGTAATGGATTAGAATGAGATGTGATTTGTCCTCTTTAATAAATTGTTGTTTCTTTCATTAAATATTAATACCAAAATACAAGAAACCACATCTCCATCTGCTTCAGATGAAATTATTTACAGTCTACGATATTTGCTGCAAATGTGCTGCAGGTTCTTTGAATGAGGTAGTTGTTTTGATTCCAATGGAGAATGAGGAAATTACAAGAATAAAGCCTAACCCTAAACTTCATCCGACTAAAAAAGTGCATCAAAGAACATCCTGTTGATTGATGCATTTATAGTCCATAAATAATTGGATCTCTTAGCTTTTAAGTTTACTATGGTAATATATGAATACAACGACAAAAGGGGAGGAAAGACCCGGGAAAAGATACTTTAAAGTAGAACCTTTCTCCCATTTATCACAGGACATCAAAGACAGGATTAAGATGTACCCACACACGATGTCCCCATTATGTCAGTATTGCTGGGAACTCTAGATATATGCGTTACAGTGGAACTTATTGCAACATTGCAACAATAAAGGAGTTGATTGTGCAAAAAAAAAAAAAATGTAGAGTGAGGTTAAAATCCTAGAAAAACAAACATTTACTTCCAAAAACAACACAGAGTCAAGACTGAAGCCTGAACTTGGCTCTTCACTTTAAGCACAGGATCAAAATATGACAGAATACAACCTGGGACTTTACCCTTTACTTTCACAGGCAACTGATGCAACACCTGAAGGCTACAGTAAACACTGGCAGAGAGGGCCTGGAAAGTAAACAAATAGCCTATGAAAGTTTGATTTAAGGACCAGGCTGTGCAAACACAGAAGTGCATAGAGCTTCAGTAAAAACCTCTCTGCAGACTTCAACTTCTAGATTGTAGTCTGCGGACTTCAACCTAGGCCATAATTATGACAAAAAAATAAATAAAATCTGCATTTCTCGGTGGTGCTTTAAAACTGCAATGCAACATTTCACTATCATCTTCACAGCAAAACCATTTCAAAATTAAGTCTCACTTTGAGTCAAAACGGTTAAATCCAACACAGGACCTCAGAAAGAACTCATTGTTCTATACTTGGTTTTATAGAAAAAAACTTCTGGTTTGTCCTAATAAATCATCTAAAGACAATAAAAACAACTGTAAAAGAAAACAAAAAAAACACACCAATTCATTCAAAGGGATTCCCTAGAGCTCTAATAGTATTCAATAACCCTTCAATGAATAACCATATGAACTCTTCCCTTTGTACACATATCACTGAGATCACACTGCCACACGCTGTAATAAAACACACCTATATAAAGCAGCCAATGAGTATTCTCTAAGAATTTTAAACAGGCTGTATATGGACACTGATGTATAAATGCCAAAGTTAAACTAGGATGGCCTGCCTGCCTCAACAACTACTTTCCCTGAAGAGAGTTCTGCAAGAATAAAAAAAAAGTAAGATAAAACTATCCTGACTGCAAAAGAATGTCAGTCTTCATTTCACCTGATCATTCTTTTCCTGCAGTGATTGCTTTGGGAGAGGGTTGTTATTCTATACTTTATAAGCAGCGTTCATCATCCCAGAAAAATAATCCCCTCTGCTGTCCTCGAAAGCTTTTTTTTGTTTCTGCCTTCCCTTTACCTCTATCCTGCAGAACACACGTTTCCTGGATGTAGATGTTTTAACCTTTAGGGTCAACTATTTAGAACTTGAAGTCTCTCTGCTTCAACCTAAGTGAGTCAGCACAGTCAGTGTTTTAGCACAAGACTATGGGAAGAATTGGCAATAAGGGAGGATCGTGCCTTGCGACTGTTTTCAAACCCAATAAACACATTTTATATTTATTGGGATTTTTGTGATAGAAAGAACACAAAGTAGTGTATAGTTATTAAGTGGTAGGACAAGAAAGGATTGTTTTCAATATTTACAAATGCAATTCTTTAAGTGTGACATACATTTGCTGTCAACTCCCTTTAGAGCATCATAAATACGAAGGACAGACCAGACTGATCAGGGATAGAGTTGCAGAGAGGCTTAAAACTGGGTTAGGCTGAAAACAATATCCCTGACCTTCAAGCATCTCACAGAGTACTGGCAAATTGATTAATTAAAAATCTAGCAATACTGAAGAATAGATCAAGGAGAGTGTTGACCGCAGAAGCAGCAGAGATGACAGGGGTAACTCTGGAGGAGCTGCAGGGAACAGCTAGTGTGTGAAAATCTGTCAACAGGACAACTATTGGGTTAAAATGTAATGTGCCGTATAATAAAACAGCAATATATTTAGTTAAACAAAGGTTTTCTGATAGAAAAATAAGTTTTCCAATAATTATTATTCCATGTTCAAGGCCCTCAAAGTCATGTCAATGTACATCTAATTTGCTTTTACTTGAATTTGTAGATGCAACTAAGGGACGCTTTTTTTGAAGACTGAAATGCATTCAACGAGGCACATTGCATTTCAAAAGGTTTGTCAACACAAAGACCCAGACAATAACACAAGCTGCAATAAAAAAAAGATTAACCGGGAGTATGACTGTTTATGATCGCATTGTTTTAGAAAAGAAAGGGGGGAAAAAACATAAGGCAGAATACCTACAACATTCCTGTGAATGCTGCTCAAACACAAGTCATCAATTCTATTTTGCTGGACAGACAAGGTCTGCGGCCAAGCCAAGCCAAGCAGCACTGAGCAATAGATGAGACCTGCCTCTGCCATCATTGACTTGCACAATATATCAATATACAGCGGTCCGGGCGGTTCACTATCCTACATAAACAGACCGAAGACGACGACGGGCTTACATTCAAAACCCCAGCAGCTGACATTTGCACAGCATCCACAGAGGAGAGCAAAAGCACAAACGCTCAAGCTCTGCGGGACAACACTAGGAGAGTGTGAGCCTTTTCTTAAGACTTTGTTCATCTTCCGTCTCTTTCTTCTCGCACAGTAGGAAGCATCTCTCTAGCTCAGACAGACAGTTGTTTGGCACACCTGACGGGGAAGGAGAGGAGGCAGCAGGGAAATGAAGGAAGGATGGAGTTCATGTCGCTCCAAGCCAGCTGGGAGGGACCGGCTTAACATGAGCATTTTATTCAGTCAGTCACCCCTCTCTGTTGTCATTACTTCTATAAGTAGATTTAAAGTCCAGCTACAGCATCACCTACTTCTGGGGAGTACTTCCCAGTTTGTGTGTGGTGGTGTCAAGGTGCTTTACAGCTCCAGCTGCTTAATGTCACCAATTAAGATTTCCCAGGAGATCATTTGATCACTTCAAATGATCACATATGTTTCTTCACACATTTCTTTTTTGAAGAAGAAGAACTCTGAAATTAATTGGCAACAATGAAATAAGCATAGCTCCACCATAAACAACTATTTGGCAGTTGAAGTTTTCAAGATTATGGCTGTATCGTCAATAAATCATCATCATCATCATCATCAAAATACCGGTTTGTGCAACATTGATATTGGAAAGGACTGCTTGGAATCCAATGATTGTTGGCTAATGTATTCCAGCTGTTATGAAATTGCATTTTTAAAGCTAATAATATTTAACTTCTTAAGAGTCTCGGCTGGATAGAAGTGACGTTACCCAAACTGTTAAAAGGTCACCGAATGTATGATGCACACATGAGGAAGAAAGAAAATAGCTACGTACTGCAACTGATATTTTCATATTTACCACTGATGCCAACGTAAGATTTCACAATATCGTAGAGCGTAGTTAGAGACAAACATAATGAAATAAATCCGAAATGAATGAGCAGAATTACTTTGTTATAAATTATTTCTTTTACACATAATAATTCACCAGAGTTGTGTAAGAATGTCTTAAATGTATCGGCAAGGAGAGCCAACCAATCATAGGTGTCCACTGAGTGTTAGTTTTACTGTATTTGTATTATATTTAAACCATCACTTGGAAGTTTTCTCTCTATAAAAAGAAAAGTGGGAACAGGGTCAGTTCTAAAAAAAAAATGTTTTAAACTGATATACAGCTCATTATTTTTGGTTTATGTACATACACCCACACAAGTATCCGTCAGTCAGGTGATCACTGTTTTTAGTCTACACAAAAATGCAGCTGCAGCAAACCGTTCTATCTGTAAACCTACAACTCCACATTTATCCCCAAGCTCTTGACCGACTAAGCAAGTGTGAGCACAAAAACAGGACAAAGGAGCCCTGAAGACTTATTGCTCCACTGTAGGAGGCTGTGCCAGGAGAAACTGCAGAGGGTCTGTCCTCTCACTGCAGATCTCAGCTGTCAGCTCCATCTCCTCCTCCGTGTTACCTTCTCCCCTTTCATATGCATCGCCTGTTTGAAGCCATGGTATAGAGTACGCTCCAATTTCCTCAAGCAAAGGCCTCATTCGACTGCGTCGGCATATCTCTGTCAAGCAGTCAGTGGACGAAGAGAGGAGTAAATCGCCGGCTTTACAGATACGGCTTTTAGATGCACATTACCCTTTTGATGTGTGCAATGTTGTGAAGACCAGCAGAGGAGAGAGATAGGGAGGCTTCACTCTGAATATGCTCCAGCCCTCCAAGCCACTGAGCTCTCGACAGTCTCAGACGGCCTCTTTACTCCAGTTTTTCCCTCTCCTTCATCTCTGCATTTTGCATTTTCTTCAGTACTCAAAGTTTTAGCTTAAAGGACACCCGAAACAAAATATGCATGCCACCCTCCTGTTGCTCTCGGCGTGCATGTTTGTGGTTAGATTCCTGCTGCCCAGCTCCTTATACCACAGCTACTCGGGCAGCAGTGCAGGCAACACAGTGAGAAAATGAAAAATAAAAAAAATAAAAAAACATCATCACAGAATTACAAAAAGGGGTTTGTATGAAAATGACTCCCGTCTTTATCCTGCTGGGGACTTTTGGATGAGAATTACTTTAGCAGGCAGTTGTTGGAATAGGTACACAGCACCTTGGCAACTTTGGGAGTATTGGCCGGTATCCTGAGGGCTGGCTTTTAACATTAGTGATGTGTGATCACGCGGTCATTGTCCCTCGTTTCACCCCATCTTGGCAGTGGATGCACACACAGAGGGAGAATGTGGGGAGTCTGCTTTCTTGTTGCTGGCAGTTTGGAGAAACGATGCCCATTCACAGTTTTGGAATTGAAGCCTTCAGTGGGCCGGAGCAGCCCCTTTCTGTTGGCTTGCAGTGGGGGGTAACATTCTCTCTAACATTCCACTAAAGTGAGGAAAAAAAGGCATTTGCAGTGATGGGTTGGCTGAAGACAATATAAACTGGTACAACAATAAAATATTTATAGCGTCTGTATGATAGCTTAGGCTTCACAGAGTGTACGCCGCTGTGCACCAACGGCTCTCTCTTTTTGAAAGGCTGCTTCCAAGGAGTCAAGAATTTTTTGTGATCTCCTAATGTGATTTTAATCAGCAATTCTCCTGACATTGAGGGTCTTTCAGCATTTTCCTTTGAGCTTTAGCAGTTTTAACTCATTTTCTGCACAGTCCTTTTTATCTGACCTAGAGAGCATAAGGTGCAAAGTGAATCATACAGGTTTTATACAGTATTTAAAAATCATGTCTATAAGAGACTGATCTTTAAAAATTAGGTAAAGATCTCACCCAGAATCCAAGAGATATATCAACCTATAATAGATCATCTATGCAAGTTTCAGCTAAATGTACTTTATCGGTTATTGTCTTGGGAAAAAAAACTAGATAGAGCTAAAACTGTGCCAATTCCGGTCATAATTAGACTCAATGCATTTCCATATCACGCTGTTCATAAAATATTTTTGAAGTTAAGTCTGTAATCAGGAATTAACTGTGTCATTGTGATGAACGTCTTGTGAAAGAACTAAGCATTTTTTCAATGCTGCATAGCAACACTGGTTCATCCTGTGACTTTTGAAGTCTCCTTTATTGGTGCAAAAAAAAAAAAAAAAACATTATCCTGGAAACGGGAAGGCCGGACACTGAAAGGGCAGCAAAAGTCAAAATGAAAACTTTAAAAGAGCTCTAAAGAGCCTGAAGAAATACTGCCATAAACTACTTTAAAAGTGATAAAATATTGCCACATTGCAGCAAAATACACAAAACTAAGGGCATTGCTCCAAACTTTTACAAAGTAATGTAAATCAGAACTGCTGAAACAGGAACAGAAAAAGGTTGTTTGTACTGGTTCAGTTATTTTTATTTTTTTTACTACAACTGCAGACCTGGACAAAGTTAAAGTTTACAATGTGTCAGCAAGTGCTGGCAGCATGAATGTAAGCCTCCAGGAAAACAGAAGCTGGCTGCAGCACAGTCGACAAACTGGAGAGGGTGGAGAGAAAAAAAAACAGCAGAAAACCACATATGGTTTCTGTGTGCCTGCTCTAGTTTTGGAAACAACTAACATTGTGCATCAGTATTTAGATGACAGGATGGTGGGCTCTAACTACTCCCTTGTGCAGCACTTAGCTGCACAGATCAGCCAATCTGATATCTACTTGAAAGAGCATCAGCGAGGGAAGTTATGAGTCAGTGAAGCTCAGGGCACCAGGGCCAAATAACCCTTTGTCCTCTGACGCCTCCATCACCATGTAGCACATCACCTCTAGGCACGAGAGAATGTGAGCAGCGTGAGAGGGTGACACCAAGCTGAAAAAGAGAGTGACAACAGGACTTATCCGTGTCACATGCCAAAGCTGAAACCCATCTGTGAGTATTCGCCAGCCACTAGCCTCCATCGCACTCCTCCTCCCCATCTATGCCTCCCGCTCCCTCCACCTCCTCTCGCTGCCATGAGTTGCCTTGAGTGGGTACAGATGTGTGATCTACAGACGCTCCCACTCCGGAGCCCTTATGGGTGCCACAGGGCTCAACAAAAGGCTGACTTAAAAGAGCTTCAAGCCAGAGAGTCACTGCAAACAGTCACATCATTTCGAAGCGATTGCATGAGGGAGATGGAGGTGTTACAGCACACCGCAGGATTGACGTTACGGAGCATGATTTTAATGAAAACTACAACGAACACCATATAGCTCTGATAAGAGATGAAATTAAAAGATTAATTATTCTCCTGTTGCAGAATTCCTGGTCTAATTAAATTTTTGAGAAATTTTAGTCACTAAAATATTTTTGTTTTCGTCAGGAGCAAACTGACAGAAATGTATCTGAAACCAAAAAAATAAAAAATAAAAAAATCAGCTCTGGGTAATTTCAGGACAGTGATATGACGGAGGGAATTATTTAGTCTGTTTGACAGCAGCTCAGCTGAGAACTGTCCCATAGTTTCTATAATGAGACTGTCAGATAAATCATATTCCGCACTGGAAAAGCATTTTCCTCGGTTTGTGTCTTCACGCGTTAGGGGAAGGCAGACAGCTGTATGTCTGGTGCATGCTCTGAGAATTTAGTATATTTTGAAAGCGTGCATAACGCCAACTAAAAATACAGAACAAACATCACCACAAGAAAAACTCCCTTCAGGCTATTTTGGCAGACCTGTATCAGATCGCTTGATCAATGCCAACTCCAAATATCACTTCCTGTTTAACGTTATACCATCAGATCTTCGCAGAACAAAGCACGAGGACTATCTTTAACTTTTAGATCCACCCTCCACCCCTCCTCTCCTCACCTCTTTCACTTTCTCCCGGCGGTCGTTGGTCTTGGGGTCTGCCGTACTCCCGCTGTCTCGTCCCAGCGCAGGTTTGAGCAGGCATCCTTGGAACTTCTTGAAATTAAAAGTATCCGAGTTGGCATCAATGTGAGCGTCGGAGACTCTCTCCATCAAGGAATCCGCTTTGGACCGGGACACGGTCAGGTCCTCCTGAGCTTTGCCCCCTGCCAGCCGCTCCTCAGTGGCTTCGTTGGAGACAGAGGGCTTACGGCTCTTCGTCTCTCCTTTGCCCGGGGTCATGTCCCTCGTATGCTCCGGCTCCTTGGGTCTTTTGAGGTGCTCCCTGACATCGTTCTCTGACCCGGAGCCGACGGTGACCGGCTGGACTTCTGTCTTGGACAGAAAAATGCGTTTTAGTCGGACGGAGTCCGGCAAAAAGAACAGGGCTCCGAAGCACAGTGTTACCAAACCCGAGAGGAAGAGTAAAAAGACGAACTTCTGGGACAGGCGCAGGCCCATGCCCGATGCAGAAACACCGGGCAACTTTCGAAAAACCATTGAAAGTTTCCTTTGGGCTCACGCTGCGTTTACAGTAGACCACACGGTGCTTTGGTAGCAGCGCCTCTGCTGCCTTCAAGCTGGTGTAAAGACTAAATATGCTGGACTCCAAACACACCCCCAGTGGTTTTATCTCACTATCGATTGGATTTGCATACGCGAATGTTAGACGTGACTCCACCTACAGTTAGTTTTTACATAAATTAGCAACTCTGGATCGTATCAGTGACAAGAGAGAGCAGGATGTGGGTTTATATTGCAAATCATAATAAAAAAAACAACACAGAGCTTTAGGACTGGCTGCGTTTATAAACACTACAAGCCATATAAACGAAAGCAACCGGCTCCAGGAATAAATGCACTACTAAATGTGAGCATTTAACGACTGTTAGGCCTTTGAACAAAGTTGTGGCTCGGTGCGTTATTCCACGCCGTTCAGATCGTTACAGCGCATTGCCCTGCGGTGCGAGGCGAACATCACAGCATCTTTCCCCGATCTCCGTTTCAGCAGACCCACGCTTCTGCATTACCAGCTCACAATATCACGTTGTTTCAGAATAGATTACGCGCCGCTTTGTTCGCCTCAATCCCCAATCAGCTGGTGGACGGAAACGCGTGTATAAGCATGTCTCCGTATCTGTCAATTGCGCTCCTCCGGCAGCCTCCGGTTTCTCCGCTCTACTCCGCTGCCGTCGTCAACACGCCGGGCGAAACAAATCCCTGGCAGGCGTGAAAGAAGGCGGGTTTTGTCCCATGTGAAGTTATCCCGAGTCTCGATCCAAATCCCTATGAGAAACAAATCCACCATCCAGTGTGCCAGTTTCCAACAAAAGGCAGAGAGGGGAAGAGAGAGAGAGAGAGAGAGAGAGAGAGAGCTTCTGCCACCGCTGCTGCTGCTGCTGCTGCCGCGTCGTCGCTCCGCGGTGCCCGCCGCCTGCCGTGCTTAGCTCCGCTCCGCTCCCTGCGCTGCGCACCGTCGCTGTGCCGCGGACGTCCGCTTGCGTCGAAATTTGAGAGGAGAGGGCTGGAAATGTAACATATAGTGCGGGCAGGGTGAAGAAGAGGGAAAATAAGGAGGAGGAGGGGGGTGGGGGGGATGAAATGGTCCGCTGCGCGACAATCCAGTGGGCTGGTCTGATTTCTTGATGGAAATTCACAGCGGCTTATCACAACACGGTTAATCCGTTTGATGAAAATGAGAGAGGTCTGAATGGCTCTGCGTGCTGGGATGACATCTACACTACTGAGGAAAAAACAAGCCTGATTAATCCTGGAAAAGCTGAAGAGGAGATGTCTGCAACTGCTGCAGATGTCTGCCTCATCAGCAAGGCAGCACGATAAAAACAAATAAATAACCGATGATGTTTTAATTAGCTGCGGGTCAATTCGCCCCTTTGGTAAATCATAGCCTCATTTCGTACCCACGCGTTGCCATTTCGACTCTTCAATAACCTGCCTACCATCTTCTAGCTGTATTTTACAACTGCATAAAAATGTTCACAAATGATGGAGATAGTCATAAATATATATGGATATGATTTAAAATGTCTTCCCAAAAATACAATCTTCCCAAAAAATATAGCAGTATGTAACGGTAATTTCAAAAGTCTAATTAATTCAGATTCAGCACGTAGGCTGATAGTTCTGTTTGTTCGTGTAAATTTTAAGAAATGTGGCTTCAGCTAACAAAAACCCAACAATCTGTTGCTCAGAAAAAAGCAACAGGAAAAATAGTTATCAGTCCAGAAAGCAATTTTATGGCCTTTAGAATTAGAAGGAAGACTGCTGACTTGACAGCTCGTTGATCATAGAAAGTTAAGTGGAAAGAAAAGATGTGGTAGAAAAAGCAAATATAACTTTATCAGCCCAGGTTAAGTCAGTGCTTAAAAAGGCACCACATGCAGAACATGGGCTGCACTCCTGGTGTTGAATCAGAAACGTCAATAGCATCTGGCTAAGGAATTAATGGGACTGGACTGTTGTTCAGTGGTCCAAAGTAATCTTATCTATCCATTATTTATAGCCACTTACCCTAGAGTTGGGAGATGGTGCCTGTCTCCTGCAGTCATTGGGCGAGAAAGGGGGTACACGCTGGAGAGGTCCCCAATACATCACAGGAAGACAATACTGTGCACTGACTAAGGATAAGAATAATGTAAAGTAAGCAGTTATGGTAAATGGTGAATGGCCTGTATTTATGTAGTCCAGAGAACCACAAAGCGCTTCACACTACATTTACCCATTCACACACACGGTGGCAAATTACTAGATTGTAGCCACAGTTACTCCAGGGCAGTTTGACAGAGGCAGGGCAGTGACGCACCAGCGCCAGTAGGCAAGGCAGGTCAAGTGTCTTCCCCACAGATTTAAGTGACAATCCCCTGGTTACAAGCCGAATCCCTTCTTTCTGAATCACTGTCACCACTTTACTACTCTAACAGTCATGTTTTTGAAAGCCAGAGGACCACCCATGTACAGTATAACATTCAAACAGCCTCTTATCTAGAGGGAGTCTAGATAAGAAACTGTGCAACCCCACTCTTTTCAGGTGATTCTTCCTCGTTTCATCTGGAAATCAAGGTCTCAAAGTCTGGAGGAGGACTGGAGTGACAGAACCCAAGTTTCTTCGGGTTGAGTGGGAAGTTCTCAAAATCAGTGTAGATTTTGGGAGCCATGCAATCTGCCGATGTTGGTTCAATGTGTTTCAGCAAATTCAAAGTCAGTGCAGCTATTTACCAGGAAATTTGAGATCACTTCATTCCTCCCTTTACTGACAAGCTCAACAGTGATGCTTTCCAGCAGGAATTTACACCTGCCAACACTTTCGGAAGTACCATGACCTGGTTTAATGATCATGGTATCATGCTGCCTGATTTGTAAGCTGGGTATTGTTGAGCGAACAAAATAGAGAAGCTGAAGGCACTATCAAGGTGATCAGGGCCTCCCTAATACCTCAGCACTGTTGCAGGCTTATCATCTCCATTCCTCTTTGCATTGTTGCAGCAATTCATGTAAAATGAACCAAAACCAAGTATTGTGCACATATGCTGTGCAAGAAAATTGGAATATACAGTGTACATGATAGAATTCTTACTTGAGTGCAATCTTTGGCTTCTCTAGCCACCTCTGAAAAGCAGCCCTAACAGAACCAAACTGACTGAGTGACATCCTGCTGGTAGATATTTGTATAACCATATTTTTTCTTGCAGTATATTACGGGTAGAATATGGGGAACTAACACTCTGTGGTCATAGAGATTTCAAGGAAAATAATAGGAAATGACAGTCCTACGTTGTCAGTAGGAAGCATTCAATCCCAACAGCCATTACCCAGAGCATGTAGAGGGCGAAATACAATTTATTACATTTTCAAACCCAAACGAGTCTGGAATACTGCAAGAAATGGATCAAGGCCTGCAGCCGACCTCATGTCCAGCAGAATAAAACTGTGATCGACAAATTGCCCCATGTTCGTCTGCACAAAGGTAACTGGTAGTAAACATCGCATTTGTTTGTTGGACAACTAAAAAAATCAATAAGTGAAGGTGGTTATGCTTGATTTTATGTGTTTAAACGCCATGGTAGCTCTATGGCAGCATGGAAACACCTGCTGCAGTAACTGTGGTACTTACATTTAAGCACCTTTTTGATACTGTTTATTTTTAAGAATTTTCCAAAAAGGCAGATTTTCACAATTCTCACCTGTTTGCACATGCAACATGTGTCCCGACACAGCTTTCACACTCACATCCAATGAGACTTTGTGCCCCTCATTCTTTCTCTGGATGCTAAAGACTTGGGTTTCAACATTGTCTGCTGCAAATAACCATACAGAGCTGTTGTAGCACTCTGAGAATTTTCTTGCCCGTCATCTTTTCCTCCATGTTGGTTGATAAGGCAAAAAAGACTCAAAAAATGTCCGGTATTGCACTGAGCTCCACTACCCCTGCCAATATAACACTAATTTCATTATGTATGTCGAGTTTGTTCTACTTCCGCATGGGGGCGGAGCCGGTGTCACGTCAAGGGGAGACATGTCCACCTTCCAGTCCGGTAGGTGGCGTAAATGTATCTTAGGTTTGTTTACCATTGGCCAATAATATATAAAAGAAGAAGAACTTGACGCATGTTTGGGAAACACAGTGGATATTTACTGATTAAGGAACGCATACAAAATGTAAAAAATAGAATTTAATGGATGTAAAGTAATGTTGCTACACACTCATGTAGTAGGTGTACCTTAAAGTTGCTTGCGATCCGCCATATTAGAAAAGAAGAAAAGGAAGACGCATGCTTGGTAGTCACACACAATCGATCAAAACTGCACAAGTTATACAGTTAAAGACCATTATTTTTTCATATTTTCGTCTGAAATCGTTTTTTTTTAAGCCCATTGTTACTTTTATTTTGAAAAACTCAAACTGCGTAGCTGTTTCGGCCTCTGATTAAAATCCTGCTATCAGTGCGTCAGTTTGAGCAGCGACGAAAACAACATCCCAGTCATGTGATGAAACACTTACCTGGAATATCAAGACGTTTTCCAAATAATAAAAATAACCTTTGTCTCAATAAAACAATGTTAGAGCACGAAGAAAGCGAAAAGTCCAAGACTGTAAAGTTGCAACCTGCAGCCAACTGAACCGGATGTGACCCGACATCACCTAATTTGTTGCCTAAGAGAAATTTACAGTTAAATCCTTCAGATTCAATCGGATTCCCAATCATAGCTATTGTTCTTTATATCTGTTGATATTGGTTGAATAGGTATGTTTCATAAACCAATTCTAATTCTTGTGTATTTTTAGCTTTATATGATTATGTTGATTGTGTCATAGTCCATACTTGAACAGAAAAACGTGCCTCCTAAGCATATTAACATTCCGTTTTCTGTTCCTGCTACAAGCTTTTAGTGTGTTTTAATTATATTCTGCGATAGACCACACTCATATTTGTGACAGAACCATTTTCCTTCCTGAACAGGACACAGGTTCTGTTCTGTCCATGCTGTTTAACGTATGTATGAATGTTTAAACTTTAAGCAGATGCATTTGGCACTTTCGGACATGTGTAAATGAGCCAGACTGGTGGAGGTTCACATTGATCTCCCTGATATCTTGCCTGGATACTTTTTATTTTTCCATGGTTTCACACTGGGAGTCTGTATACTGTTAACCTTAAAACAGGGGTGCCTCGGTGCTTTTTTTAAATGTTGTGTACCGCATTTATTTAATTAAAGTTAACGTTCAGATGACGCATTCTAAGAAAATACAAACGACAAGAGCTCATAGATGTGGAGCTGAAATAATTATACTCATTTCCAACTTCTCAGTGCACAATAAAGTAATTTCATCTGCTGTTTCTGTAGCTGTAAGTCTCGCTACATTGGCTTTATTTGCAGATTTAAATAGTTCAGGCATGAGTGAGAACCTAAAATAATCAGTATAACTAAGCATCAACTGAGTTTACATTTTGTCTCTGCAGCTTGCATACCAACATCTCCATCAATAAACCAGCATCTGCTGCTGACGAGTATGCAGTGCGTTTAAAAGACCATGTAGTTTGTGTTAGGGCCCCTGTCCAGTTTTATCGTTTAAATTCATATTTAGAAAAGCTCAGATTGAGGACTATGAATCATGATATTGAATGGTTTGAGCTGCCCACAATGTTCATGCCAAAGAGTACAACAGAATTAGAAATCTGTGTGTGTTTAAATCATATTTGCGCTAGGAGGACAGAGAAGGGACTGTAAACATAGTGTTTTCTCACTAATAAATAAGATAGATGGGCAGATAAATTGTCCATTAGCAAACAGCCTGCACAGCAGTATTGCTGTAATGCCTCTGAAAGCAGCAAGCTTTCGGGTACATCAAGGCTTTTTTTTTTTCTTTTTTTTTTTTTTTTCCTTAAACTGAAAATGAATTCCAGATCCTTCATGTAACCCCTGAAAGCCACCCAAAGGCTTAATAATTACAGCATGTAATGTACACTGTCAGTGTTACTGATGGCCATGGCATTGTCTAAGATTTGTGACCAAGCGAACAGATTTTCACCTATCTTAACTTTATTTTAAAACAATACGTTGTTGTCCCTTTCTGGTTAAAATCAAATATAAGAGATATTAGCATAGTCTATAAAAAAATAAAATAAAATAAAAAAAAAGCCCAAGTGAAATGCTCTGACTAACATCTAACGAGGCAAAAAGCTCCTCTGGCATTTTTCTTTCTCCCTTTTTGTCACAGTCAGGTACATATCTTAGTCTGAGCTAACTTTAAGGCAATTTGTATTCCATTTGACTCCGTGTTTTCACTGTTGAGCCATTGTTCAGCACGGCCCATCAGTGAGTCAGTCTGCTGGGTGTCTGTAATTTAGAGAACAGAAGAGGATAAAGAAGACAGAATTGTTGAATTAGTCTTTTTAGTTTCGGATCTGACAGAGTTTCCCCTGAGAGGAGATACATCTATGAAGCATTTAGCAAGCTTCATCAGTGAGAAAAGGACAGTTTGTATTCAGAGAAAGGCACTTTGTGGTGGCTCAGATTCTGAGAAGAGCTGGCCCTGAATTCATTTAAAATGTTCAGAATTTCTCCAGGAAAGAGGCGTTATGCAGTTTACATGCAGACCGTGTAGGCATTCAGGGTTTTAGGAAAACTGAGCAAAAGGTGCAAGTAGTGTGGCGTCTTCCTTCCAGATTTGATCTAAGAACTGTTTTAAATAATATGAATCTTTTAAGCTTAACATCTTGATCTTATACCTACAGTAAACAGTGAAGCGAGGATTAATTTGCCCTCTATAGATTTCTCCTATTTTTGCTTATAAAATTAAAGGAGCGGGTAGAAATGTGAAACTTAAACATGTAGATATACTTTATTACTGTTCTTTTGTTTGCTTTTGTTTTAAATTGATTTTCTTTTTAAATAACGTTGTTTAGTCTTTTATTTCACTAGGTTCAACAATGTCAGAGTCAAATCATCATTGCCCCTCTTGTTAAACCACAAACTACGTGTGATTATCCTGTTTTTTGTTGTTGCAGCATGTCAGTGTCATATGTCCAGTGAACATGGGTAACGTGGACAGTTGCCCAGGTTTTCATTGTAAGGGTCCAGATGAGCACAAGAGAAGAAAAATAGTCTATTTATCAGTCAGCTGCACCCTTAATTAGATTTGTATTGCTTAATTGCAGGTGGTGTCAGTGTGTTGGTGTCCTGTAATCAGTAGGTTCGTTGTGTTTGCTGCTGACCAGGTCGTGTGACTGGGACTGCCAGGAGGATTTCCTCCATTCTGACTGGTTTCGTGGAGGCGTGGCTGTTTGTGCATCAGTCAAACTGAGTTCACATGATGTGAAATACAAGTGAACCTTTAACCTCTCTGCCTTTAGAGAGAGAGAGAGTGGATGTATCACTGAGGCTGCCACTAATAGAAATAGGTAGAACTGACGGGAAGACACTGTCAGCAGGATTAGCACAGCTTCAGGTATTGCTGGAATGAGTCCTACGCTTAACAAAGTCTTAAGAGAAGTTGTAGGGGCTAATAATGTGTTATTCTTGATTTGTACTCAGGGACCACAAAAATCAGTCCGGGAGCCACAAATTGACCCCCCCCCCGACCCCCCCACCCCCGAAGCCACACTTTGGTTATCCCTAAGGTGGGCGCTATTTGTGTGTTCTTAGGGGAAGGCCGGGGTATCCTCAGAAAATGCACAGATATCAACAAATAGAGACCACAAAAATATTAATCAGCGAACACAGACAAATGCAATTTCCTGTGTTCTGCCTCTGCTTAATAGACACATCAAATTGGGGTTTCTCAAAATGCCAGGTTATACACGAGTCCACTCATTGCTCTTGCATGAGCTCCGCTGGCCAGTGACAGCCTAGTTTATCACTAGGATGGATGAGGCAGGGAATACAGTGTCACTGCTACCAACAGACCAGGGTGAGACCAAAGCATGGATGCTTTCTCACCAAAAAATAAATGGCTTGCACACATAAATGTCCTTCACAAAGCCCCTTTCTCATCCACCTCACATTTACTCTGATGGCATTTTTTGCTTCTGCTGCTAAAATGTCATTTACTGTGACGGCGGACTGCACACACACACACACACGCAGACACACACACACACACACACACACGCACACTCATAGAGAACGCATCCTTGTCAGCTCATTGCTCAACATGCCGGCACCCTGATTGTTCGTGTACGAAAATAATTTTGGCAGAAAGCACAGTGAGTGAAATCTGGCGCTGCAATGCGATAATGTTTGCAAGCAGTTAATAAGGATGCATCCCTCAACTGTGCTTTGTTATCAGAGCAACTCATGGGTTATCAGTTCAGAGTTATTCACACAGACATAATGCATCGGGGGACCAGGGGCTGTCACTGTGCACCCGCTCTACTGAGTGTGATTTTGCATTTACAGCCACTGACAGTCAGAACGTGTAAAGTTACCATAATGCCTCTCAGTTGGTTCTTCATGCCTGAAACAGCTGACTATCTCTAAAACATTTCCTGCAAGCTTCACGGTGTCCTGTAAGCCCCTGTTGTTCTACTCTTGTCTTCAAACATTCAATCCTTTTTCCATCTCACCCTGATGTTTTATTCAACAACCACGAAGCCGATGGAAAAGTCCATCTCCGTGTTCTGCTCATTGTAATACATCAAACAACAGGCTGAGATGCATCGGCCTGTTCCCGTGTGTCCAGATCAATAATGTCACAACGCCCACGAGTTGTCTCTTGAAGGACCCGGAGCAAAATGTTTCCTGACACTTAAAAGGCGTGGCCTTGCAGGACTTTGGAAGTAAAGCAAGAGGTTGAAGAGACTGATTGTGGACTGTGGCGCAAAACCTGGTGTATGATTATAGAAATATGCAGAAATGTGCAAAGGTTAGGGCTGGATAATGCAGCTGAGAAGCTTATCATGATGTAAATGTTTCATATCAGTCAATATCGATAATTGGTGATATTAATAAATATTGATTTTTTTTATTTCAAATATCTGATATACTGTCAAAATAGTGGGATGACCTTTCCCTTTTTATCCAGTTTTCATTCTACACCACTTTTTAAATTATTTTTAAACAGCCATGAAGGGACATTGGCAAAATCTGAAACTCCTGCGGAGCAAGTTACTCAAGAGATTGTTTCTAGGTAATCAAAGAGCGAGTTAGCTGATGCCACCAACCTAGCTTAGCTGGCCGAGAGAGGATGAGTGGCTAAAAACCTTTCCTCTGCCTAAATGTCATTAAACGCCAGACATTTTGTCATCTCTAAATGTTGTCATCAACAATATTACCTTAAGAATTTCTGAACGTCCATCAAAGTTGTTCAAAGAATTTTCACTCATATTCAATGCACTTCATGGCAGTTGTTAGATTACTGTTTATTTATTAGCTAAGCCACTGAACTATGACCTTTAGTTCTATTAGTTCATAGAGCTAAAGGTCATAGAACTAAAGGTCATAGAAATGCCTCTAAACCACACGGTTTAGTCAGTTTTCTACCAATGCATAAAGACACACAAAACAAAGGAACTAATTTAAATGTCATTTGATTTGTTGAGAAATACACATAAGCGAGAATACAAATAGTAAAATTTAAGATATAAATATTGATTGAAATGATTTTTAAATAAAACAAAAATATTCCAGTACTTTGGAAACAAACTGTTAAGAAAATCTGGGTGACTTAAAGCTTCTGTGCACTTTTGGAGAGAATACTATGGACATATACACCACCCAAAAACTTTAATCATTTTAAAATCATAAGAAATTCTTTTACTCATAAATTTTGGATTCAAATAAATATTCAAACGGTTCATCTGTTATGGCAGATAAACAACTGATATAAGTAAATATTCTGCAGCTTAAAGTTAAAAGGATCTAATCGTTTTAAGGAACAGTTAGAAATGGTGGTGCTTTAAAGTTTTCTTTGAACAGAATTGTCTGAGATTGGTTAAAATGGATTTAATCAATACATTTAGATGAAAGCACTGCCAGATTTATCAGATTTTCTAATGATGTTCTTTTATGTGCATTAGCCATCAGTTTACACTGAACAGAAGTAAGCATCACCTGAACAGTGAGCTGACCTTTGACACCTTCCTGAAGTTTCAATTATCTGTTCCTTCTTTTATTTTATTTATTTTTTTATAGAAATCTAACTCCAAACTGCTGCAACCCTTCTTCAGACCACATTCATAATCAAAACCATCCTTATTGTGCAACCAAATATTTTCAAAGCACATCTTCTGAAGCTGAAAATCAGAACATTCGCTTGCAGAGCACATCAGCCCAATTGCTGGAGGTTTTGAAAGCCAGAACAAAACAATTAGCCGTACAGTAAGACGAGCTATATGAGCCATGTAAATGAGAGGGAAGGCGATGGAAAACACGCCATTAAGCTGATGGAATGAGGCCAAAGAAAGGCTGGATCTCCTTCCCAGCTCACCAGTTAAACCTGCCACAACACGTTCCACATATAAAATGTTCCCTCCGTCAGATTAAAGGTGAAAATTGGAGAAGTTTGTGCAGCTGAAGCAGATGGTGGTTTTTATGGTTGCATACTGCCATCTGCTGGCATTTTAATGTATTTCAAACGCCGACGTGGATTACGCTGGCAATTACTCTTCACAAGCGATTCAAGCAAAAAAAAAAAAAAAAAACTTTATCAGTCTATCTATGTATTTGCAATTTAACATTTCTCTTACATTTTTATTATTACTTTGATGCATTTAGAGTTTTAGACGTGCTTGCTAAAGCACGTTGTGTTACCATGTGAATAAATGGTGCTTTTCAAACGTCAACATTATTAAGCAGAGAGGTTGACTTTTGGATACATTGAAAATGTGGAAGCACCAATAAACTCTTCCTATATTTAGGAATAATTAGGAGTTTTTGAAGATAGCTGTTATTTTCACCCCAATATTCAAATTAGGGTTTCATTTCCACAGCATTTCAGATTATGCACAATTAATCCACAAAACCCCATTTAACAAAAACCTGAAGTTATCAATTCAAGAACAGTAAATGATTATTCTCTGTAATGTTACCCACTTTAAAAGCTCCTGCTTTATAAATAAAACACAAGACACGTTTGAGTCGTCACAAATATTCCATCAAGAGATACAGGTTTGTTATAAAGTTAAACTTTAATATGTAATATATGACATACTTTACATGGCCGTAGTTAGTCTTAGTGGTCATTACAATGAATAGATGAGACGCTCACAAGAAAGTGCACACATTAAGTAGTCGGACTCTGATTTACACATCAAATATTGAATTTCCAATAATATTGTTTCTTTATGTACAACATATTCCTATTCATGTAGATGTGTAATAAAAAATATCTATTGAATACAATATTTCAATTAAACAGCAGGTAATAAAAATGTAAGGCATGAAGAGAAAGAAAAAGTGACTAAAATGTAAATCTAACTCACGCTGACATCAAGTTATAACATAATTGTTAAGATTTTACATCCCAACTTCTTTAAAGTCAGCACATCCTGTAATAAGGCCCATCATAAAGTACATTCCTTTGCCACTAACGTGTCGCCTGATGCACAATGCTTACCAATTAAATTAAAGCCTTTTATTGCTTTTTCCCAACACCAGTGTTTCTAGATCAAGGGTTAGTAAAGTGCTCTGCATTGTGTAAAATAGTACTGAGTCAGATCTGGAGAAATGTAGAAAGTCCAAGTAAACATGGAAGAAATATGATCCCTGGAGAGTGAAGTAATGACGGTACAGAAATTGTTATGATGATGACAACATACAAGTGTGGATTACACAGTGAATGCCATCTGTTATAACTGCAGTAATAATCTGCAATGTGGATCAAAAAGTTGTTGACTGAATGGCTCATGGTGATGAAATGCTTTCAAGCTGAAAAATTACGAAAAAGGTTTTCAACGCCAAGTTTACTCTCTTTGAAAATGGTGTTACTGCAGAGTAACGCAGGTTACATTACTCTGTAACTTTGAAACCTGGAGGAACAAGGTAGAGTAAGTGATACAGAGCTTTGAAAAAGTTTAGGCCTTTTGGTCACGCATAAATGTTTCAGATCATCGGACCAATCCTCAAATTAGAAAAAAGTAATCAAATGCAAAATACAGTTTTCCAAAGTTAATATCACTTAATGAGTAAAAGTTATCAAAACCGAAAAGAAGACATAATTGCTCTCTTGCTAAATCAGAATTATTTGTGATTATTTTTTGATCTAAGCTGGAAAGGGTTGCAAAAGCCTTTTAAAGCCTTTGTGACTCCAGTAAACCCCAGAGACAGACATGATCAACAAATGGAGAGACTGGCTTCCCAGAATTACCACCCAAGACGCATTTACCCATCAGTCAGAGCTTAATGCTGATGATTCAACATTAAGAAACATGCTGGACAAAAATAGCATCCAATATGAAACCATGGATGAAAAAACAAGTAAACTAGCAAATCTGTCTCATAATTACTAAAATAAATAAATAAATCTATGTGGTCGCAACAATTTTTGTAATAATATTTTGGGGAGAAGCAGGAGAAAAGTGTATTTTTTTGGAAGGTGCGGATCACATTACTCCTGGCATAAAACTAACAGCATTTCACAAAAAGAACATCGTCAAACATGGTGGTGATGATCTGGACTGCTGGTTGTCTGGCCATGAACTTCAGACTTTCAGCTCAAGCCCTGCTGGAACAATGATCTAAAGCAAACTGCTAAACAATGGCTCAATTTTTATTAGTTTTTTCTTTTGCTGGAAGTGGTTTAGTCCATGTCCAGACTTAAATCTGACTGAGATGTTGTGGCCGTGATCTTAAACGGTTGAAAGTTGGTTGAAATCCCTTCAACGTGGAGGCAGCGGATTGGGCTAAAATACCAATCCGCTGCATCCGCTTGGCGATGCTAAAGACTAATCGCCAAGTTTTCTCCTCCCCCCTTGTTATTTTAGATTTTCCCCTTCAGTAACTGAACTATTATTTCAAAACTGCATTTTGTACTCCCTCAAGTTAGCTTTGAGTGATATAAAATTTGCTTGATGATCTGAAACATTTTTTCTGACAAAAAAGCAAAAACAAATTTGCTTTCCACAGCATGGGATACAAAAGTAGAATAATGAGTGGACAAATCTCCACAAAAGGTCACATGCAGAGAGGGACCTTGATTTAAAGACTATTATTGCTTAGGTTGTGGGTCTGATTGTACTCACTTTACCCAAGAAAGCAGTTCATCTTTAGGAAAATTGTTATTCAACAAAAAAACTCAAACACAGAGCTGAGTTGATCTTTTTTTTTTTTTTTTGTTCCAGGACTTTCTTTTTAAAACAAAGGTCAAAGTTCACCGTTCAAGTAAACATACAATGACAAAGTCACAGTAAAGGTGAAGCTTCCTGTACATGAAAACCTAATGCATTGCACACATATTTATAAAAGCAGAAAACGATGACATCAGATGGTGAATAACAAATGTTCCCCAATGAAGCACTTGAACATGTAAAACACGATGAGCGTGAAGGCAGACGCGTAAACAAGAACAGAGAAGCTCGGGTGAATGCTGGTGTTGCTTTGTCATTCAGGCAGGGATGACGAATGCAACAAGTTGAAACAATTCTCCACAGTAGAACATCCAGTGTTTACATCAACAACAGGAAGAGATCATATCATAGATAAGCAGACACAGATTGTTTACCTTTAGCTGAACCAAAGCAAGAAGTTATACTGCTCATGAACACAGTCAAATACACTCTAATACAGGCCTTATGGCTTCAGAATAAAGGATTTTTGCACCAAACATTACTCTGTAAAATATCTGAGAATGTTTGCCTAAAATATGCATTTGGTATGAAAAAGAAAAGTATGAAAATAGTGCTCCTTTCTTTTTTGTTCAAAACAAAAGTCTTTGGAATCATTGAAATGAATCATAAACATTTTATAAATGGAATCTAAACATACAAGTTTTAGTTCCCTCCAATATAGTAACACAACCACATTCATAGATCATCTACTTTTAATTCAAACAGCTGAACATACTGAAAAGCATATGCAATATATTCTGTGTATAGATGTGCAATATGTCTTGCAAGACTGCTAAACATGAGAGAGAGAAAAAAAAACTCAGCAGAAAGGTTCAACGATGAATAAACAGATTTTGAGAGGCTGTAAAGTTCAGGAACTTGTTACATTTAAAAACAGCAATAAATTTAGTTCTGGCTGAAAAGCCCCCTAAGGAACAAGAACAAAGCATGTTAATTTGTTTTAAACCATACAAGGTTCGTTGTCGTTGTTTACGTATATTTTCCAATAATTGTCACACTCCCATTTTTATGGTAATTACCTAAATTAGTTAAGTCTGCACAGGGATAATTTCATAACAAAATATATCAAGATTATATATAGTACAGCATCTCTGCAAATTTGCCCAGTGCAGCAATGTACAGAGTTCCCACCAATTTATAGTGCTATAATATCCGCATAAAGCTGCAGTAAAGCTCAGGAGCACATTAGCTATACAAACAAGAGTCTTCAGATTTTCTCTTAGCAAATTGAGGGTTTATGGATTACAAACCAGGAAAGACTCGGTTATCACCTCAAAAAAATAAACAAACTGATTCACGAAGCCTGTGTGATGTAAATTTTGCTATCCTCTAGCGTCTGCTAAAACTCTCAGCAGAGATTCCTGTGTGGTTCAGATTAAGAGGCAGACTTCCACCTTGGTTGTATTTGTGTCAAAAGAACAAAGAATGGCTGCTTCAACTGACTGGGTTTGCAACTTTGTGTTCTGCAACCGTAGCTTCGTATTCCCCATCCACCACAATGATTACAATCTGAAACAAAACTTTGAGGGAAAAAAAAATCCCTACCAGCTATTAAATGAATTAATCTGACACTATCCATTTTTGTGAAGGAACGTTGTAAACATGCAGGGCAGAACAATGCCATTTTCCTCTTTTACATTTAAAGTCTGTTGATGATCCACATTTCTAGGGGCTTGTGGTTGTTTTTACATAAGCATCAGAGCATCAATGATGTAGGACACGAAAACAAAATATATTACTCTGGCATTTCTTCACAGATGACTGAAAGCAGAAATCTGTGACTCAAAAATCATTGTTAAAGTCAAACTACTCAGCACCCTTCATCCACAGAACTCGAAGGCAAACGTTCAGGGTGACATCGAATGTACTAGTTCAACCAGAAAAAAACAGTGGTAAACTATAGTCCTACACAACTATCACTGGAAATCTTTCTCCTGTTTAATTGCAAACTTTGGTCAATAACGTAAAGTTCTTCTCTTATGTTGGGTGAAATTCTTGCAGAAAGAAAAAACAAATCTTTCTTATACCAGTTGATGTCTCACAAAGTAGGAAAAAAAAAAATTTAAATTATTTTTAAATGAATTTAGTCTTAGCTTTAGTGCCATATTACATATCCTTCATAAATTATATAAAAAAACATGAAGGTGAAAACATTGTGAGGTTCTTTCCATCTTTATATTAATAATATAGCATAAACCAGCAAATACGTTTTATAATTAGCACAAGGACTGTAAAAACAAAATGAATTCAGTTGTTTGACATTTAGGTTTTGCAAGTTTACAGAGCACAACAAACTGATGTTATATAAAAATGTAAACTGACAGTTGGAAAACCTTATTAAATATTGTAAAATGATGTGGAAATGTGACATTTCTGTTTCTGTAAACAATGATGTTGATAGTTACATTAATATGATGTGAGTTTTATCAAACAGGATTAGCTGATAAATAAGTTAGTGGCTAGACTGTGCAAAAAGTTCAGGTGAATTTATTTTATCGTTTACTTTTTTCTATAATGCCCAAGTTTGATTTTTAACTTCACCTTTAGCAATATTTTTGCATGAATAGAGAAGCTAAACCACTTTTAAAGGGTATAGAAAGAGGATATTATCATTAATCACTGTATTTTAAACATCTATCCTGCATAGATTTACATTTTTTCCAATGACATGCAGACAGTCAGTGATTCAGAAGGTTGTAAGACATGAATAGATGGCTGTACAAACTGGAAAAAAAATAATTAAATATGTGATATTAGAAAATGGTTGCTACTGGGCACTTGGCTATTAAAGTATGAGGGGGAAAAATTGCTTTAACAACTTTTAACCAGACCTGAAAAGGGTTCTTATAACTGAGGTAAATATTTGTAGATAAAAGTTATTTTAAGTACGATGTACAATGTTAGCTCAGTTTGGTACCAAAATCTTCTCCAACTTTCAGACAAACTCAGTTCCTAAGGATCAAAACTCACCAACCTCCTGCGATAGAGAGGGTTCCATATAATTAACGCCGCAGTCGTAGAAAAAGGCTGCAGTCTTTACAGATGTTTCGTTCTTTAACTCAGTGTCCTGCAGAGTAAACACACATCCGGCTTCAAATCTGCACACTGCAATATGATTTCAAACAGTTAATGGTAAAACTAAAATAAAAAAAAGATATGTCATTTTAAATAAGGCAAAGAAAAGAATATTCTAGTGAAAAAAGGCCAAACGTCTCAAACAGCTATATCTATGTGTTTGAATCCAGCAGACAGATTGATGGTGAAAACTAAAATCTAAAGTGCAGAGCTTGACAGGGAAAGTGAAAAATTGACATTTATTTTTACTGATTATGTTCAGGGCAAGATGCCCTGAATGTCTCACTGAACTTAACATTAATGACATAAGATAAAAATAACATTGTCTGACACTAAAACAGTCCAAAGCTTTGGTAATGCATAGTTCTTTCCTGAACGTCTGAGATCGTCAGTCATGAAATCCGTCTTCTCCCACATTTTAGTTGCAGCAGCAAATTTCTACTGCTGTCAACAAAATAAAGAGCAATGACAATAATAAGGTAATGGCTCTTTTTCCCCCTCAGGCTTGTTCTCTTGCTATTTATTACTAGTTCTTCCAGCACTTGCAGTTTTGTTTGCTGTTGTTATTTTGAGAAAATTCCAACCAGAGCAGCAGCTCTTCTCTAAGAGATCTGCATCTTAAGTTGGTACGGGCTCATCGTCATCGTAATCCTCATCGTCATCGTCATCCGGATCGGGCCCCGGGTCGCTCAGACACCTTAACAGCGTCTGCTGATCTCTGCCATCATCTTTCCCACTGGTTTTGTAGGCTCCTCTTGAACTTGAAGGAAGGCTCATCGTCAGGCCTTGGTCCTGTACGACCTCATCCAACAGCCTGACGGAGTCTGGAGACTGTGGAGACGCCAGGTCAATCTGGATGGTGGGCACATTTTCTGCACCTGGCTTTACGTAAGCCTGTGAATCTGCAGACAAAACAATGACATTACTAGGCTATCAGCAATATTAGGGTTTTGAAACCGATTACATACAGTTTTATTACTCAGTCGGCATGCATGAACTTAGACAGTTGAGACCAGATGTTTACATAGTGTATAAAAAAGGCAGTCACGTTTTTCTCACTCCGACGTTAAATTAGACTAAACTTTTCCGACTTTAGACCTGTTATAATTACCAAGTTATTTCAATTTGATAAATGCCAGATTATTTTTACACCTGTGAATGCATTGCAAGGCAACGCTGTGTGACATCAGAAATATATCAAAAAAAAAAATAAGTCGGTTCACCAGAGCATTTTGCCTAATGACCACAGCTGCATTTGGCGGATAAATTATGAAACTTTCAAATGTAAGAACAGGAGGCAGAAAGCTGCGGGAGGAACTAGTGCACTTCACAAAAAAGATGTCATCACAAGGAAAGATGTGGAAATATTGAAGCAACTGAGGCAATGTTCTGTAGTGACCCACAAAAAAAAGCACTGATCTCAGATACAAATGCAAATTGTGGGAGCTGAAAAGGTCTGCAAGTTGGGCAGGCCTTTTCAGGCACTTCTGACATGAAAAATGGGCTAAAATTCTGATTCAAGTAATACAGTTACAAAGGTAGAATTCCCTAGGCAATTCTACCAAAAGCATGTCAACCTTACCTTTCAATTTAAAGAATGCTGTTAAAATAATAATAATAATAATAATAATAATAATAATAATAATAATAATAATAATAATAATAATAACAACAATAAAACCACAAAAAAATTAAGGTATTTCTCAAATAAAAATAATGTTGGCAACTTTTGCTTAACTAAAACAGGTGATGTGAAGTTAGAACAGAAAAGCCTGGGTGTCTTTTCATACAATGTTACGTTAACATCTGGTTTTAGTGGTAATATGCAAAGGGAGAAAAATATAAACTACATGTAGAGTTCATAATGTCACTCGTCTAATTAGACACTTTTGCAGTTCAGCAAATGCTGAGCACAGCAGTTTTCAATGAGAAATAAACACATGCTGGTACTATTCTACTGTGTTTAAGCTTATACAGACGCTGCTGAAGCTCCTCATACACAACATGCTGCTAATTAGAGCCTACCTACATATCTTAATTAATAATGAAGAAATAAAAGCATGCAGATTAGAGTTGCTGTTGGCACATCTGTCCTTCAGAGGACTACACTTTACTCTACATACCTGATGACTGTTTGTTTCCTTTTTTCTGCTGAGCAGGTATGAAATCAGTATTTCTGCCTAAAATGAAACCAAACTCTGGTTTAAATGCCAGCTCGCAAATGCAAACATGTTTCCATCAGAGGAGTCGGGGGGTGGGGAGGGACATTAGCACAGTTTATAGCACATACAGTGGTGTGAGAAAGTATTTGGCCCCTTCCTGGTGTTCCATTTTTAAGTTTGTCACACCTCTGTGTTTGAGAGCATCAAGCACATTTAAATATTAGCCAGACACAAGTAAACATAAAATACAGTTTTCAGGTTTTCTGCAGGTTTTACCAACTCAAATTTAAGACCTTTTAAGATGAATTTTTGTACAGAATGAACACATCATTACATGGATAGGCACTGAGGTCCTTTGAATGTTGGTGTGGGGTCTTTCATGAACTCTTTCCTAGCTTATGTCATGTGTTGCTTTCATGATGTCAAGCTTTTGAGGATCTATTGGCGTACTTCACTTCACTTTGTGAGAAAGGTCCTATTTAAGTGATGTTTTGATTGAGAACATGTGTGGTAGTTATCAGGCCTGGATGTGGCTAGAGAGAGTGAAATCAGGTGTGATAATCTATAGGGAAGTTATATTTTAACAAGGGATTGGACAGAAACAATCACTTTTTCACATAGGGCCAGGTAGGTTTGGATTTTTCCTTCCTTAATAAGAAACACCTTCATTAAAAAAAACAAAAAAAAACCCAGGATTTTATGTTTAGCTGTGTTGTCTTTGAATAGTATTCTAATTAGTTTGATGTTCTGAAACACTAAAGCATGGAAAACATGCAAAACCCATAAAAAGCAAATCAGGAAGGAAGGGAAACAACTCCACACCACTGTATTTATAGGCATCTCAATGAATTAGAATATCATCTAAATGTATTTCTGTTGTACTTCAGTTCAACAAGTAAAAATGACTATATTGCAGGAGTCTCCCTACCAGTCATTCAGAGATACTATCCAGCAACTTTTAGACACATTCCTGTTTCTACAAACCCAAATCACATAATTAGGTCATTACCAGTCCTCTTCAGAACTCGATGCGGCGCTGAAGAGCCAAGTCAGCAGGGATGAGTTGGAGCAGGGATGCCTCTAAAAGTTGGAGTACCCTGTCTCTCAGGGAGTGGGGTTAGACATCCCTGTTTTGTAGAGTGTATTTTATATGCAGAGTGTAATATTTTTAGTGTTATTTTTGGTTAATTTTGATTATTTTGCTTTGCAGAAAATTAAAAGTTAAAACTACAATATTACATAAAAATCAATACAATATATCTTTTAATACAAAAATGTTAGCCTGCTAAAAGTAGGTCAACAGTTTGTAGCCTCAACATGTGGTTGAGGACTTATTTTGCATAACTTTTTGCATTAATACAACGCGGTGGCAGAGAGGTGGTCCTGCTAAGGTGCTAATGTAGCCTATGTAGCATTGGCTACATAGGCTACATGTAGCCTATGTAGCTAATGCTACATAGGCTACATAGTTATTCTGGTCATCTGCATTGTTGGTTCTGCCATCTCTTACCTTCCTCTTATAAACACTCCATAGATTCCCTATGAGGTTTAGGACAGGTCATTTTGCATCACCAGGTCATTCACTAAATTCTGCATTAGTGAATCTGTCCTTATTGTACAGTCTCTTATTTCTTTGTGACAATCTGTTTCCATTCTTCTATTCTACCAGTGTGGGAAGGTGCCATGTCCTACTGGGACACAAAATCAGGTTATTCGTCAAGCCTGTCAGCCTAGGGGCAAGCATAAAATGCTAACAAGTTTTCAGGTAGATTGAGTCATTGACTGTAGACTTTAGAAAATACAGTGGAAGGCTGTCGTATTATCCTTGCTCATGAACAAATTTGTACTGCACTTTTTCCCTCCACTATGTCCATTCTATTAATATATTTGGATACAGCATTCTGATCAGCAAACTCCTTTGACAGTGACCTTAAACTTTATTTTATTTTCACTTACTGAAATAATTTAATCTTCTGATATTTCCATTTATTGAGATGCACTTGTATTGATTTTCATTTACTGAAAAATACACACACAAAATCTATCTGATCCGTCCAGGGGAAAAGTTTGTCTTGGGTTTTAAGTGAGATGAGACAGTAAGAGTTAAATCCATTATGCTTCTGTGTTTAGTTGATGTATATATTTACCTGAAGCTATCCTGGCTCTGCTCATAGTTGGGGAGCCCTGAGGACGAGGCACACTCAGGTAGTTGGTCATTTGTTTTAACTGGAAAGACAGAAAATAACTCCATTTTACAAGAATATTTAACTCATAAACAGCTATGTCAGTATTGCACAAAGCTTACATAGAACAGCAATGAGAAAATAACATTCTGGCTCACTCAAGTTTCCAGGAAAATTAATCCCAGCTCACAGTGTTCAGTGCCTCACCATTGACTCAATCAGTATCTTTATTAAACAGAATTGAATTTGATGTTTTGCTTTATGGGAGCCTGCAGAAATCCTCCACAGTCCTCAGTGACTTCTAGCACATTTAATTTATCCTAAAAAGGAGTCAATTTCCTTTTGCAATTACAATCTGACGAAACGGAAGAAAATGTATGACTGCTCATCTGAAAGAATAAATTAGCACCTCTTTGAGTCAGAAAAAAATTAATTTGGTAAACTCAGAATTGACTCTAATTAAATCATAAATCATGCTTTTGGCTGCATCAGTTTAACTCTTCATGGCTGCTCTCACATGGAGTCTGTATACTTTCAGTAATGTTTAATTTTCTTTAAGCTCATTGACAGATAGCATTAGATGATTTATGAGATGAAGTTTTGCATACCTTCCAGTCCAGCTCCATCCTCCTCCTCTTTTTTAAGAATAAGTCATCAAATCCCTCCTCATCAGGATCAACCACCAGAGTATGCCTGTTGTAGGACTGCAACTGAGAAACAAAAGCATAAAAAGTTCATATGCAGTGACTGGTACGTTTGAAACTAGTTATATAGTCGCATTTTTGCGTAAACAAGTAATTGTGACGGCTACCCTCTGTCGTGTCTTCTGAAGGTTGGTCCTGAGGATTTGTCTGATTTCTTCCTCTCGACCTTTGGTCAGCTGTGGAAGAACTCTTTCTGAAGGTCGGGCAGAAGGAGGAGACTGGATCTTGGGCTGAATGTTCCTAATGGGGAAAAACAATCAGAGATGTTGTTTTCTTGTCTGGTGCAAAAATAGCTGGTCATCATGTTTGCGTTTGTTCGTCACGTTCGTAACCAACTGTGCAGAGATGATCAGTGCAGGACAAGAAGAAATCTACCTCATGTTCACTCATATTAAGGATGCAAAAAATGTATGTTAAGTCAAGACGAATAGGCTCAGTGTTTCACATTATTTAAAGTATTTGTTTTTAGCAATAAAATGTTTGTTTTCTTATTTCTAATATAAAAAGGCTTAAGAAGTAAAATGAAAAATCTGCAGAATGTAGCAATTTCTTTATCTGATTAATCCATTCCTAATTAGAATAATCGATAGAATAACTGATTTCAAAAATAATTGTGAGTTGCAGCCCTAAACCTTTGCTGAAGAATTTATCATACATTTCAGAGCTAATTTAAGTAAATACAGTCTGTAGTACTCACTGCATGGAAACTGTGGAAGGGAAGGAAGAGTTGAGCTTAGATCCCCCTCCGCTCTCCACCATCTGAATAGCGTTCTTCATCTCCAGTTTGTGGTAGAAGGCAATGAGATGTGGTTCTTTGGAACGATCGCCTGCGATCAATATCTTCTTCACATATTTCTTGTTAAAGCGGTTCAGCCTGAGAGGAGAAAGGCAGTGACGAATAAACAACTATACGGAAAAAAACATTGAGGTCATTCTTATCAGAGTTATCCTTCTTTAGGATGAAAGTACTGAAATCCTACCAAAATTTTAGATCCATAGTTTTTATGTTACCTCACATTCACTTTTAGTGAAGTACCTGTACAAACTTTTCCAAAATGTACATTTCCACATTCTGTATCACTTTTTGGGTCATTTCTAAAATCCAGTGGAAATGGTTTACTATAGATGTCAAGCAAAATTGTACCAAGATCATGTTTTTCCAGTCGTGATCCGTATCTCATCACAGCAGAGGGTTGGAATGTAAACAGACCAGCAGAGAGCTTTTTTATGTCGCAGCTCTTTCTTCATCACAACAAACCAAAGCAGCGCCCACCTTGTTGGCCCTAATAACCCATCTATGCAACTCCTAATAATAGGAGCAGTTAGTGGAAAGCAACAGAACTTTCAGGCTTTTCCTTTTGAAAATAATTTGGAAGGGAAATTTGTAAGCAAAAAGGGTCACATCACTCTCAGGTTTTTTAAATTACATACTAACTATAATAACAATATATATTCCAGGTACAGTCTTTGCTCCAGTTAAAATACATACTTGTTTTTCCAGTGGTGATGTCCATAGTGTCCACAGATATCCTCAATCCCAGTCAGCAGGTGGTCAAGGAACTGAAAACAGATGTAAAAAAAAAAAGAAAAGTGACCAGACTACCTCCACTTCATTAATAGGGATGATTTGTATGTGCTGCAAATGATTCTAAGCAAAGTTAAAAGTATAATCTGGAAACATTTGTCTTTTGCCATTTATTTGAGAGAAGGTGTTGTAAGTAACTTCACATTTTATTTAGGTGCTTCTTGCAGTTCTTGGATCAGCACTGTTGCCTTCACTAACAATACAAATGTCTGGGCACATCAGCTTTAACATCTGCAGTCAGCGGGCTTTAAAATAAAATCTATGAGAGGAAGTGAACAGCAGCAGCCGCTGCCAGGTGATTGATTGGAGCAGCTTTATTAACAGGAGTGAGGTTCCTGCTTACACAACCAGAGAAATGTAAGAACTGATTTGTTGTTTAGACTGTAGCTGACCCATAGATTGGCCCGGTGCTCTGACTAAGCCCGGAGATGACAGTTTGACAGCTGGTGTTGCTATAGTAACAAGTCATTAAGTAGAACCACTCTATACACTTCTACTTTGGCTGAGGAAAATGATAAATATACAGACTGGACCATGCTGTGGTGGTGAAGAGTCATCTGTAAAAGTGTTGCCACTCCACAACTAAGAGATCAATGCACTTTTATAATTCTAGTACCAAACTGGCTTTGTTTAGAACAATTACTCTACTTCGGAATATTTCCTCAAAAGTGTGGTTGAAGAATCAGACTGCATACTATGTTCAACGTACCACTGCAAAATACATCATACCGCCATGATAAACATGTCTGAAAAATATGCATCATGCTTGAACACATGCACTAGTAGCTCACATCATTTACTGTAAAAATAAGAGTAAATAAAGACTAGTCAGAAGTCTAGATGGCAGTCTGTTTAGATCCTTTTCCACACTGTGGGGTCTGTGCAACTCTCGCCTCCCTCTAATCTCTGCTGTTTTACACTGAAGGAGCCATTAGAACCGTCTGCTCGTCTTGCCTTGAGCAGTGGTGACTCATCACTGAGCCCCTAGTGAGTGTGTGTGTGTGTGTGTGAGTGTGCTGTGGGTGTCCAGACTTGTGCAGTTATGTTGCAACCTCGAAAACATTCAGTACTGAAGACTTAAACAAAAAGCTTAAACAAAGGGCTAAGCACAGAGATACTAATAATGGAACAGAATGAGGCAAGAAAATCAGTAATTGTTAAAAAAAAATTCTGAAATGGTTTTCAATGAACAGACATGGAGTACCGCTAGACAGCCACTGGGTGGAAGCAAGGCTCAACATTTGACTGAGTAAATTGCATCAGAGCTTCCTGAAAGAGCTGATGAATGTGTCAGTTTGTTCCATATATGGATGCATCTGAATGTGTACTTGAAAGTGGAAACGGAACATGCTCTAGTCATTCCAATGAAAAAAAACACTGAGAAGAGCTGGCTCTTCATAGGCCGTACCCGGGTATGGATCTCCTCATTAATGGAGCGCTTCGCCTCATTTTTCTTCTTCACTGCCAACAGCTCCACCAGGGGTTTAATGGTCATACCCTTAAAGGGGGTGAGAAAAACAAAGCATTATTCACGTGAAATCCCTCCTAATCTTTTGCAACGACAGAAATAGACTGTTATCATCAAGTGCTTTTGAATTGTGATAATGTTATCTCTTCAGTATTATCTGTTTTGGCATTAATGTAATGTATAACAAATTACTTTAATGCCTTTAATGTCACTTTGATGCCTTCCAATTTGTTAATCAGGGTACGGATAAATACAGTAGAAATGCAGAGAAATTGGATGGTGAATATAACCTATTGATTTTACATGGGTTGTACAATAAAAATGGGATTTTTTTCCAATCAGTGAGCAGCCTTTTCTTAAAAGGAAAAAAAACAACAAAAAAAAAACTTTGATGTGGAAGACTGGAAACTCTGAGGTCTCTGAGCAACCCTGGGTTCAGCACCAATGTAGCTACTGCTCATATAAAACACAGTGAATGATGTTGTACAAGTTGTATAAAAGGACTTCCAATAGCAAATGTAAAGATTTGTGAACAAGTAAATTATTATTAAGTTATTAAATTATTACTTTTCTCACTCACAAACAGCATAACATCATCTCTGGTAGTAATAGAAAGTGACTATTCATATAAAGAAGGAATGAGCATGTAAAGAAGTATACTAATGTTGGGCAACTTCCAGAGCACAAACGGAAGCCATGCCAATTCTAAATCTCATTAATATGGAGGAAAAGACGTGTCTGTCTGTGTGCCTGTGTTCCTGTCTGCAACTATAGGCTTGACTGTTTGCTTCTCTGACTTAAAGAGATTAAGTCAGATGTCTGCCTTAGTCCAACGGCATGAAGTGGATGACAACACATTGCAGCTTTTTCATAATAAGAGTCTACATCAAAACCTGTCATTTTATAATGATTACAAAAATCAGAGGAATGACCAGTAAGACAGAAAAGTGACTCAGACTCTATAACCCTGGGTTCAGCACCAATGTAGCTACTGTTTTGGCATTAATGTAATGTACTACTACTTCTGTAACTATTTAACCATTTAACCATTTTGCTTGCTGTATAAGCAAGCAAAATAGTTTATAAAAAAAAACACTAAATGGATAAGCTGATCAGCAAGGGCAAAGATTTAAAATATTACTGGTTTTAATCTGGGGGTGAGGGGAAACAGGTGAACCCAAAACTTTTAAGAAAATAAACACTTCAACTAATTCAAATAACGTCCCAAATTCTCACATCCTCATCCGTAAATATCACAGCATAAATAAAATGTCAGCAAATACACATTTAGCTGTGAGCTTCGGGTAGTGAGGACATGAGGCCACTGGTGCAGGGGAAAAATTCAAAGTAGATGAATAAATGCAAATGTGCTGTGCCAAAAGTTCTTTTGCAAACCAAAATGTTTGCTGATCACTGATGCAGGTGATGCAGCACGAGAAATAATTAAAAAGCGTAAATAAAAAAGCAGTTTGAACAGTTTCTTTAAAGTTAATGTGGGCTTATAGAAAATTTGCTTCAGTATATTCACCTGAACAAAGACGGTGAAGAAAATAATAGTGATGATGGCAGTCAGGAAGATCCTCTTGTGTTCCGAGTGCAGAATGAAGCCCAGGGAAAAAGCAATGGCACCTCGCAGTCCACCGTAGGCTATAATGAACTGATCTTTGGTGGTCAGCTTGACGATCCGGAACTTGTTAATTATAAACGTAAGACCCACCACGCCTGAAAAAATATGAAAAAAGAAGAGTCAAAATAATGTGCCATCATTTAGCTGACTTTATACACCCAATTCACATCAAAAAGCCTCCTTTCATGTTGGAAAAAGCTGCAAGGAAATCCTCATTGTTGACGTTTCTTTTTTAAGAAACAACAAAAAATAAAAATAGAGATTTGGAGCTGACCTATGATTCGTGCAACCAGACACAGGATGACAGTCGATGTGAGGAAGATCCAGTCCCAGTGGTGTTCTCCTTCCACTGTGGCCACACCCAGAAAGATGAAGATCAACGTCTCACTGACGCTGCTCCACATTTTGAGGAAGTACTTGATAGTGGTGTGGGACTTGTGCGATATATTAGCTTCTACGTAGGGTCGCATCACTGCTCCACATGCTATTAACCTGGAGAAAGAAAAAAGTGGAAATCTTGTGTCAGCAAAAGTAAAAAAAATGGGTGGAAGCATGTATATTGCAAAATGTTTTCTGACTCAGGCATTAAACGCTTTCTTTAAAAGAAGAGACTGCTGTCTGGAACAGTGCTGCAATTATACAAAGCTTGAATTTCACAAGACAGATTACTTTGAAATATATGTTCTCATCCTCATTTGGTAGCCACTTCTGCTTCTGCCCACATTCACGCAATGACTGAACATCAAAAATCTGAAGGCCAAAAGCAACGGCTGCATAAATATGCCACAAGCTGCTGCAGCTGTTCAAGATTTACTGCCATTCCTTCCTACTGGGAATATTGGTTTGACTTTCAAAGTTTTAGAGAAATGAAAAAAGGAAGTTGATTTATTTCTCTTTTTAAAAAAAGAGAAAAACAATATCATTACAGTTAGCATAAGACTGCTCCGAACAGAAAAAAGAAATTGTTGTCCTTAAAGCTAAAAATATATTATTCTTTTTGAGCGAGAGGGTGACATAGCATCTCAACAACTTCTGTCACCATCTTAAAACGGGTAACAAATCACTTCGTACCACAGGCGGTGATTAAATGCCACCTTGGAAAATGTGGAGGTGTTCATAAAACCAGCCATGATCTATGCAGAAATGGATAAACAGAAAAAACTATTTAAATATTGGGTAAAATACATAGCCTTATAAGAAGGCAAAGTATGACTGAAATACTATTGCTGTTGAAAGGCTGGCTATAGATCAGGACATTTCATCACTGTGCTAAGAATTATTAGAAATCCTTGAAGCATACCTACGACCCTTCACAGTGCATCTTTGTGTCTTGTTAGTTTGCAATTTTTAAATTAGTGATGCACCATAGTCTTAAATTCAAATGTTAAACAATTTAAAAACTTTTAATTTATCTATGCTGAAACCATAAAATCAAATTTAACTGTATTGATATTCTCTTAGTTCATTTATGATTTGAGTGGGTTCTAAATGTGATCCATATTACATTATGTTTTTAGATCCATTAACTGATGACTTAATTTGGATTTAACAGAAGTGCAAATAATTATAATTATATAAATAACTATATTTTTTGGATTTGTTGTTTTTCAGGTTCTATAGTTGTAGGTTTAAGTATTGTCAGCAATGTCCTCCAGTAACATAATTATTCAGTAATATTTTACATTTCCTGTCAACTTACCATCTTTTAATACAAAACCACGGTGGACCACCTCACTGCCTCGACCACCAGGCTTAGCAGGTTTTCTGGAGAAAACCCTGCTAATGTGACCACGGATCTTATTTTAATTTAATTTCTTTTGAAGACTAACAAACTAGACTACTGCTCGCAGGTAGCTCAACAACTTACACAGATAAAAAAATAATTCAGTAATAGAAATTAAATTTAACATATCTGGGTAAAAACCAATAATTCTTCACTGAACAGATCAAGTAGTAGTTTTTTTTAAAGCTCTCTTAAGAGAAATGTATAAACATCAGGTTAAAATACTGATAACTAAGATTAACAAGATTGAAGGTTCAAAGAAAGGCATACAGAAATGCATATTTAAATTAAAAAAACTTTTCTGACACACACACACAGGAAACATGGGTGAGGTTCAAAGCAGTACCGATGTGCGTTTTACGAAGTTGCATTAGCCCTGCGGGAGGGTTAAAAAAAAGAGAGAAAGACTACTTTGGCATGTCCCTCGTCCACAACTTACGACATGATGCCTGAAAGGTGGAACACCTCTGCCGACAGGTAGGCCATGTAGCTGTAGAGGAACACAAAAAGAGGCTCGATGACCCGAGTGTGGGAGGTGAAACGAGACGTGAAGGCAGCCAGGATCCCATAGAAAGCTCCAACCAGGACGCCGCCCAACGCCACAACGAGGAATGAGACGAGTCCCAGGATGGCATCCACAGCCGACACCGAACCAGAGTCCATAAACTCCTCAAAAAGATGGTAGAGTACCTAGAAGGGCAAAGGACAATGACATTGGGAGTAAATTGAGGAAAAGAATAAAAAAAAAAAAACAGCTGAGAAAACAAAAATCCAAGGAAAAGACATGAAAAACCACAACAAACACACAAAACATAAATTATATTAGTTGTACTATCAAAGTACATAAAATTGAACAAAAAAAAATATGTCCTCACAAATTCACAAAAAGTATATTACAACATAGAGCAACAGAATCAGCCACATAAGTCTCATGTAGTCATAGTTTGTATCGAGTTCATAAAAATACGCTTTAGTTTCCTATAAATGCTATCCACAAGCTACTAGCTTAGCATTTCACAATGTAAAAGTTCTTGCAGCAACAAACAAGTCTCTACGCGAGACTGTGCTGCCAAATCAGAGATAAATTTACCTGGAGACAATAGTGATGATGGAATGAAAGTAATGTACAGGAGGGATAAAACTGGATGAGCACAAGTCACAGTAAAGGTATTTATTGTACTAGTTGGTGTTAAAAATACCTGTCTGTGTTATATAAATGTGTGCTTTTAATTTTCTGCACTGGATTATAAGACGCACCTTCAATGAATGGCCTATTTTAAAACTTTTTTCATATGTAAGGCGCACCGTATTATGAGGCGCATAGAATAGATGCCTCAGTTTGAGTTGCCAATTTGTTCCGTACTCTAGTATTACACATCCACATTTGTAAAGAAGTGGTCCCCGAGTACTTTATCTAGCAGGCTGCTGCAGTCATTGTTTCACTCACGGTGTTGGTGTTGCGATATTGTGCCCAACTGCTTCTGGGTAACACAGACCAACCGGCACGCTGCCGCCACAGTCTCTGTCTCTCTTCCCCCACCCTTCCGCCCCCCTATCCCAGCATGCACCACGCACTTCTTCTTCTACGGGGAAAATGAAGTCGGCGGCTGCTTACCGTAGTTGCTAGACCTGTTGTGGGTCAATATTGGTCCATATATAAGGCGCACCGAATTATAAGGCGCACTGTCAGCTTTTGAGGAAATTGAAGGTTTTTAGGTGCGCCGTATAGAGCGGAAAATACGGAATGTTAAGTTATTGATGATATGAATTGATTTTGTTCCACAGTGTTTTCAGTTGTCAAAAGTTAGCCAAACCATTGTCATTGAATAAACTATTATCCCCATTGTCAAGATTAATTGTGCAGGGTTTTCTGCTTTCACCCTTAACTGAAAATGTTAATGCTTTGTATGTTCATTTGTTGATGTGCATCTAACCAATCTCTTTATTCTAACTATGACCACTTACCACAGTTACAGCATCGTTCAGCAGCGATTCGCCGAACACCAGGATGTGCAACAGCTCGTTTATGTGAATCTCTTCAAAAACAGCGAGCACAGCAACAGGATCCACAGCAGAGATGATGGAGCCAAACAGCAGACAAGGCAGAATCCCAATGGTGCTTAGATCGATGTCACTGTACTGGTCTTGTGCGATCTGACAAACAGCATAGATGAGACCTCCGACAAAAAAGGCGTTCCATAAAGTTCCCACAACAGCAAACATCAGGATTGTGCCAATGTTTTCCACAAATGGTCGGATAGGCAAGAAGTACCCAGCATCCAGGATGATGGGGGGCAGGAGGCAGAGGAAAAAAATTCGGTCGCTTAGGACTGGTGGGACCTCATCTCGAGCTAGCTTGAGGATTCCTCCGACTAGCAGGCCGACAGATATTAGCAGGCAGCTCTCTGGCACAACATTTGATAGACGAGGAATCAGATGGAAACCTGACGTAGAAAGGAAAAGAGTAAATAATGATTTAAAATCTGTTTGTGGTCATTTCTGACATATTTGTGGAGTCAGGAGAAAATAGGAAAGACTCAGGCTATAAAGGCCACAGCAAATAAATATTGTAATAAAAATTCAAATGCTTACAACGCTTGTAAGAGCTGGACAAGAACTGGTTGTTTCACATAACCTAAATTAGCGACTCTTAATAGTTGACAAGAACCCACATTTTTTTCTTCAAAATGACCTGGAAGCCTTTCATTTATTTCTGTTACTTTGTTTAAATAAATTTTACAACAAAAAATAAGCTGTAAAATAAAGTATGGAATATTACATACATTTTGACTTCGTTAGATTTAGCTGCAGACTGTAAAACATATATTAGAAAATGCTAATGTTCTGCGATGAAAATGTTCCATGGACATACAACGAAAAGGGCAACATGCCAGTGCTTGCTTTCTGTTTACTAGTTTCACTGTTTACCTGACGGAACAAATTCTCTGCATGTAAAGTCGTAAACAGTGAACTATAAATGTGCTGAAAAGATTACGATGACATATGCAACCTTGAAGGTCAAAAGCATGTCAACTAAAAACTAACATACCACGAGAGAGATTCATAAAACTGACAGACATGTCCAGCTGCATTTCAAATATATTAGCTGAGCACTCATTAGAAAAAAACCTGAGAGAAATAATAAAAAATAAATAAATCCTAAAACCTGTTTGCCTTTTTGAATTACGACATAATACACTTTTGAAGTTCCTGCTAATTGAAATTATTATTTTTTTCCTCCGGCAGAGAGGGCTTGCTTCACAGCACAAGCATGTCTGAAGTCTCCAGGCAGCTCAAGCCACCACAAGCAGAAAGTCTGATCTACTAAGTGAGAAAAGTTTTTCCCATTGAAAGTTTATCCTTTATATTTAGACAATGGTGATCCACGCAGAGTTGGTTTCACATGAAGCCCAACACACCAAAAGTGTGTGTTAGTCTGGTCTGTCTGACCAGCAACATATAAAAAGGTGACAAGTGAGGTCCAGCGAGTCGGCCGGCTATATTTACTATACACTGCTGCCACACAGGTATGTGTCAAGCTGAATGCTTGACACAAAACAAATGTCACTGTAACAAATGTCTCTGGAAAGATGACGATGAGAGAAAAAATGGAAACAAAAGTATGTGCAAAGCAAAACATTAGAACAAGCTCACAAGTGACAACACTTTCATCAGAAACTGATTGCATAGCAAAATACCACATGTATCTAGCATTTAGAAAAAAAAATAGAACCTGAATTACAACAAGGAATTCAAAAGTTATGAAAAATAGGCTTTGATTAAGCTCGTCTTTACAAAGTATGTCTGCACAAAACTCGCACTCCAGTTTCTTATACTGTTTATAGCAAAAACATTAGTTCACATTATCCAATACTCACAAAAGCTCTTTTGCTTTATGTCTTTTTATGCATGTCAGCACTTGAAAGATATTTGGTCTGGAAATAAATCTGCTGAATTACATCAATAATTGAAAAAAGATGTGTAGGAGAAACTCCCAATCAATAAACCACTTAATTTATTACAAAATGTTTTGGTCACTGAACTTTGTCAGGTACACCCCGGGCACGCTTACATGGACATAAGTAATTGGAATAAACGGTATAACAGAATAAAAATGTGTCATGTAAACGCCCCCAGTTGGAATATTCTGATTGAATTCAGCTCAAACGGAGTGAAATTGTAATCCAAATGAGAGGGTAAATGCCAGTCGATAATCCGAATGGCATGCATGCTAACACTTTTTCTGATTGTGTTATTCTGATTGTGGTAAACTGACCTTGGCTGCACATGTTTGTGAAGGGAAAGGCAGCAGTTGGAGGCGGCACAGAACTTTGTTCACTTATTCCTGTCCTCTCAATCTATAAAGCAGGAAGCCCAGTAGCATGTGCTGCTTAGTCTGTAGTTTAATTAGGCAGTGGAGCTAGATCTCAACTGTTATTAGAACCTGGCGTGTGTCCATTCTGGCCACTCAGAATGCACAAAACGAACACACTACTGCATTTGTTTTAATGTTCAGAACAGACTGAAGAAAAAAATACTTCTGTGTTTTTTAAGGGACATTTTTTTACAACTCTTCACATGTGAGGGCTTCCTTTCTGAATAAATTCTAGTTAATATAAATGCACTTCATTATCGGATTAATTAATATTGGGCCCATTTAAACAATATATTTGGATTATTTGATACAAATACATTTTGATCTGATCAAATAATTTTGCACATGTAAACATAGATACAGTTTTACAGCCCTAAGCATTGATATAAAAAGTACCTACTTTGTAATTAATAATGCCAAAGCCATTAAATATACAGATTTATATAGAGTTTCTTTAGGGAAGGCACATAGTTTAAATATCCAATTCAATTATATTTTCTCCCTTACTTCTTAAAATAAATTAAATCAATACAAAACAACAGGCATCATATTCAGTTTAGTACTATAGGACAGGATGCCCAAGTCTAGTTCTCAACATCTACTGTCCTGCAACTTTTAGATGCATCCCTGCACCAACCCAGGGAATCAAGTAGTTGATTTCCCCGAGCTCTGCAAAGGCCTGGTAATGAAAAAAAATTGGGTGCAATATTGCATCTCAGCAGTACTAAAACGACAACTAGAATTTTGTTAGACTGCTATAATGTGACTGTGTGCTTCAGTGATTCTGTCTTGTGTACCTCTGCTGTGCACCTGCCCATGCAGTACTCAGACCTTCAAACTGCTTCAGATTGACAACAGACACCCTGTGACTCACGTGAACCTAAACAGGATTAAGTGGGTGGAGAAAATGAATGGATGGATTAGTGGATGGATGTGTCTTGACAGGATGTCAGAAATATCCAACAGAAATTCCTCAGATATACAAGACATCTGTGGAAGTATTAAATGCTTTGACAGTTTGATGACAGCACTGCTGGAGAAGTAGGCATTATATTTTATGGTCTAATGTGCTTCATTTCTCTTAAGATGTCTACAACAAAGCACTTTTCTGCATCTTAAATCTTTGTTTAAAAAAAATACACCTCAAGAAACTATAGAAAGTCTATAAACAGGAAGGGTGACATTGCTATCCTGTAATATCTTTCAGTCTTTAAAATATGTTTAGTGAGCTACATTTAATTTCTATGTTTTTTTATTCTGAGACTATGTAGAGAGAAGCATTAAACTGATCACTGAGGACTAAAAGACGAATTAGCACCTTCATGGTCACTACATCACAACTACCATAGAGTCTGCTATGTAATTAGTAAGTCATGCCCAACTGTGACAGAGGCATCGGTGTGAGAGATGCTGTATATTAGTTCAGTTTGGGGACATGGGATCACACAGTAAAAAGCCCAAAAAGCTCTAATTAGTTCTCAGACAAACAGAAACAATGACGACGATCATGCCTCAGAAATCTTGCGAATGTAGGTGTTTTGCTTTATGAAACCATCCGACAATTTCAGTTTGTTCCCAATTTCTAAGTACATTTAAAGGCATATATGTTGCCCCTTTAAGCCCAAAAAAAAAAAGCAATAAAGCATACCAGAACAAAAAGGAAAACAGTCTGCTAGGGAAAAAAAAGCTTAACATCTGAAAGTAAGACCTCAAGCTGACATTTTTCAGTGCTGTTTCTGAGCAGACACAGAGCAAGTATGTACAAGACTTAAAAGGCCCAAATAAAAAAAGAGAGAAAATATTTTTGTTAGTGTTCTACTTTAATTCTAAGAGAACCACAATTTTTAATATTTATTAAGCAATTGGCCTCAATTATTTCCTCAATAATTTGCAGCCAGTATGATCTGCTCTTTTAAATGCACAACTATGCACACACTTTAAGTAGTGCCCGGAGGGAGCAATTCAGGCCCTCAGTTTAACAAATTCAAAACACTCTGACACACCTGACTTAGCATATCACCTTAACATGTAGAGTGAAACCTGGTCAAGCCACACCAATCAAAAAAGTCAATGGAATCACAGATTCCAAGTCAAGAATATTCATTTCAATGGAGTCAAGCTCAGTTGTCAAAGCGACACATATCAGAATCTCAATGGTGGCGTGGGAAACAACACAGTGGTATTATTAGAGTAGTCACAGTCCTATGACCCCTTGTGTAAAGCCAGTGAGTGTCTTTGAATATTGCCATATTCCATACCAGCCCACAATGGACTGGTATGGAATATGGCAATAAAACAAGAGCTACATTGTGATTGATAAGCCCGCCATGTGAATATCAGTATCTCTGCAGAGGCAGGAATAGAGGTCACAAATGCATAGGAATATTACTATACCTTGACTCCTGTGGAAAGAAAATATCAGAAACATATTGCTAAAATATCCCACTGAATTCTGCTAGAAAAAAGAAACTGCTAAAATGCTAAAGTACACAGTCCTCAAGGAAAGCAATAGTCACGGCTAGCTGGTATAATGTATTGCTGCTCATGCCTCAAGGAGTCGTGTTCAATACCGGATCAAAGAGGGAAACTCTAAATTATTTTATATGTCAAGAGTGACTAAAGGGGACAAGGCTGTGCGTACAGTTCAATCGAGAAGAGTCAAAAAAGACATTTCAGGATGATTACTGATCCTTCTACATGTAAGGACTCTCAAGACATCCTGCAAGGCTTGTTGAATATGTGGAAACATCCAACTCTGGCTAAGTGATGACATTTCATACTGTTTTAAAAATTCCTCCTGAAGGACCTAAATTATGACTCTCATGGCTCTTTCAGTTTAGAGAAGATTAGATAGCGAACAGGCGGGAATAACAGTAATAGTAGCAATGTCAGTGTGGTTAAGAGGTATGTGCAATTTCTTTTAAACGTATTTTCGTCCCCTAAACTTTTCACAAGGTACAACCCCAAGCTTTAAATTGGTTTTTGGGTATGTGACAAACCAATATAAAATATTGCATAATCCTAAAGTAAAATGAAAGAGACAAGCAAGTTTTAAAATGTTTGACAAGTATAAATCTAAAGAGTGTGGTGCACAGTTTTAGTAAGCACCCTTCCCTTTGATATCTCACTTGGAAAACTGCCCACTGCAAACAGTTGTTTTCAAAAGTAACCAAAATATTAAAGAGAGTAATTGATCTCAGGACAAATACAGCTATTCTGTATATTAATCAAAGTGGAAGTCAATGGTATGGTAATTGAGGGGCAGAAACAATCCACAACTCAGGAGAAAAAATCGGTCAACAGGTAAACTTGCAGCTGTGAACTCCACAAGTTAATAGAAAAGTGGCAGAAAAAAGCTACTTTTGAGCTGATGGGATGGATGGAGCTGAATTAAAGCTTGAGCTTCGGTCAAAGGTTCACCTTCAAGCAGAACACATACAACCAGAGCTACAATGGTAGAGTTTAAAATAATAATACATGCAAATGCACAATGCATTTTACAGATGTTTTCATATAACAATTATGCAGTAATTTGTGTTGGAATGTCACATAAAACATAAACATAAAATTTGTAGTATATGACCGAATGAGGAAATAGTTCAAGTCATTTTGTAAAGACTCTGAATGTTCTTGAAGTAAACATTGTAAAATTCCTTTTTTTTAAATTTTGCATTGACAAATACCAACTTCAGGTCATTTCTTATGGCTGCTTAACAGCAACACTACTGTCTGTGTCCTGTGCTTTATTCCCTCATGAGAACCTTTATGGTGCCAGATAATATAAAACCAGCTAAGGGTGGCAGTTCTTTCATTTCTGTAAGTGTACAGAGTGTCGACATAGCCTGATACTTGCCACACATCATAATTTCCAAAGCCAGGAACATTGTCCTGTTGCCAGGTGACTAGCTGGGCACCGTTGGCAACTGCATTAGTTTCAATGAGCAAGCACAAAAGAGAGAGACAAAAAAACACATTTAAAAACACTTTTTGTTGAAGAGTGTGACTGATGGGACATTTGTTTAATTATGGTTATAAAAACAGTGACATTTAATTAGCTGACCAGCTCTCAAACACCACTGTGTAACAGACTGGATTTCGCATAAAGGTCATGAAACACGTTTACCTCGAAGTGATGGAGGTCTTGTTCGTGACCACAGTGGTGTGGTACAGATAAGCAGCTCTGAGTCATCATTTCATTGTTTAATGTTGTCTATTGTGCACAACCAGTTATGCAGGACTGCCATTGGTTTGAATTATTTATTAAGGCCTGATGCGGGGATGGCTCAACAAAACCCCTGGTGAGATGTATGAACATAGCAGTGCCATCTTCTACTGACGATTTCTCACAAGATGGCTTCTGTTACATGGTAATGGATGCAACGCTACCATGTGAATAACGCTGGACGATTCATCTTACAATTTACTTAACATCGTTTATTATATCACCTTTCTCAGAAAAGTTAAAAGAGGGCAATATAATAGTTTTATAACTAATGAATACAAAGCATTCATTTTCAATCTATGAGTGTGATCATTTAAACAAAAGAAAAACCCATACATCTATCTTCAGACACTAATGTATGGACTATTGACAGGTATCAGAAAGTGTGAAAGCACAACAGGATCCTAGAAGAGATAGTTTCTGTGACACTTGTTGCATTTCTTCTCGTAAGAGACATACTTTAGAAAAACGAACATGCAATCTTTGTGAAACTAAGCTCAAATCATTGAAGCACGATAGCAAGCTCAAGTTCCCCCTTTTGTTCCACATATTGTGACAGCAGATCTTAACACTCTTCACTACAAAGTAGTGCGACTGCTTTTGAGCTCGCTAGAAAAAAAGTTTTACCAAGACTCAAGGTGTTTTAGACAGAGGATATGTTGCAACATGTTAGGGCAAGTGTTGATTGCTAGGTTAACCACAAGCTATATTAGAATTCTGAGAGGTACAAAAAGGAAGATATAAGAAGCATCCAGTACAGATAAGAAAACAGATTTTATTGTGGTAGCAAAGTTAAGCCACAGTACTTTCTAGTGCCATTCTCAATATTAACTTTTGATGAAAAGTTGGACACTAAAGACCCATTAATCTTGGACAGCAATTACAATGTACCAGGCTTAAACACCTGTACAAACGAGCATCTACTGAGCTTATTATGTGAATTACTTCTCAGTTCAACTCTCCTAAAAATGGTTGTAAGTAACATCATGGAGAAGCACTGTCATGCTAAAGAGGGAATGACAGAAAGGGCATTACCTTCGTTAAAGAACCAGAGGCCAATTTCAAGGTATCAGAAATGCTATAATGCAAAGTCAAATTTATTTTAAGTTATTGCTAATGTATAAAACATTTTCATAACAACTGAATTTGACAGTTACTTGACTGTGTAGTAAAATGTAACTATGTGCCTGAAAATACATAATAGCCATTTTAATGATTGACTTAAGTCTTTCACCCCAGAAATGTTGCACAAATACAGTGGTACTTAAGAATAGGAGAAAGTCAATAACCTTCTTTGTCAGTAAACCTGGAAGTCTTCTTGTCCAACTCTTAACCTAAATAACATAGTAAAGATAAGAAAAGCACTGTTTGTGACATTGCCTCAAACTTAAGCTTTGCTTTCTAATGCAATACTATGACTTTTTCTTCCATATAAGCATTATAGATGAGGACAGTTTTAAAGTTCAGGTTACTGATGAGTTTCCACACTTCTCCACAACAACTAACGCATAAATTAATCCAGTAGCTAAAGGTTTTAAATGAGTGACAAATTAGTTAAAGCAACACTTCCTTGTTTTGTCTTCTAGGTTCTGGGTATGCCTCTTTAGGAAGCAACCTCGTCTGAGCAACATGTTTCTAACAACTTCAGCATTCCTAACATAGTATTGACAAAGATAAAATCAGGACTTGAAAGGGTCCTGTGCAACACATACAGAGAATATAGTCCTCAAAGCAGTTGATCTGGTATCTATTCCTGACCATGGGCCTTTTACTGGAGGCCTCCCCTGTCCACTCTGCACTTCAAGTAACTGATAAATAAAGGCCACCAACATCATAAAAAAAATGAGATTACTCATCAGAATACAGTAAGTGTGATTTTTAACAACTGTTAAACAAGCTGCAGGTATAGAAGATAAATATGTACTCTCTCTTCTGCTTGGATACCAAATGCTCAGTACACATTGCACAACTACGTAGCGCGACCTGTCAGGCTATAATCATTTCAAACCCCGGATCCCAAATGCCTTCTGAGAATTCATGAATAGATCAGTGGCCCATCTAAACCTCCTCTTAAGGTCAAGGACTTTTTTTTCTGTGGCCACTTTCATTCTCTGTGTCCATGTCTGTTACAGTTTTTAGTCTTTAAGAAAACACCACAAAAATATTTTTTAAAAATCCCTGAAAAGTAATAAATATGTGATATGTTTTTTTGTCTAGACAGACAAAAAAACCCACTTAATGTTAATTTCTTCATTATTAGGTATTGAGCAGCAGTTAAAATAGCAAGATCACTAATAATATTACACTTAAAAATAAGATTTCTGTAACACCCATTTGATGTCATGGTGGTAGTATTCAGCAAGCATAATTTTTTTGTAGCTAATAACATTTGCAGCATATTTAACCACAGGAAACGTCTCATAGTATTCTTATATTGTTTTATGACTCTTTACAAATCATGCTGACTAACTATGAATTACATTAAACAAATATCACTATAACATTAATCAATAATAAAGGGTTTTAATGTTAGAATTTTAAGAAAATACAAAAATTTCACTAATCACACATAAATTGAAGAAAAACGTCTTCTATTATAACTTTTTTTAACTGATGCTCTTTACGGTGTTCTCTCCCACGTGAGAAAAACATGTTTTGGGTTGCAGCCAAACTCCAGCTACAGCAGAAACTAAGCTCATGTATCAGCTATTGAATGAAACTGTATGCTTTCATTGATTTTTACACTGAAGCGACACAGTCTTTCTGAGAATAGTTGGTCAATTCTGAATCATACAAGAAGTGTGAACCCAACTGGACCAGGCTAACCTGTTACAACAACCTCGCCAAAGGTAGGGGGATGCAGGACACAAAGCTTCACAAGTATCAAGGTAATTCACACGGGTGTGTCCCAATGTCTACTCCTATATCTCTGGTGGCTGTTACCAAACTGAAACACAGAAGTTCACCAGGACAATCAGTCCCAGATGCACATTTGATAAGACACCAACCTATTTTAGGAATCACTGGCTGTAAAGTCGTGTCTATTTACGGTGGCCGACAGGTGCAAATGCGCAGCAACAGAGAAAACATGCAAACAAACAAAAAAGACACGCGCACAAATGAAATGCAGCAAACAAAAAAATAGACGCAAACAAAAACAAATAAAATGCAGCAAACAAAAAGAGACGCAAACAAAAAAAGAATACAACTACAAATGAAATGCAGCAAATAAAAAAAGAGAGACGCAAACAAATGAAATGCAGCAAACAAAAGAAAAGATGCAAACAAAAAGTGCTGAAAACCGGAAGTGCTCCAGATCAGTAGAGGGAGTCGAACAAAAAACAGCTGTGTCCAAATTTAGGGTCTGCCTCCTTTAAATGGGTGTTCAGAAAGACAGCAATGGCGGCAAAATTATTTTTGCTGTATTACACTTAAAATTACACAAAATGATTTTTACAATGTTTTTAGGCGAGAACGTAGATGTATAGATCTGAAATATCTGCTCGGTTCATCAATAAATCACTTAATTACAATATTGCTCCGAAGTTTTCGGAGATGTCTGCTCCCGCTGCATTAACAGCCAGCTCCCCTCGCCTGGCCGGGCGCTCCAGGTTCGGTACACCAAGAGAGAACCCATGTCTCCCGGAAAATTGTTTTAAAAACTCTCGATAGTTTTCCCCTATGAGTGGAGGTGAAACACAGATATTAAGCCAGGTAACAGCTGTAAAAATTTTTGGTTCACTAAAGTATTTAATTTATTCCTGAGCAAATGGGTTTGACTGATTAAAGCTAAACCTTGCTGCATTTCATTTGTTTGTCTCTCTTTTTTTGTTTGCTGCATTTCATTTGTGGTTGTATTCTTTTTTGTTAGCGTCTCTTTTTTTGTTTGCTGCATTTTATTTGATTTTTGTTTGCGTCTATTTTTATGTTTGCTGCATTTCATTTGTGCGCGTGTCTTTTTTTTGTTTGCATATTTTCTTTGTTGCTGCGCATTTGCACCTGTCGGCCACCGTAATTTAGCTTCTTGCTGTTATGTATTACAATCACAACACGAATCAGGGACAACCTAATTTATTTTCCTGTTTACAGATAAATATAGAAATACAGATAAATGTTCCCTCTGAATTTAGAGGACTATTTTATGACAACAAAGTAAACTACACTGCAAAATTTAACCTTTGTGCTGTGCATTGATTGAACATTGCTAAATTGAATGTGTTTTTCTGCAGCCTAATTACGACACAAAGAAAGATTTCTTTCCTTAACGTAAGATCTTACTAAAATAATAAGGGTTCCAAGTGAACTGAAATTTCAGAGTTTCTATAAGCTTATGAAATAGTCATGTAGAATGTATTTCAACAGGCCTTTTCAGATAATAGTTCTGTAATAAGTATATAATAATGGATACTCAATTTTGCATCATTCACATTTCACAAGGCAATCAGGCGGAAGTCACAGGGCTTTCAGAACATGCAACTAGGAACACAGAACCAAGAGAAGTGTACAATTTGGTCACTAACATAGAGTCCATAAAGTATGTAATTTAATTTATTAATGTGGATCATTTTTATGGTTTTTTAAGGTTTGAAGTTGTCAAACACAAGGATTTTAAGACACTACAGAAACCTTTAGACACAAGCAAAGTTCATCCTCATCAAGTTGTCTGCACCAGAACCTGCTCAGGGTTTTTCTCACTGCATTATAAGCATGGTGGCCCACCTGGCTTCACTTCACTTCACTTCACAATTTTGATAGCATTTTCTGGTGTTTGCCTTTTTAAGACTCTATTTTTGGTGTTTAAGTATTATCAATAACATCTTCCAACAATATAAAATGACCTCCTCATATTTACCCATTTTCTGTCACCTTGTAACATTTTTATTGCAAAAACAAAGCCTGGATAAAGCCTTGATGCTCTTCTTGCACCCATGCTTCGTTGTGCTGCTGCTGTATTTGAATTGTACTCTATCACTATGTCACACTCGTTCCATTTTATCTCCTGGTTGTTAGGTATGGTAGATGTGGAAAATGACATCCCCATTTCATGTCAACATCTTCAGCAGACAGTGAGGTGCAAAAAACACTTTTGGGATGAAAGCCATGTGTGCAACCACTCGAGCCACTTAATCAGCAATTAAAATTATTATCTGAAAGTGATACTATACTTCAGCCTTTTCACTAAATGTATGCGCTATTTGGTACTTAACCATAGTAGCATTTTGTGCATCGATTGGAAGTAGACAAAAGATGGCTTAAAGAAAAGGTACAGCAGAAGAATAGCATCTTGAAGTTATGTCATGCCTAATCTATCAAAGACCTGACACATGGGTTATCATCCCTCAGTTAATCATCGACTTGATAAGTTTTCTGCAAAAAAGTCCTGCCAGAAGACTGAAAGCTACAGTGCCTAAAAACAGAGAGAAATGCATGATGTACCAGTAACAAAGCTTTAGAGATAAATGACCTAAGAACCTGATTACAGAAAGTCTTCGAATAGGAACAAGAAAAACTGCCAAAATAGACTCTTATAGCAGCAACATTTAAGTCACCCACCAAACATCCTCCGAACCACCGCCTCAAGACCAATTACTTTCTGCTTGTCTGTTGTTTATTATTTTATCAATTGTTGATTAATTCATTTACTTTCCATAAGCTGCCGTTTTTCTTTTTACATCCTTGAGTTGTGTCCTGCAAGAAATCTACTGGAGTCAGGTGGCCCCTCTCTGCTTCTCCTCTCCCCTGAGACACTGGGCTCCTTGCCCAGACACTGAGGCAGCATCCTTCTTGCCTACAAGCTGCTGCTCAATCAGGCTCCTGATGTAACAGTCAAGTGACAGGCTGCTAGCTCTCAGAAAAAAAAAACAAGGAAACAAGAAAAGCTGAGGACAATGCAGTGTTTTGACAGAAGCACACCACAAGAAGGAACAGAAAGTCAGAGGGAATCGCTGAAGATAGAGAAGGGTTCAAAGAGAAAGAAAACAAATGAGATCAACAGAAAAAAATGCTTTGGTGGACACCCCAACTGCTCACAAAAACTGAATGAACTCCTGAAATGGGTCAACTCGGGAAAGCCTTTTGTTTTTAAAATAATTCTTGCATAAATACCGCAAGACTCTGTCTTACCACAAAGCATCATGTGTTGGCCATGTTTGGAAAACTTGCAAAATATATAAGTTACTTTCCTACATGTAGACTTGTCGGTTAAACTGCTTAGTCATCACTGTAGGAGGCAGCTTTAAAAGATCCTCACTGCATTAGGTGAACCGATCTAAGGAGCAACCTGCCTGCCT